>NC_021164.2:41949247-41994050 GCF_000331145.2 Cicer arietinum
ATAATAATAATAATAATAATAATAATAATAATAATAATAATAATAATAATAATAATATCAACAACAAAAACAACAACAACAACAACAACAACAACAACAATAATAATAACAACAATAATATTGTCTACTTTCTATTCCTTAGTTAGGCCCAATACTAAAAAAATAATACTGAAACCCTAGCCGCTACTACGAACCCTATTTCACAAACACTTTTATAAATAAAACCAAAATCCTAACCACCATCACCATCACCTCCTCTTTTTCGGCATCAAAAGCTTATAACTTATTTTCCTTGTAAACGACTTGGTGGGGCTTAGAGCTTTGTACTAGGAAGAAAAGCGGTCAAGGTAAGGGCTTTTCCCCACACAATTTATAGTTAGACCGTTAGTTGAATGACATGAAATAAATAATCGTGATTACTTGTATTTTAAAAGAAAATAAATGTAGACTAATAAAACCCCAATTTTTGTGAGATTGAATTTAATATTTGACTCTTATGTAGTAAAGTATGAAATTTTATGCGATGTATGATAAACAAAATTTAACTCTTATTATATATATTAGTTGGAGTGTGAATTTTATTGTTATATGTGTTAAAGTGTTAATTTTTATGGCCTATATGATATCAAACTTTTATCTCTATGTGATAGTCCTAATTTTTATCATTATTTGTCTATGAATATGTGATATTCATGATATGGATGTGTGTATGTGTTCTTTAGACAATTGTGCAGTAAAGTATTGAGTGTTGATGATTTGGAAACATTGCAAAATCAGGTTGTCCTCACTTTATTCCACATGGAAATGGTTTCCTCCCTCATTCTTCACAGTTATGGTTCACTTGGTTGTTCACCTTGTTGAAGAAGTTAAACTTGGAGGTCTTGTTCATTATCGATGGATGTATCCTGTTGAAAGGTAAAATATGCGTGTTCTTGTTCCTTCAATAATTAGTAGTTGACAATTTTGTTCTAACTAATATTATTGTGGTTCAATAATAGGTACTTAGGACAACTTAAATTGTATGTACATAATAAAGCACGACCAGAAGGATACCTTGTACAAGAGATTTTTACATTTTCTTCAAGGTATCTAGAAAACATTGAGACTAGATGGAATCAACTTGGTCGTGTAGATGATGAGCCTATTAATGAGATACAAACTGACTCACGTGTAGCTGAATTATTTCCTAGAGTTGGAAAATTTGTTGGTGGTTCTTCATACTACAGCCTTACACCAATTGAAAAGTTATAGGCTCATAGATACGTTTTAACAAACTGCATCATAGTTGACTACTATCTAAGGTAAGTATTTTTATTCTATTTGTATTATTTATCACTAAGTTTTTTTTTTCTATACATCTAATTTGAAATAACCAAATAGGCAATATAGAAGTATTATTCGAAGCCAAATAAGGAGTGGCGCAAGGAGTGGCGCAAGGAGTGCTTCTGTGGTAGACAAGAAGGTTCATAGAGAGTTTCTTCATTGATTCTGCAATCGTGTTAGTGTTCATGACAAAATTGGTGATTGAGTTGCTTTGATTTTTAATAAGAATGTGACTAATTGTATATTTTATGGTGTTCAGATTTGCAACAATCTCGACAACATTAGTGGATCAGATAAAAATGTTCTCGTTAGTCTTGCTCAAGGTCCTTTTGATAAAGTTAGAAGGTAGACTGCATTTAATGTCAATGGATTCAAACTTCGAACATTGGCACGAGACAATTTATTAAAAACTCAAAATAGTGGAGTTTTTGGCATGTTCAGAACACGAAGTTACTCAAGCAATAGTGATGCCCAAATGAGATTTGGATGGGTGCCTTACTATGGAAGATTGATAGATATCATTGAGCTTTCCTATGATGGCTTTAGAGTATCCATGTTTAAATGCAAATGGGCAAATACCACAAATCCAAGAGGCATTAAGACAGATAAGTTGAGTTTTACCTCTATAAATTTTGCAAGACTAATACATACTAGAGAGCATGAAGATGATGAGCCATACATTAAAGCTTCAGAAGCTCAAATGGTTAATTATGTGGATGATGAAAAAGAACAAGGATAGAGCATACCTATTCATTTAAAGCCAAGAGACTTGTATGGCATAGGTGGATATGATGAAATTATGGCACCAATTGAACCATACCCATCTCAAAATTTGGAACAAATTTTTTCTAATGAAACCACACATATACAATTGGCAAGAATGACTACAGATGATGATCCTGAAACTTCAACTTTTAATGATGATTTTGATGACAACAATCATGATATGAATTTATGATTGTTAATAATTTTTGTTTGTTGTTTATGACATGGTACTCTTCAATCTATGTTAATTTTTTACTACTTTCTTTTACTGTTGTGTAGTGTTTGATGTGTTCATTTTTGTTATTGTGTTCATTTTTGTGTTAGTCATAATTATGATTGACATCTTTGAAAATCCTATTTGTTAAGCTATTTGCATTAGTCTAACTTGGTTGTCATCAATGTTTGCAGTGTAAGTGTGTTTGGAGTCTCAATCTTCTCAACAAAATGGAATCGTCATATGAGGATATTCGACGCAAAACAATGGAAGAGAATAAAAAAAGGATGGAGGATCTCAATCTAACTCATCTCTCTCAATCCCTTCACAAATCTTCTTCTACCATTTCAAAAACCTCACCGGTTAGTAATAACTAAAAATACTAAAATTACAAAATGTTTCTTATTCGTATTATATGTTGATTTTTTTTTATTAACATTGATAATAAATGATTGTAGCGTTTCACGAAGGGTCGGTCGAGGCTTATACTACTAGGAGATCTTATAGAACCACTACCATCTTCGATGATAACACCACCAACTACAGTGCAACCGACAAATCCACCACCTTCTCAAGCACCACCTTCTCAAGCGATAACATCGCTAGCTGTGTAAATGATATAACCACATATTTCTCTAGTGACAACAACACCAACTACTGTGCAAGCGACAAAAGCAACACCTTCTCAGGTGGCAACACCAAGAGCAGTGCAAGCGACAAAAGCAACACCATTCCAAGAGACATCCTCTCACTCTGAAGATGTGGTAGAAGATGAGCCAGAAATTTCTCAAAAAAGGAATTCTACATTTGGGATATGATATATTTCATTTACTTATGTATTAGATGACGCGGGACATATTTCAAAGACACACTTAAGGGTATCAGACGTGCTTGAAGCTCCTCCTAATGTTAGCAGAATAATAACTATATCGAATTCAAATGGGGAACTGGTAGGATCAGCTGCTGGTTTGTTAGGCGGTTTTTTGGGTGAAATTGCAAGGAAGTTTAAGGATTTTCTTATAATGTACGACAATTGGAAACTAGTTCCATCGATGAGAAAAAATGAAGTGTTTAAGGATAAAATACAAGTATCAATGATAAACAACTGAATATTCTTTATTGTTTTGATTGTAAACTAATTTATTTTTTATTTTTTATGATTATGCTAGTCAAAAATTGTTGTTGATGATGAAGACAATAAAAAGTATATCCTTACGAGCCTTGGAAAGAAATGGCGAGATGCACGATGTAGGTTGTTTAAGAAATTTTATAAGTGGGATCTTTCTTTGGAGGAAAATCTACAAAATTTTCCACGTTCTATTAATGAAGTCCATTGGACTATTTTTGTCCAATACAAGCGTAAAACAAATACAATGGTAACTATTCTTTTGTTGCATTGTCATTTGTTTTCTACTGTTTAGTTTTTTGATGTCATTTGTTATCGTTGCAGGAGAAGGTTGATAAAAATGCTGCAAATAGAGAAAAGCTAACGATCCTTCACACATTAGGCTCTAAGACGCTTGCAAGAAAGAGGGATGAGTTGGTAGGATTCACTCAATCTACTATTGATTGCATACTTAATTGAACATGTACTTATTACATGTGTTTACTTGTAGGAACTGAGAGATGGTCAAAAATACAGTAGGGGTGAAATGTATTCAATTTGTCATAAAAAGTCTCATGGGTCATTTGTCAATGACGAAGCCATGGAATAATATGTAAGTGTAAATAATAGAAGTGTTATGTAATTGTAACTATTTGTTATTGACCACCTTATAAATCAAAGATGCAACTGTTAGTTTTGGTAATAGTGAGTTGCAAAGTTAGACATTTCTGTTACAGAGAGGAATTTAGTTTGCTTTATCTGTTTGCGCAAGAATAATTGCAAGCTGAAATTGGGAAGACCCCTTCTCCAAATGAAGCATTTGTTAATGTGTTTGGAAAAAAACATCCTAGATATGTTCGTTGTATGGGACTTGGAATAACACTGTCTCAAATTACTACATCTACTTCTCACTCTGTAAGATCAACGTCTTCCTCTAAAGCTAATGAAAAGATAGAGAAAATGCAAGCTGAAATTGATAGGCTTAAGAAAAGGGATTCTGATGTTGATATGTTGAAGGAGCGAATTGCTTTCTTTTTGCAAATGCAAAATTCTAGAGACAAACAGGTAAAATTGTTTTCATAACAAACCTATTTAAAAAATCTTGTGAAAACTGTTTGTCCTTGATTAAAAATATCAATTGTGTAAAGATTTCTTATAGCTATATGAGAAATTTAGTTAATTAGTATTTGACAATATTTATCAATATTCATTGAGGTTAATATATACTTTTTTTTTTCTTCAGGCAATAGACATAGAATCGCTAATAGATGGTAGACGTTCATGTGAGTCCAACCACCAACCTGATGATCGTGGAACAACATCATTAGGGACTAATTAGATATTTGGATGAACTTCTAAGTTTGATGGAGTTGTTTTGTATTTTTAGCCACTCCGCTAATGTTTTGAATATTTAAACTACTTTATTTATTGTTTTAGTTAACTTCAATGTATGAATTGATGTTATTTCTTTTGAAAAAATTATATAAATTGGATTTAGGTATAATAGTTATTAATCATGTATTTAAATTATGTGGATGGTATTTATGAATATTTTTTATTTTAATTGATTAAAAATAGGAAAAAGTTGTATCATATTTTTTAAATTTTAAATTATTAGGTTTGCGATGGTTCAAACTGCCTCAAAATAAATATAGCGACGGTTGATAACTGCCGCAACTGTTCAGAAACAAATAAATTTGAGTGTGTTTTAGCGACGGTTCTAACCGCCGCAGATCTCCTTTGCAACCGCCGCAAACAATTTTTTTTTTCTTGTAGTGAATGTTCTCACAAGTAATAGCAACACATGTTGTAACAAGAAAATGATTATGGAATCTAATGCTAAGCACATTTCTTGACACTTCAATGACATGTAATATCAAGCTAATTATTTTTCTAGAGTACTTGGTCAGAAGATGCAATATTATGTTACCACGTAAGTATTTAGAAAATCACAAATATGGCTAGAAAGGCTTTAACTAAGTTGCACGATAGCTATCGACTAGAGAGTTAATATCCTCCACACTTAGGAATCCCCCTCGAGTACCCCCAAGGCCTAGTCTCCCTGAAAAGCTTTGTCGGGAACTCCAATATCAGACTCATACTGTTGTACTTCCTCAACACTAGGTCAAAGATTCTCTCATTGCTAAAATAATGCATGAAAAATGATAGGTACAAGACTCTCCTAAGTACCTTCCTCCCGTCATCATTCTAAATCACTCCTTATAAAAAGGTGATCTTCATAAGCATGGATCGAGTATATCCCAATTACACCTTTTTCACATGGTCACAATTAGAACACAATATATAATCCCATTTATTCAGAGTTCATAATCACCCTTAATGCATCATGTAATTGTCAATCATCATATTTCTACAATTAAGTATAGTATTATCACACATTCATAATTATTCACCTCCAATAAGGATCAACACATAATTAACATATCATTATTCAACATAAACGCACATGCCTCCTATCAATATTTCTATCCATATTTTCTTACTACTTTCCCTAGTATCATATGGCATTTTCGTTCACCCTATCCCATTTATACTCATAACTAGTCGATTGAAATTTCCATATAAAGGAATTGATCGATTAGAAACATAGTTCTTCTAAAACTTATTGGTAAGAGTTGATTAAAAAAATTAAATATTATGATTTAGTGAGTGTTGATGGTTATTTAGGTGAAAATGGTGTATTTTGGTGATAAGGGCTACTGGAGCTGCACCATGGTTGAGAGATGGTACAAAATATGATTCAAAAGTATATTAATAAATTCAAAAAATTGCATTTTCACACTACAAGGATAGCCTTTGCACTACAACGTGTGTTATGATCATTTATCTATCATTAACGCTCATTTTTATACGGCGAGAGATTGTGTTATAGAGAGAGAGAGACATTATTTTACAAATTAGATCACAATGTTTTTATATGAAATGTAGATAAGAATCCAATGGCTTTGGTATCCCCAAAAAATGATTTGTGTAGCTCAAGATAGCTCAAGATATGCTACAAAAATAAATTTCAATACGAAAAGGTCAAATGCATTGTCAATTTTGACAGAATATCGATGATTTAGACTTTTTCCTAAATACAAATTTTATAGGTAATTGAATTAGTTTTCTAAGGTTACATGAATAATATTCCTTGGACAAGTATATGAATTTCGCAAAGACCACTTCAATTTTTACACATTGATTTAATTGGTTTACTTAAAACTACCTCTATCAATGGTAAAAACTATGGACTCTTTATTGTTGATGACTATTCCAGGTGAACATGGGTAAAGTTTCTTAGACACAAGGATATGTCACATAAAGTGATCACTACCTTATGCAAACAAGTTCAAAATGAAAAAGTTTTCGTATTACAACTATTTGTAGTGATCATGATGGTGAATTTGAAAATAAACCTTTTCAAAACTTTTGTATAGAGAATGGTATTCTACACAATTTCTCTTCTCTTAGAACACCTCAACAAAATAGTGTTGTAGAAAAGAAAAATAGGTATTTTTAGGAAATGGCATGCACCATGATTCATGAAATGAATGTTGCCAAACATTTTTCGACAGAAGCAGTGAACACTGCATGTTATATTGAGAATAAAATCTATATAAGGCCTATTATAAATAAGACACCTTATGAATTATGGAAAGAAATAAAATCTAACATTTCTTATTTTCATCAATTTGGTTGCACATGTTAAATTTTGAAAACCAAAGGGAATCTTGGCAAGTTTGATTAACGATCTAAAAAATGTACCTTTTTAGGATACTTAGAAAGGTATAAACCCTTTAGATTATACCAAAATAGACACTAATGGAAGATGAGTCAATGCATGTTAAATTTGATGACAAACAACTTGGTCATAAAAAGTCAAAGCTCGATGAAGAATTTGCAGATTTACAAATATCAGAGTAACTGGATGAATCAGAGGAAACAGTGAATCAAATGATGTGCTTGATCAGAGAAACCATCCACAAGTCAAGATCATTAGGAATCTATACCTAGATAGAAATACAAATCTTCACATCCACATTTCTTTATCATTGCAAATTTAAGTGATCCTATGAATATCTGGTATGCTTGTAAGGAAACATATTTGTTTGTGCCTACAACAATAGACGAAGCTTTATTGGATGATAGATGGATTATGGCCACACAAGAAGAACTAAATAAATTCAAAAGAAATCTAGACTGGTAGCTGAAGAGTATAGTCACCAGGAATGTATAGATTACACCAAAAAATTTGCTCTTGTGGCAAGGTAAGAAGCTATCTAAATTTTACTTTCATTTGTAATTTTTAATAAAATTATTTTATATCAAATGAACGTGAAAAATGCATTCCTCAATGATTATATAAATGAAGAAGTGTATCTCAAACAATATCCTAGATTTGAGGATAATGAATTTCCAAACCGTATTTTTAAATTAATGAAATCTCTATATGATCAGAAACAAACTTCCAGAGCTTCATATAACAAATTAAGCAACTTTCTACTAAAAAATGATTTTGAGATAGGTCAGGTTGACAGAAATATATTTAGAAAATCATCTAAAATTATTTTCTCATTATCCAAGTATATATTGATGATATTTTTGTTTTTACTAATGATAAGCTCTATCAATAATTCTCTAACTTAATATAGAATGAATTTGAGATGAGCATGATGGAAAAATTAAAATTATATCTTGGAATCCAAATTCATCAAAGCTTAGATGGAATATTCATTCATCATACCAAATACACTTGATAACTTCTTAAGGAGTTTAAGATGGATGAATGTAAACTCATGCTTACACCTATGCATCTCACATTTTCTCTTGATAAGGATGAAACATGTAAAAAAGGTAGATCAAAAGGTATATAAGGGGATGATTGGAGCCCTTCTTTATTTAACTACCTCTAGACATGATACTTTGTTTAGTGTCTGTGTGTAAGATTTCAGTTTGACCCAAAAGAATCTCATTAAATTGATGTTAAAAGAATCTTTAGATATCTCAAATGCACTACTAATCTTTGTACGTGTTATAAGTCATCCTTTAAGTACATGTTAGTAGGTTTATGTGATGCTAACTATGTTAGAGATAAACATGAAAGGAAAAGCACCAATGGTAGTTGTACATTTCTTGGTGAAAGTTTGATCTCATGGTCTAGCAAAAGACAAGGAAGCATTTTTCTATCTACAACTGGGTCAAAATATATATCAGCACCCAACTATTGTGGATGAACCATCAACTAGAAGACTTCAAAATTTATGACAGTAACATTCACGTGTTTTGCGATAATACCTCTACTATATTGATGACTCTTCATCATATGCATATTTTCCCACTATTTTAGTCTTATTTATCCTCAATCATTAGTTAAATTAATGATTTATTTGATATATTTTGTTGATTTTTGTTCTTTGAGTTGATAAAATGTTTTGTGTTTTTATTTCGTTGATTAAGTAGGAATTTGTCGTAATTTTACATTGCGTTTTGTTTTAGTGCAGTGCTGAATTTTGGTGAAAAATCAACATGATATATGTGGAGTATTTCAGCCATATCTGAAGTTCTAGATGTCCAATTAGTTTCACTCCAAGTGCTAATAAAAGCTAAGATCCATATCTACAACTTTCATGAAGACACCGGGACCACATTCAGACGCAAAAGATGAGCAAAATGCAAACTACATCAGACAACAGATGATGTGCGCCTGGAGCGCATTTCTCGTGTTTCAGTTCTGTCAACGCGCGTCTGGTGTGCGCCCTGGGCGCCTGGGGCGCGTGACGCGCATCAGCAATCATAAAAACACAATTTTTTTACTGTTTATGGATCTTTTTGACTCTTGGGAACTTGGGAGACTTGTGCCCTAGCATAGAAACTCAAAGACGGCCGTTTCTTTTCTTCATGTTTTTTTTTTCCTTTCACTAAATGTGTACTATGATGAAATAGTCGTACTGACTTGCACTTAATCTTAAAATTTCTTTTTGTGATTTCGTAAGTTAAATTTCATTTCTTAGATTATGTTATTGCTCAAGTCGACAAGCCTTCCTAATGCATGCATTCTTGATTACTAAATGGTTGTAGAAGGCTAATATGCCATCTATTTTTCAAAAATACAATTTTAACTTTTCAGAAGCATGTTGGCTTTATTTTGATTGTTCATACTCTCTCTTATTATCCTAACTGTGAGCTTTTGAGCCTAAACACTTAAATTCTTTGTTGTGTGATTATCCAGACATGTGTTATCCTTCTAGAACTTGCACTAATTCTGATTTGCATCGCTTGTAATTTATGCATACATTGAGGCAATTTTATTGGTCGTTTGAGCCTTTCTAACTACCCTATGAAAATTTTACCCGTTGCTAGCCCCTTTGAGCCTTGCCCTTTTATTTCGGTTACTAGCCACATTACAAGCCAAACACCTGACTTTAATTAAATCAGCTTACTTGGAGTTAGGTAGAAAAAAAAAATTTCTGGTCTTAATAAAATTCTAAGTTTGGGGTTGCTCATGGGATAGCAACTTTTCAAGTTTGGGGTGGTGATTCTCACAAAAAGAAAATAAAAAGAAAAAATAAAAAGAAAAAGAAAATGAAAGAAGAAAGAAGAAAAAAAAATCTCAATTTGTGAACTTTGGTAAATAATATCTTCTTGGTTCTTTTGTCAATGTTTGAGAATCTCCATAATGAAAAGATGAAGAAAAAAATGGTAGAATAAGGTGGAAAAGCCTACTATCCTAAAATGTCCTACCCCTACCTAAGCCCCATTACAACCCGGAAGTCCTCCAAAAATGTATGTGTTTACTGCAGTGTGATTGCTAACTAGAATTTTTTCAAGCCTATGGTAGCGTGATGCGTGTTCTAGGATTTGAGCGATAAATTCATAACTCTTTCTAAACACTTGAGAGAAATTTTGGTGAGATTGTGTGAAGAGAGAGTTGAATTTGATGAATGAATGCCTATGTGTACAAATCTTGTTGTCTTTTTGTTTTTTTGAAAACAACCATAGAGCATGATGAATGTTATGCAGTAGCAAGAACTTTGAAAATTGAGTTTAATTTAATTTGAGAAATTGAATTTAAGTGTGCATTTAACTGGACCAAATCCGAAATTAATTGTTGCTTGGGGACAAGCAATAGATTAAGTTTGGGGTTGTGATGACTCTTCATCATATGCATATTTTCCCACTATTTTAGTCTTATTTATCCTCAATCATTAGTTAAATTAAGGATTTATTTGATATATTTTGTTGATTTTTGTTCTTTGAGTTGATAAAATGTTGTGTTTTTATTTCGTTGATTAAGTAGGAATTTGTCGTAATTTTACATTGCTTTTTATTTTATTGTTTTGCTGAATTTTGGTGAAAAATCAACATGATATATGTGGAGTATTTCAGCCATATCTAGAGTTCTAGATGTCCAATTAGTGTCACTCCAAGTTCTAATGAAAGCTAAGATCCATATCTACAACTTTCATGAAGACACCGGGACCATATTCAGACGCAAAGGATGAGCAAAATGCAAACTACATCAGACAGCAGATGTTGTGCGCCTGGAGCGCGCCCTACGCGCCTGGAGCGCATTTCTCGTGTTTCAGTTCTGTCAACGCGCGCCTGGAGTGCGCCCTGCGCGCCTGGGGCACGTGACGCGCATCAGCAATCATAAAAACGCAAATTTATACTGTTTATGGATCTTTTTGACTCTTGGGAACTTGGGAGACTTGTGCCCTAGCATAAAAACTCAAAGACGGCCGTTTCTAACGCCATTGAAGCAGTTTTATCAAGAATCATCCATGAATCATTCTTGTAATTTAGGGATCTTTTTGACTCTTGGGAACTTGGGAGACTTGTGCCCTAGCATAAAAACTCAAAGACGGCCGTTTCTAACGCCATTGAAGCAGTTTTATCAAGAATCATCCATGAATCATTCTTGTAATTCTTCTTTAATCCTTATCTTTTGTATCTCTGGCATGAGTAACTAAACCCTATTTGTTAGGGACGACTGTAACCAGATGAAACCCTTACTTTTCTGATTTGATTTCTAGTTATATGAATGAGTTTATTGTATTGTTTTTCTCACCTCTGTGCTTAATGTTTTTTATTGCTTGATCAACATTAAAATGTTCTACGATTTGTATTTTGAAACGGAAGTGGACTTTACGAATGCTTGAGATGAGAAATTCATAAATTTGTAGTCTAGGGAGAGATGCAGGTCATGAAACCAATTAAATTAGTTGCAAAGCAATAATTTACAAGAGAATTTCTATACGGTAATGCTTAATTCTAATCTTAAATCCACTAAGGAATTAGGGGTTACTTTGGAATTAAAGGTTCTGTCACTAAGACATTAGGGCAAGAATAATAAAGAGAATTCGGTAATAATTCAATAAAGGAATTCAGTAACTAGGATCAAATTAGACACCAAGGTTGGATTCGAAGTGAAACTCATCCCTGACATTTTTCTCATTATAAAAGATCAATTTTATTATTGTTGTTAATTTCAAACATTATTTCAATCAACTTGGGAACCTTTTTGTTCAATTCTAGTAATCAAATATAATTCAATAGTAAAACGCAATCCTTGAGTTCGACACTCGGTACTACCGTTTTATTATTACTTGCAACTATTCAGTACACTTGCTGAAATGTTATCAAGTTTTTGGCGCCGTTGCCGGGGATTGCCAATTCACTATTGAATTTAATTTATTTACTTAATTGAAATTTTTTGCTCTGCAATAAAATTTTTGATTTTATTTTATTTTATGTTATTTTTTTTATTTGTTGAACTTGCTAATGTCATGTCTAGTGGTTTGTCTCTTCTTTGTTTGAGATAACTATTCGTTGTAGAGCATGGAAGATTATACTGATGATATTCTACTGCAATTATTTGAAGAGTGTGATACTTGTCTTATTTCGGGTATATGTCGCATGATTGAGGGGCAAATCATGAGCTATACATTTTTAAAACATCACCCTCAGATCCCTCCGATGCAGCCTCTTAGGTGTGACTTTTGCGGAGAAGCACATAAGAATGGAAATTGTGCTAATGACCTTGCCGAACTAGTAGAATATGAAAGTTACATAAAACGACGAGTGTTATATTAAAAAGATCTATTGCGAACAAATTCTACTTCCTAAAATTTTATCCAAAGAATCAGATGACAAAGACTTTCACATTACGGACATTTTGGTTGAATTCATGAAGAATAACATGGTTTCAATTGAAAGAATTGAAAGTCAATGTGAGAGATTATTTGAGCAAGTGGTTAAGTTTGAGAAGATGGATGAGAAGTTGAAGATTGAAGATAATTTCATTGTTGTGGTATAAGAAGATAAGCAAGACGAAAAGACGAACGAGGAAAAGAAAAAAGAAGAGATTGATAGAGTTCGAGATTCAATCTATGCCTTGTTCATCAATGTCCAATTGAGAAGGACATGGAAACAACATCTTTTATTTCTAAAGTTCATGGAATTTCTACCAAACAAAAAGAAAAAGAAGGATGATGTGTTCTTCCTGTCATATATGCCGCCTTGACAGTAGTTGAGCCGTCAAACTCAAGACACTAAACGAGCGCTTTTTGGGAGGCAACCCAATTTTATATCATTTGCACCGTATTTATTTATTTATTGCATTTCAACTTTATTTTACTTAATTTAATTCCAATTTTAGTCTCTAATTGCTAGTTCTCTTAGTTTTGATGTTTGGTATGAGCAAGGAATCAAAAGGATGCATTGAGAAGCGATTGTACAGCTCCAAATGACATAATGCGCGCCCAAGCGCTTTTTCCAGGTTTTGCTATTGTCGATGTGCGCCTGAAGCACTTTTTCCAGCATTTGTCACTGTCAACGCGTGCCTGAAGCGTTTTTTCCAGACACCAGGAATCATGTTTTATGCTGATCTATTTGCACCTCACCAGTATACTGGGGGACCATAACGGAACAAGAGCGGATGATCTGAACGAGAATCCTTAAACTACAAAACTGAGAGAAGTTTTCTTTCCTTTTTTTCTTTCTGTTGTTTGTCCTATTTCTTTCCGTTTTCTCGTTTTCTTTATTTAATGTCAGTGTATGTTGACCTTCTTTTCTTCATGTTTTTTTTTTCCTTTCACTAAATGTGTACTATGATGAAATAGTCGTACTGACTTGCACTTAATCTTAAAATTTCTTTTTGTGATTTTGTAAGTTAAATTTCATTTCTTAGATTATGTTATTGCTCAAGTCGACAAGCCTTCCTAATGCATGCATTCTTGATTACTAAATGGTTGTAGAAGGCTAATATGCCATCTATTTTTCAAAAATACAATTTTAAATTTTCAGAAGCATGTTGGCTTTATTTTGATTGTTCATACTCTCTCTTATAATCCTAACCGTGAGCTTTTGAGCCTAAACACTTAAATTCTTTGTTGTGTGATTATCCAGACATGTGTTATTCCTCTAGAACTTGCACTAATTCTGACTTGCATCGCTTGTAATTTATGCATACATTGAGGCAATTTTATTGGTCGTTTGAGCCTTTCTAACTACCCTATGAAAATTTTACCCTTTGCTAGCCCCTTTGAGCCTTGCCCTTTTATTTCGGTTACTAGCCACATTACAAGCCAAACGCCTGACTTTAATTAAATCACCTTACTTGGAGTTAGGTAGAAAAAAAAAATTATGGTCTTAATAAAATTCTAAGTTTGGGGTTGCTCATGGGATAACAACTTTTTAAGTTTGAGGTGGTGATTCTCACAAAAAGAAAATAAAAAGAAAAAATAAAAAGAAAAAGAAAATGAAAGAAGAAAGAAGAAAGAAGAAAGAAGAAAGAAGAAAAAAAAAATCTCAATTTGTGAACTTTGGTAAATAATATCTTCTTGGTTCTTTTGTCAATGTTTGAGAATCTCCATAATGAAAAGTTGAAGAAAAAAATGGTAGAATAAGGTGGAAATGTATGCCTAACTCCAAGTGGTAAAGCCTACTATCCTAAAATGTCCTACCCCTACCTAAGCCCCATTACAACCCGAAAGTCCTCCAAAATTGTATGTGTTTACTGTAGTGTGATTGCTAACTAGAATTTTTTCAAGCCTATGGTAGCGTGATGCGTGTTCTAGGATTTGAGCGATAAATTCATAACCCTTTCTAAATACTTGAGAGAAATTTTGGTGAGATTGTGTGAAGAGAGAGTTGAATTTGATGAATGAATGCCAATGTGTACAAATCTTGTTGTCTTTTTGTTTTTTAGAAAACAACCATAGAGCATGATGAATGTTATAGAGTAGCAAGAACTTTGAAAATTGAGTTTAATTTAATTTGAGAAATTGAATTTAAATGTGCATTTAACTGGACCAAATCCGAAATTAATTGTTGTTTGGGGACAAGTAATAGATTAAGTTTGGGGTTGTGATGACTCTTCATCATATACATATTTTCCCACTATTTTAGTCTTATTTATCCTCAATCATTAGTTAAATTAAGGATTTATTTGATATATTTTGTTGATTTTTGTTCTTTGAGTTGATAAAATGTTTTGTGTTTTTAGTTCGTTGATTAAGTAGGAATTTGTCGTAATTTTACAATGCGTTTTATTTTAGTGCAGCGCTGAATTTTGGTGAAAAATCAACATGATATATGTGGAGTATTTCAGCCATATCTGGAGTTCTAGATGTCCAATTAGTGTCACTCCAAGTGCTAATGAAAGCTACGATCCATATCTACAACTTTCATGAAGACACCGGAACCACATTCAGACGCAAAGGATGAGCAAAATGCAAAATACATTAGATAGCAGATGCTGTGCGCCTGGAGCGCGCCCTGCGCGCCTGGAGCGCATTTCTCGTGTTTCAGTTATGTCAACGCGCGTCTGGAGCGCGTCTGGGGCGCGTGACGCGAATCAGCAATCATAAAAACGCAAATTTTTATTGTTTATGGATCTTTTTTACTCTTGGGAACTTGAGAGACTTGTGCCCTAGCATAGAAACTCAAAGACGGCTGTTTCTAACGCCATTGAAGCAGTTTTATCAAGAATCATCCATGAATCATTCTTGTAATTCTTCTTTAATCCTTATCTTTTGTATCTCTGTCATGAGTAACTAAACCCTATTTGTTAGGGATGAGTGTAACCAGATGAAACCCTTACTTTTCTGATTTGATTTCTAGTTATATGAATGAGTTTATTGAATTGTTTTTCTCATCTCTGTGCTTAATGCTTTTTA
Source organism: Cicer arietinum (assembly GCF_000331145.2). Classification (NCBI taxonomy): domain Eukaryota; kingdom Viridiplantae; phylum Streptophyta; class Magnoliopsida; order Fabales; family Fabaceae; genus Cicer; species Cicer arietinum. The sequence goes on from NC_021164.2 coordinate 41,964,837, forward strand.
TTGCCTGATCAACATTAAAATGTTCTACGATTTGTATTTTGAAACGGAAGTGGACTTTACGAATGCTTGAGATGAGAAATTCATGAATTTGTAGTCTAGGGATAGATGTAGGTCATGAAACCAATTAAATTAGTTGCAAAGAAATAATTTACAAGAGAATTTCTATACGGTAATGCTTAATTCTAATCTTAAATCCACTAAGGAATTAAGGGTTACTTTGGAATTAAAGGTTCTGTCACTAAGACATTAGGGCAAGAATAATAAAGAGAATTCGGTAATAATTCAATAAAGGAATTCAATAACTAGGATCAAATTAGACACCAAGGTTGGATTCGAAGTGAAACTCATCCCTTACATTTTTCTCATTATAAAAGATCAATTTTATTATTGTTGTTAATTTCAAACATTATTTCAATCAACTTGGGAACCTTTTTGTTCAATTCTAGTAATCAAATATAATTCAATAGTAAAACGCAATCCTTGAGTTCGACACTCGGTACTACCGTTTTATTATTACTTGCAATGATTCAGTACACTTGCTGAAATGCCATCATATATGTTTAACCAAAAAGTTCATTTTACATTGAAAGGTAAATCATATAGAGATTAAACATCACTTCATAAGAGACTATGTCTAGAAAGATATTTTAAACATTAAATTCGTTGAAATTGATCATTAGCAGGCAGCCATTCTTAAAAAATACCTTGTTGTATACAAAGTTAATTTTATAAAAGAAAATTTAAACACTAATTTATAAAGGCGTGATGCTGAAATCCATTTTTACTTCCACCTCTGGTAAAATAGAACGTTGGTCAACCATATATATACTTTGTCTCTGATAAATTGGATTTTGTTTTTGTCTCTAGTCGCTTAAACTTCAATTTATCTCAGATATGATTACTGTTCGTTAAAATTGTGTGAGTTCCATGTTTTTCTGACACGTGTTGCCTTTATGTTTTAACGCATGCACGACAGTCATTGCTATTCGCTTTTAGAAACTCAAATGTTTTATCAAAAACATAAACACTCAAGTCACTCACTACTACCACGTCGTTTCCCTCACTTTTGATATATTTTTAAACCTTAGCAATTCTCTAAATTCTCTTATGGCTTTGAGTTCCACATCTATTTCAACCTCTACTTGGCATTCAACTTTTATCAAGTTCAAATTTATTGTAGATTTTGCTAGTATTGGATGGTTAGAGTATTTTCACTTAGATCAAGCATACGCTCTAGACATTCTAGTTAAATGATTTTTAAGGTTTGTTGATATGATATGGAGAAATTTCAACTGTGGGTTTAGGACTTCCTATCAAGGTTACTCAACAAAACATTGCTACTATCACCAAATTCCCGAACGAAGGTATGATAATTGAAAACAAATACGAGTCAATAATTTGGGTCTTCTAAAATCAAGAAGGAAGTTTTTGAAGATCCCAATGTTAACTCCAAATCAGTACACTTAAAGACCAAATACAAGTTGATGTTCAACATTTTGGTTGGATGTGTTGTTCCAAAAGGTGGCTCTGTTGATCACATAAGCAAAGACCACAAGTAATTGATCTCGAACATCTCCTATAAGATTAAGACAATTTGCCAGATTTGGTACTTGAGCACATGAGGTCCTACATTGTTAACTCCAGATCAGGAAAAATCAAGACTATCTCCTACTCAAGACTTATCACAACCATGCTTATGAGAACCCATCCCATTAAGGCCCTAGAGGAAGTAGGAGAAGTTGTTCATGAAGAACACTTGTGTTCAACATTCATAATATCATGAAAATGAGACTCGTTGCAAAGAAGGATTTCATAAAACCAAACAATGAAATTCTACGGCTCTTAGGACAGTCCATTGGATCTCAATACACTCCTATCTTGGTTCGATATTCATTCACTTCAATCTTTGAGGAAGATAAAAAATAGGTAATACAAGAATATCTAAGGATGTACATATCTGGTCAAAAGATGCCTCCAATTTTCTTTCCTCTACCAAAGTCATCTATTGAGTTTAAGAAGGAAAGGGAAAGGGTAGTCATGGTATCTTTTGTATTAAAGGAAGTGTAAGATGATGAAAACGCCAATGAGGACGAATCTAGCCTAAACTTGAGGAAGAGATAGAAGGTAAATTCATCTGTTTAACTTATTTATTCTCCTATTAATCTTGATAGTAGTATCGATAATGAAAGACCTGATCCAAATACCATTACAACATCATATGAACCTCTCTCTATACTCATAATGTAAGACCCATAATTTTAAAGTATACTTTATGTATTTTAGTGTATTTTGGTATTGAACTCGGAGGCTTTTTAGCCAAAGTTATTAATATTTTGGAGTTTATATGACCAAAAAGATATTTGATGCCCGATTAAAATTACTCGTCGATAAATAAATTAAATTAAGTACGGTGAATCCTTTACGAAGAATTTAATGCCTTATGGGTGAAATGGTAATTTTAATAAATATCTAGATATTTGGAGATATTTGTTAAAAGTAATTAATATATATAAATACAAATATATATATATATGTTTGTGTGGAGGGAAAAGAGAAGGAAATAGAAAGAAAAGGAAAAAGAAAGGAAAAGGAAAGAAAAAGAAAAGAAAACAAACAGAGGAAAGGAAAGAAAACATAATCCTTTCTTCCTCTCCTTGCCTCGCGACACTACATCTCTTCTTCCTTCTCCCTTCATCATTTTTGTTGCTTCCTTTTGCTTCAAGAAAGGGAACCAAGGCTTGGTGGGTTAGAAAACAAAGATTCCTCAACTTCATTCTTCTTGTTTGATTCGAAAACAAAGAAAAACGGTGTTAGGGATTTCAAAACCGTCAAACACAAACCTCCCCGTTTCATCTAGATCTAAGCTTCGTTTCGCAAAGAGATAGAAGGGAAAGTTGTTCACTACCACGCTACGGTGCTAGGGAACCAACTTTGGAAGCGACATGGCGAGCAGAGATTTTACCGGATTTACTCGCGGTACCTTAATCGCACGTTAAAGCTAACGTGAAGGTAAGGGCTCCTTCCAAACTTCTAGTTTGCATTTAGAGACTTATCTGTGGTTGTGTGAAAAAGAATTTTGTTAGGGTTAAAGTGTTGATTTGGGGAAAATGAATTTAAGGTTTTCTGGGTAAAATCTTAGAGTTAGGTTTTGGTGATATTGATGAATGTTTCGCGGAAAATGAATTTAACCCATTGGTTTATGAATTTGAGTAAATGAAGTTTGACGTGTTCATAATTCATGCTTATGGAATCTGATATGTGTATGGTTGGATTTTGTGGAGAAATGAATTGATGTGTTTTGGTGTGAATCGTGGATTGAGTTTGATAATATGTTTGAGTTTGTTTTGTGTGGAAATTGAAAACCATTAGTGTTAAACGAGTATTAAGAATGGGGAATCTCTTAATGTCTTGTTTACTTAATGTTTGTTTTGAAAATCGTTTAAGTTAAACGAGTATTAAGAATGGGGAATCTCTTAATGTCTTGTTTACTTAATGTTTGTTTTGAAAATCGTTTAAGTTAAATGAGTATTAAGAATGGGGAATCTCTTAATGTCTACGTTTACTTAATGTTGTCGTGAAAATCGTTTAAGTTAAACGAGTATTAAGAATGGGGAATCTCTTAATGTCTACGTTTACTTAATGTTGTCGTGAAAATCGTTTAAGTTAAACGAGTATTAAGAATGGGGAATCTCTTAATGTCTACGTTAACTTAATGTGGTCGTGAAAATCGTTTAAGTTAAACGAGTATTAAGAATGGGGAATCTCTTAATGTCTACGTTAACTTAATGTGGTCGTGAAAATCGTTTAAGTTAAACGAGTATTAAGAATGGGGAATCTCTTAATGTCTACGTTAACTTAATGTGGTCGTGAAAATCGTTTAAGTTAAACGAGTATTAAGAATGGGGAATCTCTTAATGTCTACGTTAACTTAATGTGGTCGTGAAAATCGTTTAAGTTAAACGAGTATTAAGAATGGGGAATCTCTTAATGTCTACGTTTACTTAATGTTGTCGTGAAAATCGTTTAAGTTAAACGAGTATTAAGAATGGGGAATCTCTTAATGTCTACGTTTACTTAATGTTGTCGTGAAAATCGTTTAAGTTAAACGAGTATTAAGAATGGGGAATCTCTTAATGTCTACGTGTGCAGACCCGCGATAGGTGGCACCTTGGTAAATAGTACTTTGGCCTGTGATAGGCGGTACATTTACAATTTACGTTCTTTTTAGTAAACCGTGCAGACCCGTGATAGGTGGCACCTCGGTAAACGGTACGGGCCCGTGTTAGGCAGTACGTTTATGGTTTACGCTTTTTAGTAAATCGTGCAAACCTGTGATAGGTGGCACCTCTTTAATTGGTATTTTGGCCTGCATAGGCGGTACAATTATGATTTACGGCCCTTCGAGGAGGGTTTTGGTTTGGAATTCCGAGTCCATGCATTTTGGCATATACGCATTGCATTAGGATGCTTGACACACGAGTCGTGTTTGATTCAAGTGTATGATTGAGTGTTTGAACTTGAGATGTCAATGTGATTGTGATGATTGTACTAAGTGTCGATGTTTTGGAACAAATTGTGTGTAAGTGAAATTGATTGTAAAACTGTTTCGAAACTCAAGTTGTCGTGGTGATTGTGTGGTAATTGCTAAGTGTTATGTTTTGGTGTTGTGTGTGAATGTGATTGAATTAGTTTATGTAGTTTTAAGAAAAACATGCAGGGAAATCGACTCCCAAATCGATTCTATTAAAAGCTATTCCTCAAAAAATCGATTTGGCAATCGATTGGCTTCATTACAGGAGCTCAGCCATTTTGACAAAATCGATTTGGAAATCGATTGGCTTTAATACAGGGGCTCAGTTATTCATTCAATCGATTGAATTAAGCCCAGAGTACAGTTTTCACGAAAAACCCTCAAGAAATCGATTTCCCAATCGATTGGCTTAGTGGAAATTCTTATTTTGAGTTATATGATTGATTGCTCAATTGGTTCATCAATGGATTGGCCAGTTGTTTATTACTTGATTCATTTGAGACTTATTTTGACTTCATTTTCATTTGGCAAGTATTATGTGAACTTTTAGCATATGGAAAATCCTTTTAAGGTGCATGCTTAGTGGATAGGTTATTTTGTGCATTCAAAAACTTAAATGCTATGTGTTAACTATTAATTTCGGTTGGTGACCCTTTACAACTATTGTGGAAATCTGGGCTTTGCCCTCTGATGAGAGTCAAGACAATCCTATCGGGTCGTACCCTGGGGATGGGAATGTAGACGGGAACGCCTGACTGGAGCTATGTTAGGAGGATCTTACGAGGCGCGTGGAGATCACTCAGGGTGTATAGTTTTTTTGGTAGAATGATCAGATCAGGTTGACATAGAGGGAACAGATGTCTTTATTTTGGATTGCGTTTATTTTAAATTGGAAGATTTTACCTATACTAATATTGTCTGTTTGACATTTTATTATGGTGGGGTCCATGTACCACTTTTTGAAGTGTAAATACTTTGGATTCGTATTTCAAAAACTATTCCGCTGCTTGTAAATTCTGTTGACTTATTTGTCGTTGTGTTACGACTTCAATATGTATCCAAAAGTATTTTCTTCTTTATTTCTTTGTTTTTATGAATTTGTTTAAAAAAAAAAAAATACACTCGCGCTGTTAAAATCGGGGTGTTACAACAACCCCTAATCATATTCCCTCTGCACCCTCAACCACATCCACCCCTTAAATCCTTATTGGGTCTTCTAGCATTGATTCATATACAAACACTATAGATGAGATGTTTGAGGCAACCCTAGCGTAAAATCTTGCAGGTCATAGGTATAGATCAAACTCATATCCTCTCTGTTGACACCTAGTTTTTCCTCTGATTCCTTTTCATAAATTTTCGCTCTTTTCTAAAATATATAAAAAAAATGTATATGATTAAATGAAATGAAATGGATTGATGGTAATAAAAACCATTATAATGGTCATCATTTGAATGAAAAGAAATCGAAAAGAATGAATAAATGGTAATAAAAATCAGTATAATAGTGATCAATTGAATGAAAAGAAACCGAAAAAAAATGAATCAATGGTAATAAGAATCAGTATAATGGTAATCAATTGAATGAAAAGAAACTGATTAATGGTAATAAAAATGGTGATCAATTGATAATTATTCCCTTGTCTTTTGTAACCTACACCAAAAAAGTCTTTGAATAATCGACAGCAAGAGTAGAAATGGGGGAGCACTATTTGAATAAAAAAAACAGAAAGAAGATAGAATAATAGGTAAAAGAGTAGCAGAGAATCTGATTTTGGAAAAATCAGTCCAGCAAAACCAATTCAGTAGTAAGGTATCACTTTCTTATAGTTTCTCTAATTTTCTTCTTATTAGTCTTTGTATTGCATCCATTTAAAAAATGTTCTTTTTTTCTTTCTATTTTTTCGTTTATGCAAAAAATAAACTCATATGATAAGCTTTCATTTTTCTAAAGTTGTTTGTTCCCAAAATTGTTTTCTTTGCAACACAAAATACTAAAAAAAGTATAAATAATTGATGTTTATAAACCAATCACCAAGAAAACAAACTTGCCCCTATTGTAATATAACAGAAAACTCATATCACGTCTTTATCAAATAACTCAAAAGAATCATAACAACGAATAAATAGTTTTTCCCTTAGGATTAGAATTACAAGTCGCTACCGCTGGATGAAATTCATCATCGCTTGCAGCGCCACATCACTCATCACAATCGTTAGTGGCCTTTGTGTTGTGACAAATCCGACAACGCACGAGCAAATCCTTTAACAGGCTACTTTATCGATGCGTCCATCTGTTTTGTTCACATACCGTCGTGTTACGTTGTTTTCTAACAAAAATCAATTTTTCTTTACTTTAAAACAAAAATAAAAAGATACAGTGCGTAAGCAGAAATTTTACCTATCTTTTTTTGTTATTATTATTACATTTTCGATACATTTTTCTAACAAAAGTCAATTGTTTTGAACTTTAAAATAAAAATAAAAAAGATGCAATCCAGGAATAGACATCTCACCTCTTTTTTTTTCATTATTATTAATATTATTATTATTACATTTTTATTTTTGGATACATATATAATAAAAATAATTATAATAAAAAATAATTAAAATAGAGTAATAATAAAAATCGGACAACACATAATTATTTTCTACCCAAGAACTACGTGTGTTTTGATTTCCCTATTGCACTTGAGGATACGTAGGAGCAATGTCTTCCCCTTGTCAAACCAAATTAATAAAAAATATATATTTTTCATTCTTTTATTAATGTAAATAATGTATTTTCCTTTTTTTTTTAAATTTTTTTTGGGGATAAAACAAATAATTAAATAAATAAATAACTTGTATATAATTAATTATAAGGTAACCGTTTTAACGAACGATGTAGGATAATATCACTTTCCCTATTCGTAATCAACTCCCGAATTCATTTTTTATGGTTCAAAAACTTTATTTTAGGTTTTATCTAATTTTCGCTTTAAAAAAAATAAATTTGGTGGCGACTTTTTTTCCGCAGACAAATGAACGCGACACTCTCAATATTGAATTTCCTACCTCCACTCCATGAGCTGCCTACTCAAACTCTTCACAAACACCTACCCAAACAACCAGTCCAACGTCACATATTGCTTCAACACCTATTTGATCCCCACTCACCTATAACTATGGATCATATCCACATAGTCACTGAGATAACAACTCCAACTATAACAAATTTAATTTTCTAAGCTACCTTCAAATAACTCACCTAATGTTTCCATACCTCTACACCCACCCTATTTTATTCCCCTCATTTCCTCTATCTTCCTAAACTTTGATTCATTCATTACCTCTCTCAATTCTAAAATTACAAAGATTGGGAACTTGAATGCTTAAAGTTTGGATTCTTATTAAGTCTCTAGTCAATATAAAAATGCCTGCACTTTTGCCACAACATAGATTAAAGAAAACGTATAGCATATAATGCACATGGGCGCTTAGATATCTAGTGCTTTCAGATACACTGTTGAGATCCTCTACCTTTGGGTCTTGCATTTTTCAAAAAAAGCTCATGGAAACAAAACCAGAAAGCAAATGAATGCTGCTTTAGAAGGTCCATCTAGTACAAACAACTTTCTCGTGGGATATGTTCATCTAGAATCACTAGTGGATACTCCTTTGGCACAATTGCAGTTTCATCTAATAATTCCTTGTGTTAAGTTACCCGCATTTGATGTTCTTGCTACTATTGTGTTATGATATGTAGTGTCTCCCTCTAAATGTCCATCTATCATTCTTTCTGCATCGACGTTTGGTCCATCTCGGTTTGTCTAGAAGGAAAAATTTATTGGCTTAGAAGTTATTAAGTTGAGGCGTTCATGGAACAAACAACGAAGAATCAGGTATCCATTCAAAATACCTTAGGAATGATCTTAGCTAGATTAACCAATCTTCACCCTTAGTTTATGTTTTTGTACCGCTTTCACTCTTTCATTTAATATGCACTATTTAATGATTTTTTTTAAGCTTTCATTCTTATATATTTCTATTGTGTTTTATGTCAATGTATTACTCTTTTTGTCTGATGACAAAAGGCAGAGTATGTTTTGTAAGAAAAATTTCTTATTAGAATGTCGTACTTCTCTCTTTTTTTAAAATCAGATCATATTAAGAGGGAGCTTTGCTATTTTACAATCTTACTTTGCTTTTATCACTTTACTATAGAGAAAAATTGTTCACAAAAATAGATATTTGTCATAATAAAAAAAAGGGAGATTGTTAGAATCAAGTTGGTTTAAAGAACAATGACCCTTAACTGTTTTGATGATAACATAAAGTATTTTTTAGGAATAATTTATTGTACTAATAATTTATTTAAGTGTGCAGATTCTTGTCACGAGATTTCAACGTATTTAAGTTGCATCCTCTAATGAATAGAAAAGCTAAACAAAGCAGTTAGGGCAATACTTTGTTACAATTGTTGAAGTATAATTAATTCTAATTCTAAAAAGCTCGTTCTCAACGAGAGACTGGTATGAATTTCTTCATTCTTTACTAAGAGGATCATTTGTTTATCCACATAACCATCTCAAAGATGTGCTTAATTGATTCAGATTAAGAATGCCTTGTGAATCGTAGAAAAACATGTTGAAGAATGATGAAATAAGGTTGGAGAATGATGTAACAAAATTGGAGAATGATGATCGGTAAGCTAGAAAATATTTGTATTATTATGGAGAAAGATGTTTGTTGTTGAAGATCAAGTGTAACAAGCTAGATAATGTTTATCAATCTGGAGACTGATGTTACACTGTTGTCCAGAATGATCACAATGTTGCCAATAATGTTTAGATTTGTCTGGTCATGCTAATTCGTGATCTTCTCTCTGTGATTCGAGTAGTTTCTTTGAATCTGATCATCTAGTTTGTTCCTTGTCAAGTGCAGATGATATAGATGTAAAATACAGAGGCTAAAACTTCTTTTAACTAGTGGAGATTGATTGATTTTGGAGCTGTGATGATCATTCTTGAAACTGGAGAACATTCTCTGCTTTCCAGATTTTGCTAAAAATGTTCTCCATTTTTGTCGGTTCAAATTCTTGCCTTTTATGCTTATTTCTTTGTTTTGTTTAATTCCTATCTTTAAATTAATACACTCAAAAAACACAAGTTAAATTAACATAACATTTAGAATCATAAGTAACATTCTTAATTAACTTTTTCTTTTTTTTTCATCAAAATATTAAATTGAGATTTTGTCTCAACAATCTCCCCCCTTTTTGATGATGACAAACGTGTTAATTTATATTTTAATTTTGATTCTAATTTTAATCATAGAGAGCTTAAAAGCTCCCCCTCGTAATATGCTTCAGATTTTTGAACCAACATAAAATCTAAAATAATTATCCCCTTTTCTCAACACAAAAAGCTTAGGGAATACAAAAGAAATGTATACTACACATAGAAAACAATGAGTAGACTCCAGTTTTAAGAAAAATAACATTTTCTAAAAAATTCCCCGTGAATATTTTGAAATTGATATCAAAATTCAAAAACACAAGTAAGATAAGATGAATGTGAACAAGAGAGAGTGAACGCATACAGGGAAGCAAAAATAAGATGAATGTGACAACATGTCAAATATAATTTTTCTCTTTACAAAACACTCTTATGCTAATAAAGTTTGTGTTTTTCAAAATTAATTTTTTGAAATGATCAAAGACATTTGTTCACATAAAAAAAGTGCTTTTAAGGATATAAAGAGGAGAATTTGTAGAAAATAATTTTAATTCATTTAACAAGATATTTTGGAATTGTGATCAAAATTGATGATAAGGATTTAAGTTCCAAGAAAGAATTAAAAAATAATCATGATTAGGAAATACCATGATAAGATCCAAAGAAGCACTTGAATTAGACAAGAGTACAATGTGAATATGTGCTTCTTCTAACGTAAAACTTGAATATTATTTATGTATTTAAGAGGAAAATCAACCACTGTAATTACACCTCCAACATCATCTTTGGTACCATATCCTTCCAATTAGTTCTTCCAATAATTTGATCATGAGGAAATGTTTTTGAAGGAAATTTTAATAGTGAGATATGTGTAGGGGTGCCAAAAGTAAATAGTTCAAACTCATTTGGAAGTTGTTGATGTTTTTTCAACCATATCATCATAATAGGAAACATTAGATTTGATTGGATGTTTCTTATAAACTGCCAAGAACATTCTGTAGAATGTTATGCTTTTTTGGAGAATGTTCTGCTCTTTTGCAGAATGTTCTGCTCTTTTGGTGAATGTTCTATTTTTCTACAGAATGTTCTGCTCGTCTGCAGAATGTTCTGGTATTGCTTCAAGAATTAACCATTGTCTCTAAAATTGATTACGTTGTTGCTGTCCAGAGTGTTCTTCTTCATCTCCTTAGCTTTAATGTTTCCAAATATTATAGATACTCCAAATTTTTGTAGAGAGAGGAGGCAACATACTTTTCCATTCATGTGTATTGAGCACGCCTTGTCCACGTATCAGTGTTCTTTCTTGATTGTTGGATGGTGTTCCTACATCATAAATTAGTAATGGTTTTGGTACCCATATTTGTTTGGGTCCTTGATGATTAGTATATCTTCTTTTAGAATATTTTTTAAAACTTGATCACTTTTTTAAAATAGCAAGTTGATTCTTGATGACCAATTTTGAGACAGTAGGAGCATTTAATTGTTGATCTTTGAATTGATTTCGAAATCTGGGTTTTAAGGGGTTTTAATCTTGATTTTGAAGAAGTTCCAAATCGTTCTCCTTTTTTCAGACTTTTTGGAGAAAGTTCTGCTTTTATTCTAGAACGTTCTCCGTTTTGAGAGTAACCTAGAGAGCGTTCTCCTTTTTGCAGATTTTTCAAAACTGGCTCAACTTTATTTGCAGAGCGATTCCCTTTTAAAAAACCTTTTGCTTTTAATATTTTCATCTATTTTTTAAAGTAGCAAGCAAATTCCAGATGTCCAAGTTTCTTACAATATGACCATTTGGTTTTGCATTTATCCTCTTTTCTTTCCGAAACAAATTTTTTTTCATATATTTTTGTTTTTTGAGTTTTATCAAAACCAAGACCATCTTTATCAAATATTTTCACTTGAGATCCCATGATTTTGCGAAAGGTTTCAGTAGCTTTAATAAAATTTGACAAGTCATTTATAAGAAGTTCATTTTCAGTTTGAAGGAGAACGTTCTCCATTTTCGTTGTAGAACATTCTTGATTTTTAGATTCATTATTTTTCCTTTAAATGAGATTCCTGCATGTTCTGAATGATATTTTTTAGTTCATCAATCATAACTTGAGCTTTCTCTTTTTCCCTTTTTTCTTTTAAAACTTGATCTTTAAAGAGCTACATTTTTTAACAAGCAACTTTGAATCATTAAGTAAGCTATCAAAAACATTTTCAATTTGTTCACATAAAGGACATGGTTCATAATTTTTTACCTCATTGTCTTCAATATATTCCATTAAACATAAGTTGGCTTCTTCAGGTTCCTTTGTTTATGATTCATCAGAATCATCCCAGGTCACTATTATGAATTTTTTCTTGAAAGGGAACTTCTTTGGTGCTCTTTTGTTCAAGGGACGTTCAGTTTTATAATGTCCTTGTTTATTGCATCCAAAACATGTTATTTGACTTTTGTCTACCTCTATTTTGAAGATTTCCTTTTGATTTAAAAATCCCTTTTTGATATGATCACTTCTTCTCAACATTCTTTGTATATTTTTTGTAAGACGAACTATTTCTTCATCAACATCTTCTTGTTCGATTTCTTCTGAGTCCTCATCTGGACTTTCTTGAGATGTTTTCAAAGCTAATGCTTTGCCCTTTTTGATTGGTCTGTCTCCGTGAAGCAGCACTTCATGCACTCGTAATGTTCCATTCAGTTCCTCCAGTCCGAGTACATCAAGATTCTTGTCTTGGCTTATGGCTGTCACCATTGGTCTCCATATTATTGGAAAACATCTCATGATCTTTCTTACTCTATCTTGTACTGAGTATGCTTTCCCTAAGGAGCGCATTTCATTTACAATGGTTGTGAATATTCAGTACATCTCATCAATGGTTTCTCCTTCATTTATTTCAAAGAGTTCAAACTTTCTTATGCCTATATCAATCCTTGTTTCTTTCACATGGCTTGTTCCTTCGTGATGAGTTTGTAATGTGTCTCATACTTCTTTAGCAGTTTTGCATTCATCAACTCTTTCACTTTCTTCCATGCATAAAGCACAAGATAAAAATAATTGAGCTTTTGAGTTTAGAAGTACCTTAGCTTTTCAGTTTGTAATGTTGTCCAATCTGCTTCTTTCTTTTCAACAGAGGTTGAATCATTTTGGTATGAGATTTCAAGAACAACTGCATTTTGCTTTTCCAGAAATAGTAGTCTGTGCCGTCAAAGTAAGGTGGTCTGTATGATGACCCTCATTCAGCAATGTACATATCTTTTGACATTTTTCTTCGAGATCTTTTTCTCTAACACTTGTTAGGTGTTCAACTTTAGAGATCGAGCTCTGATGCCAATTGAAATAGCAATGTCAATTTACAAGAAAGAGTGGTTCGAATTGTAAATTCACCCATTTAAAACATCCTATTAAAAACTTAAGAAAATAACTCAAGATTGATCTTGGTTGTGAAAACAAAAAACGGAGAACGTTCTTGGTTTTAACCTGAAAACAGAGAACATTCTTGGTTAGTTAAAATCAGTAATTCAATTTATGTATTTAAGTTTATAATCAATTAGACTGAAAGTAAATAGATAAAGGAAGAGATACCACACAACGATATATCCTGGTCCACCCAACCCGGGTTACGTCCAGTCCTCACAACCATGAGATTTTCCACTAAGTGTTTAAAACAAAGAACCTTCTTGGTTTTACAGCACCTAGTTCAGATCAACATTGATCTGCTACAAAGTTAAAACCTTTCCACTCCGAAAAGAGTTCAATCAAGTCACCTATCAACCTTGATAGGATTTCGTACAATCTATCCAAACTATACAAACTCTTATAGTTTGAGTTTTATAATAATTATGATATTGTTTTGTTCGAATTTGAGAAGGCTCAACACTTGTTTGAGTTCTCATTCTTTGATAGAGAAATACAAGAGAATAATTCTAGGAATGGAATGGGAAAAATCATAATTGATTCAATGTGTGTGAGTGAGAGAAATTAAATTATGATTCAAATGAGAAATGAATTGATTAGTACTTAAAGCTCTGATTTTTACTTGAGCTTGGCCTTCCTTTTATAGGATTTCTTAGAGCATTTAATAATGGTCAAAAGAGTTGTTGGTGGTGCTCTGTCAGATTTGTCCAAAACTAATATATTTGAATAAAAATATTTCAGCGCTTGAACACCTTTTGAACTTTGTTGACTGGGCTGGTTTCTTTGTTCTTGATCAGATTTATCATGTGTTTAATGATCTATAATATTTAGATATATGATTGATGTTATATCTTTGATCTAGAGACTTGATTCTGTCCAAAACAGTTTGGAGAAGGATGATGAACTTCTGCAGAAATATGGAGATTGATACTGAACTTCTGCAGAAACGGAGATTGATAATCAATCTGGACAGTTAGTCTTAAACATCTTGGAGATTGATAATCAATCTGGAGACAAGTATGAATTTCTTCATTCTTTACTGAGAGGATCCTTTGTTTATGCACATAAACATCTCATAAATGTGTTTAATTGATTCAGATTAAGAATGCATTTTGAATCGTGCAAAAACATGTTGAAGAATGATGAAATAAGGCTTGAGAATGATGTAACAAAGCTGAAGAATGATGATTAGTAAGCTAGAGAATGTTTGTATCATTCTAGAGAAATATGTTTGCTGTTGAAGATCAAGTGTAACAAGCTGAAGAATGTTTATCAATCTGGAGACTGATGTTACACTGTTGTCCAGAATGATCAGAATGCTATCAAGAATGTTCAGATCGGTTTGGACTTGCTAATTTGTGATATTCTCTCTTTGTGATTCGAGTAGTTTCTTTGAATCTAATCATCTCAATTTGTTCTTTGCCAAGTGCTGATGACATAGATGTAAAATCCATAGGCTAAAACTTCTTTTAACTAGTGGAGATTGATCGATTTTGGAGCTATGATTGTCATTCTTGAAACTATAGAACATTCTCCGTTTTCCAGATTTTGTTAAAAATGTTCTCCATTTTTGTCTTTTCAGATTTTTTTCCTTTTTATGCTGATTTCTTTGCTTTGTTAAAATCCTATCTTTAAATTATTACACTCAAAAGCACAAGTTAAATTAACATAACATTTACAATCATAATTAACATTCTTAATTAACTTTTTGTTTGTTTTCATCAAAATATTAAATTGAGATTTTGTCTCAACATTCTTGATGTTTATAAATCAATTCATAAGGTTGCAAGTCAATTCAGAAAGTTGAAAGTCACTTAAAAAATATTTCTGAAGTGTTTTAAATCATGTCAATGCAATATAATCATGCGACAATGTGCATGCATGCTAAATTAACATGTAACAACACTATACATGATAAAATTATCTTTTTTATAATTTATTTCTTGTTTAAGTAACCTATGCAAGAGCTAGAGAATGCAAATCAACAAAACACATACACATAATCTAAAATAAGCTAAGTTTGGGATCACTCATAACACTAATTAGTGTAAACTAACTTGGAGACACCTTATAGTTACAGGGATGTCGACGAAGGCGTGACAAGGTCATAACATGAATTGGTTGTCAAATGCCTAAGGGCTTGATTTCACCAGTGGATCTCCATGACATGTTGTGTTGTATTTGTAAAGATCAACTTAGAAGTCTTTGTTGTCTGTCCTTCTCCTAATGTATTATTGTCTTGGAAAAGAAACGGTGTTGCGTTGTGTAACTTTTTTGAAGTATTTGAGCACTTGAAAAACTATCGTTTCCCCGTGAGTTTTATTTTATTTTATTTAGTAACCTTTGCAAAATATTTCGTTGTAATTTATTTATGTTTTTTAATTTGACCTCAATTTTTATTGTTTGCGTTGATTTATTTTGAAAACAAAAGTTCTTAGTATTTTGAAAGAAAAAAAAAAGGAAATTAAGAGCATAACTTCAAAGATAATTCTTCTTTCAAAAATACACTTTCAAAGTTAAAAATATATATTTCTCCAAGATTCTTAAAGATATAATATATGAAAATGTTTCAATTCACATCAAGGACTTTAAGAGAACAGTAGGAAGGAAACTTTTAAAATACATTTCTCATCAAAACAATAAAACTATCATCATAGTTTTTTTTTTTTTTTTTTGAATGACCATTACTAACAACCAATTTTTCGGCCACTTGAATAGCTCAAATTAATAAGCATGGTAAGAAACTTGAACTTTATAGTCTTTACATAATATTAATATTTAATACAACATGTTTATGCTTTAGAAGAAGATAATATTTCAATTGAAGAACTAGTGGAAAAAAATTCAACAAAGCCTTTCATTGTTTAACATCAGTAAATAAAGGATCCGGTGTGAAAAGTAAATATGGTGACATTCTTTCCCGAAGTAAATGTCATTTTTGACCAATTTAAAAAGCTTATTTTGCACCAGTGAAGTACCTTATTGATATAGTGATGTCAGAAATATTATCCTTTGTATGCTTCACTTTGGACAACGAGAACCTTTAGAAACCAACACCCTTAATAGAACTCCACTAGTACACACCACCTTTTCTTTCTAAGCATTTCTGGTTGTTTGTTATATGAATCTGCGGAAAGAGAGAAGAAATACTCTCTTATGTCTTTAACTTGATCAATAAAAAATAAAAAATGATATATTTTGCAATTAAATACATCAATTTTTATTGATCAAATTTTAACTCATTTATCTTTTCATAAATTAGATATATCAATTTTTTTAATCAAATTTTAGTTCAACTATTTTCTTATAAAAGAGACTCTAGTGAGTAATAAAGACTTCCAATAATGATTTCGTTTGATATGATATGGATGATTTGATGATATGAAAAAGACCCAACACTAACCCATATTTATTTATTTATTTATAATAATTAATATACAAGACAATCCAAATCTTAATGTTTTACTTTGAAAATGAATGTTGTGATTTTTTTTAAAAAAAAATCATCACATAATTAATATGACATTTTAATTATGTTGGAAAAAAGAGTACAATAAACACTTACAAACATCAACAAAATCTATATTCTGGTAGACCAATCATATTTCTATTAAAAACATTAGAAATATTAGAAAAAAAGTATTTCACTAATGACGGTTAACAAAGTGAAGTCCCAAATTAGCAATTTTTTTTGCACGCTTTTCTGCTCCTAAAATATGAGATATAATAAAACTCATTAAAATTATTTTTCCTAAAAGCCAAATGAATCAGATTCAATTATGAATAGAAATCGTCACTCATTCTTATATAGGTTGTTTGAATAGTAATCATAACTCACAATGTATTGTAGTTGTAATTCTAAGTTTAAAGCAAAACAACTTAAGTAAGCACCAAAGTTATTTCTAAATATAACTCCATAAACAGCGGAACCAAGACATCTGAATCCATACTATGAGTACTACATTTAATACGATACCTTTTGGGGATGCCAAATCACCCCTTAATATTAGGTGGTTTACGAGGATGAGCTCCAATTTGAAATTACTAAATAGAGTTGAAAATTATGCTAGATGTGTGATAGTTATATAGCAATACATTGACAATAATTATGTCGATAATAGTATAAATAAAAATATTGTCTTCAAACCAATTATACAATAAATTATACCAAATAGTATCAATAATAAAAATTATACTGGCCAAAATAACATCTTTACATTAACGAGCTAATTTTTATCACATATGATAAGAAGATTTTTGAATCTAACTATTATCAATTTACGATTGAAAAATTATTGTGACCTTATGTTAATTTGACATATAACAAAGCTCTCTTTACATTTCCATATGATTTTGATTTTAACAATAATCTTGAATTCTTTTTTTGTAGTTCAATTATCTTCAAAGAGATCTGTGCCCTCAAGTATTATTTTTAAGAATCCACAAAACAAAAACTGGCACATGAATTAATAGTCGTGTAGAATCTACCAAAGTAAGTTATTGCTTGTATCTATTTTTTTATGTTAATTTTGCTACCGCTAGTATCCTACGATTTTTCTTGATCAAAAGCACATTTTAAAAAAATAATAGTGAAATACATATATATGTATATATATAATTTGGTTGCATTTACGTCCGTATAATTTTGCTGATATATGTTGTGTCTAGTTGTCCTATAAAAGCGAAATAAAAATAAAAAAAATAATATAGATTTTAAGCCTTTTGCCCCAAAAACTCGGTTACAACTTAACAATATATTATTAATATGTATGATATAAATTTGTTTGTAAATTTTTTTTTATTTTTTTTATTTTATTAATTTTGAATTATATTATTAATGATTTCTAACGATTTAAATGAATGAATTAATACTATTTATTTAGTAAAAATAAAATAAATATACATTTAAAAAATAAAAACACAAGATTTAGAAAGTCTTCGAAAATGTGTTATTTCACCAATTTAAAATCTAGTTATTTTGCAAACGGTTTAAAATAGCACCTTAACTCCGGATTAACAAAGACTCTTGGAGAATCAATTAAAATATATATAATTAATTGTTTTTCTCATTTTTATTAAAATAAGTTGGTAGGATAGTTAATATATTTATTTTATATCTTAATATTCTTAATATAATATTTGTATTTGAACATGTCAAATTTAACTTTTCATATTATAAGACAAATTAATAGTATTAATAAGGGATATATGTTTGAAGAAAAAAAATTCTATTTATCAAATTGAAAGAATGTTTATATTTAGACACAAATGTTTTTTATTTTTATTTTTAGAAATACTTATAATTAGAGACAAAAGTAAATACTCACACTAAAATATATTTTTTGTACTAATACTATTAAATACTATTTATAAGTTAAAATAATAAGAGTGGTGCTATAGAGTATGACAATATAACTCACAAATTGGACAATAGAAATTAGATAGTTTGATAAATCTTATCTTATTTAATATAAGATTCTTATTCTATGGAATGATAATATTGTATATCTCCAATACATATATTTATAAGAAAAGTGGGGGATAGGATATATATTATTATATACATTTTCATCATTGAGTATGGTTAATCATACAGAATTGCAGTAGTTCCATGCACGAAAAACTACATTCACTATGTGATGGGCTTTAAAAAAAAAACTCATTGATGTTCAATATTTAGACTCGTCAAGACAGAATTCAACTAACATTATATAAGTCATTGGAAACGACATATTTTTTTGGAATAGAATGAAAACGACGATTAAAAATAAAATTAATAAATCAAGGTTTTGATTTAGTGTGAGTACAAGTCACAAAATAAATATAACATGTGTGTCGACAATAACAATGATAAATATACTAATACACATGCATGGAATAGTTTTATTAAACCAAAAGAAATATCTAGAATGACAGGTATTACATAATACATACATAACTATTGCATACCTTCTATTAAATTCATAAGAAGTAGGTGTAATCATAACTATCCAACAATAATAGCCAAGCATTTCCATTGATAGAGGCATGTAGTTGTTGTACACCTACAGGCTACGGCAGGACGTAGATTACAGTTGGAAGGGAATAAAACAATTCACAAGTTCATGTGTGAACTAAAACACTTAAGTTTCGCCATCATTAGAATTTTTACCTTTGTGTATATATATATATATATATATATGATAAAAAATCCAAACCAGCCCAAAACCGCCCGATCTGCATGGCCCGCGTGCAAATAGGCGGGTGAAATCGGGTCAACGGGTTTGACGGAAAAAGTCAACAGATTCATACGGATATGAGCGGGCGGGTGAAATATTTTAGACCATCCGTAACCGAATCCGCCCGAACCAAAAATATAATGTTACAAACAATTTTCAATTTTCAATTTTTTGTGCAATCTAAACAACTTACAATTTTCTCGAGCTTTCTAGTATGTACAAACAATATCTACCCTGACACAACCATGTTATTGTTGAAATCAAGTACATCGAAACTTCCATATTGTAGTCACAGGTTCAGAAATTACAAAGATTCAAAGTACATAAATAACAAAACAAAAATTACAAAGAAATAACCGAACATAAATTACAAAACAAATTACAAAACAGAAATTACAAAGAACAACACAGAAATAACAAAACAAAAATTAAAAGCAACATCGGGTTCAGGTTGTGCAAAAATACATAAACAATACAGAAATTCAAAATTTACCGGTGATGCGAGAACGGTGGTCACAGTGACGACGAGAACGGTGGACGTGGTGCGAGAATGGTCACGAAAACGACGAGAATGATGGATGTGGTGCTACAATGGTTAGGGCGACAGCGAGAACAATGGTCACAACTCAAGATTCAACGAACGCGAGAATGCAACAGAATGGGGCTCGGGGTTGATTGACAACGAGAAGGTGGTTGATCGACGGCGGGAAGGAGAAGGAAACAGATCGGGGCTGTAGATTGAGAGGTTAGGGATTTAGATTGGGGCATGGATTGGGTGAAAGACTAGAACAGTTCAAATTGTTTTAGGTTTTAGGTGTTTTGAGGAGAAAGGGTTTACTTGGTAATGATTTACATTTTGGCTCTATTAATTTTTTTTTTTTTGGCTCCATTAAATTTTTATTTGGGCTCCATTTAAAAAATTTGGATTTTGACTCAATTGAAATTTTTTTGCCTCCATTGAAATTAGGTGCATTAAAAAAAATTAGGATTTTGCCTCAATTGAAATTATTTTGGCTTACATTGAGCAAAAATTTGTACAAAATTATTTTCACAAATAATTAAAATTTTGGCTGCTTTAAAAAATATTAATTTTAAAATTTTGGTGTCTATAGCCACAGATTTAATTGTGTAACTATAACAATTAGTGACAAATTTATGTCACCAAAAGTATAAGACACCTATACCAACAATAAATAGTTTATCTGTGAGTATAGCTTATCTATACCTACAGTTTTTAATTTTGTTACTATAAGCTATTGTAGGTATATGTCTATTTTCTTGTAGTGAATTTCATATTAATACAAACTATCTTACTATATCCATTTGACCCAAATCCATTACGAATGAGAGGAGACTGGTCAAAAATATTTGTTTTCACTATAAATACCATTGATACAATCAACCCTAACAAACTCTAACCGTCGAATCCAGAGTTACCATCTTCACCCTCTCAGTGAGAATACCATCTTCATACTTTCTTCTTCCTCTCAAATCTTAGGCTTCCAATATTTTGATCTCATCATCCACTCTCAAATCTTATCTCAATTAACCTTTTGTTGTTTTATTTCCCTCTCTATCTCATCTCACAGTCGTAAATAGAGAGGTTGAGAATAACATACATGGAAGAAAAGTCGAAATCACTAATAAAAAGTATTCTTAGGTTATGATTTTTGTTAGGATTTTTTTTAATTTATGTTCGGCATTCTATTTTTTAACCTCTGATTTGACTAACATGTGTTTTCATCTTGTGAAGCCATGGATTACTTTCGTTGTTGGAAGCTCAAAGTCAGAGGATCTTAGATAAAAAGAGCAAAGTTAGGGTTTTATATATTGTTTATTTCATTATATATATATATATATATTAAATGAAACTAAAAATAATCACATGCTTTTGATTGGTGATTTGTTACTTTTATGATTTTATATATGATTCTAATATTTATTGTGTTTTTTTATTCTACTTTCTATTTAAAATTATACTATAATTTTTTAATTCATTTTAACAGTTTGCATGTTAATGATTATCTTGTTTTTATTCTTTCTTAAATTTGTTTATATATCATAATTGTTTTATTGTTTTTCATATGGAGATGCAACAATCTTCATGTTGGATACAACTATTAAAGATTTATTGAGCCTCAATGTTCATAGTGTTGTATTGTTTTATGTTTATTTTAATTAAAATGTTTATTTGGTATTGTAATAAATTATATTTATTTATGCTTATGATTGTGAAACTCTAAACTAGGTTGGTAGATAATTCTAAATAGAAAATCCTTTAATTTTTGCTTATGATTGTGGAACTCTAAACAAGGCAAAATCCTTTAATTTTTGGACTTCAGTATTGCTAGAAGAACGATTTGCATTTAGAGTGTGTACTTTAAGATAAAATTGTTACATAGCCTATAAAAAAAGATATATAAAAAAGTTAATTTGTCTTTAAAATATATATATATATATATATATATATATATATATATATATATATATAATAAAAACATGGCAAGCATATGAAAATTTATTACATATACTAAAGCCTAATAAAATTAACATAATGGCCAAACAAATTTAGTCCGCAAATTTATTTAAAAATTCTTTAATATATATATATATATATATATATATATAATTGGACAAAAAATAACCTGATAAAAAAGACCTAATTAAGTAAAAAAAACTCAATTGAGTCAAAAAATTAAAGATGACCCAATTAATCCGAATGAACTGAACCGGCAACCCACTTAAATCAAGTATCCGAGAACCGACTAAACCGAACTTTGGCATGGGCAGAAGTAGGTGTTTAAATAGCACCCGCGGATTGGGTCGGTTTATGAATTTGGACCCGGCCCGATGTCCACCCCTATATATATATATATATTTTAAACATTGATAATTTATTTATTATAATTAATATTCTTAGAAAAATTATCTAGTTATTGATCTAGTTCTTTATTATAACTATATTTTAATTGATTCTCCAAGAGTCTTAGTTAATTCTGAGTTAAGGTGCGAGATTTAAAATTTTGAAGGTGAAAAGAAATTTAATTTATGTTGGCATGTTTGACATTTTAGGATATCATGGTTATTATTAATAAAGATGATATCACTATTAAAGGCATTAAGAGGAATGGCTTTGTACATTTTAGCATAATTGCACAAGCTTCTGTTTCTAGCTCTAATTTGCATTCATCTACTAGAATATGGCATATGAGGTTATGACATGTAAGTGAAAGAGGGTTAATTGAGTTATGAAAACATAATTTGCTTAATGGTGACAAAATTGAAAAATTAGAATTTTGTGATCATTGTATTCTAGGAAAGTCTTAGAGGGACAATTTTGGTGTTGGCCAACACAACACCTCTAGACCTTTTAAATATGCTCATTCTGATTTATTGGGTCCTTCAAGGACAAAGACTCGTGCTGGTTGTTCTTATTTATTAATCATCATTGATGATTATTCTAGGAAAGTATGGATCTATGTCATCAAAAATAAAAGTGACACTTTTATGAAATTTAAAGAATGGCATATGCAAATTGGAACTCAAAAGGAATCTAAGCTGAAATATTTAAGAACTGATAATGGCCTGGAGTATGTTTCATGGCAGTTTAATAAGTATCGCAGGGACTTAAGTATTCAACTACATAGAACAGTTGCGAGCACTTCGCAACAAAATGGCATTGCTGAAAGGATGAATTGAACAATCTTGGAAAATGGTCAGATGTTTGATTTTGAGTGCAGGGCTGCCTAAAATATTATGGGGAGAAGCTGCAGTTACAATAGTGTATCTGATCAATAGATTTCCTTCATCAGCTATTGGATTTAAGACACCAATTGAGATATGGAATGGCAAACCAGCTGACTACTCAAATTTGAAGGTATTTGGTTCCTTATCATTTGCTCACACAAGGCAAGATAAATTAGATCCTAGAGCAATCAAATGTATTTTCATTGGATATCCTAAAGGAATAAAAGGTTACAAGTTGTGGAGGATTGACCAAGGTGTACCTAAGTGCATCATATCAAGAGATGTAGTGTTTGATGAAACAAGAATGCCCATGATTGACAAAGAACATTCTCCATTTTAGTGCTACAGAAACGGAGAACATTATCCATTTCAATGCTGCAGAAACGAAAAACATTGCAGAAACAGAGAACATTTTGCGTTTGACAATGTTTCAAACAGCAATATTGAGAGTGTTCAGATAGAGGTGGGGTCACCTGAAGATCAAGAGATTAATCATGAAGACATAACTGATACATCACTTGATGATAATGCTACATCAGAACCAGATTTGACAAATTACAACTTGGTAAAGGATAGAGAAAGAAGGGTTGTCAAGAGAAAGGAAGGCATTCAAGGTCAAGAGAAGATAAGGCTCAAAGCAAGATTAGTTGTAAAGGGATTTTCTCAGCTTGAAGGAATTGATTTCAGTGAAGTATTTGCACCTATTGTAAAACATTGTTCAATAAGAATTCAACTTTCAATTGTAACTCAGCAGGACTTGGAATTAGAGCAGTTGGATGTCAAAACAACATTTCTACATAGTGATCTGAAAAAAAAAACCATTTATATGCAACAACCTGAAGGTTTTGCTAAAGGGAGCAACAAGGTTTGTCTTCTTAAAAAGTCATTGTATGACCTAAAGCAAAGTCCTAGACAATGGTACATGAAGTTTGATGATTTCATGATAAGAACTGGTTTCCAAAGATGTAGTTTTGACAGATGTGTTTACATTTTGAAAGAGAAAAGTCAAGAACGTTCTCTAGCTCAAGAACATTCTCCAATTTTTCAGGAAGGTCAAGAATGTTCTCCAACTTACTTATTACTCTATGTGGATGATATTCTTCTTGCAAGCTCAAGTAAATACCAAATTAAAAGGCTCAAAGCAAATCTTAGTAATGAGTTTGAGATGAAAGAACTTGGAGAGTTTAAGAGGATCTTAGGTATGGATATAAAAAGAAACAAAATGAAGGGGGAACTATTTCTTTCACAACTTGCCTACTTGAAGAAAGTTGTCACTAAATATAGAATGCATAAAGCAAGACATGTTACTACTCCTTTGGAAAAAAAGATAATTCAAATTGTCTATGCAAGACTCACCTAAGACATACGAGGAAAGACAAAGAATAAGTATCATTCCTTATGCTAGTGGAGTTGGCAGCATAACATATGGAATGATCTGCTGCAAGCCAGATTTGACTTATGTTGTGAATGATGTCAGCAGATTTATGACTGATCCAGGAGCATTGCATTGTCAACACTCAACTTGATTATGAGGTACTTAAATGGCTCAGTGACAACAGGTTTAAAGTTTAAAAAGACTCATCAAGACAAGGAACCAATCAAATGATATTTGGACTGGGATTATGCTGGAAATATGGACACTAGAAAATCAATTTCTGGTTATGTTTTCACTCTATATGGGACTGCTGTAAGTTGGAGAGAAATTACACAGTCAGTGGTAACTCTTTTTACAATTGAAGCTGAACTCATTGCGCTTACTGAACGTGTTAAATAAGCTTTATGGATGAAAGGACTCATTGGTGAACTAGGAATAAATCAGAATGTGTTTCAATTTATTATGACAATCAAAGTGTTATACACTTATCCAAACATCAAGTGTATCATAATAAGTCTAAACACATTGATGTTAAGTATCACTTAATAAGGGATGTGATTTATTCAAAGCAGGTTTTAGTTGCGAAGATTGCAACTGAGGACAAACCAGCTGATGCATTCACCAAATCACTTTAACAAAATTAGTTATGACAATGTTAGTTATAGTTAGTTAAGAAGTTTGTCTTTAAATACTATAATTGTAAATGCATTGTGAAAGTTGTTGAGAGTTGTTGTAGCAGTATGTGCTGAGAAAAAGTGAGGGATAAGCAATTCGTGATTTATAGGAAATCATAAAGAAGATTAAGGGAGATTAAGAGAGATTGTGTGAAAAGAGAAAAGTAGTGAAGACTAAGTGAACAATCTTGAAAAGGCCTTAATCTTGTAAATTCAAAGATTTATAGTGAATTGTCTTGTTTGTTTACCTGTGACGTGGGTCTCATCAATTGAGGCTGAACACGTAAATATAGGTTTTATTCTTCCCTCATCTTTCTTTAATTTTCCTTTATATTGATTGAAAAACTGTTTTTTCAAAACTACGTAAAGGCGAACGTTAAACGTTCTCCATTTTCTGGTTTTTCATAATATTCTCCGTTTTCAGCAGAAAACCAAGAACGTTCTCTGTTTCGTTTCTTTTTCTGCAATTATTTGTCTTCTATTTTGTTGGTTAATTCTTATTGCAAATCTCAATATTATTTTAACAATATATGCGTTGTTTAGAATAGAAAGATTCTTGAAGCTAAGACCCCCAAAAAATTTGGTTTACAAATCTGGACTAAGAAATAAGATGACATTTCCTCTGTTCCTCAATGATGACCCAAATAAAATTACGATAGAGACTTTCCACCTCAGCACATATAGAGGTTGGAATCTCTGCTGTTTGCTTAACAAAGCCACAAATGCTAACAAGAGAGGATTTTGCTTTAGTAATTCTTCTTGCAAAAAAAAAAAAGTGAACCAGTTTTTTAGTTAGTAAGTTTAGCCTTAACACAATCAATAATAAAGGAAAATGAGTGTTTATTAAAATGTTGATGGAGAAAAGAGACTCCAAGATAGAGCCTAAGGTCTTGAGTTTGATCCATTCTCAAGATGTTGCTTATATTATTAACCAAGTTACCCTACAGATTAATAGAGAAAGGTTTTTTCTTTACTTTTGTAGATTTATTTTTTGCTAGAAAGAATGCAAGAATCTTGATTCATCGGTTTGATCATGTTCGCCTAAGATCTAGAGGCCAATGCAAGAAAAACAAGATCGCCAACAAAAAGTATGAGTAAAAATGAAGAGATTTCTGGATACTACTATTGACCAAACCCTTGATCTGATGGCCAATGCGTTCGAGAGCAAGGACAAACAAATAAGGCATAGTGAGATCGCCATGGAATACAGTCATGCTAGAGGAAGCAATACAATTTTTGATTAGGGACTTCAGGTTCTCAGCAAGATTTAGGAGGCCAAGAGAATCTATGATAAACTATCATTCAATATGATCATAAGCTATCTCATGATCAACCTTGAGAACTATAAAAAATGTTTGTTTTTTCATATGTTTGAAAGACTGTGTAGTTTTCTAAATAGTAAGGGTATTATCAACAATAGACCTCTTAGGAAGGAAGCTACTTTGTTTATGAGAGATAATGTAAGGCATAATATACTAGAACTGCTGAGCCATGATTTTAGAGATGATTTTATAACTAACATTACAAAGAGCAATGTCATCCTTTTATAGAGTGACAATTCTATTATGGAGTCATGTCTTCTAGGTTGCTTGATGGAAAAATTTGGTATTAATGTCACCTTAATTGATCCATTTGCACTAATACTGTTGGAACCAATCATTTTCTCATCTTTGACAATAAGATTATACTCCTTCCCAAGGGCGTCTCTAATATCAATAAGTCTTTGAAAGGACTAATTTGAAAGGGCATAGCCAATCCCTTCTTGAGAACACTTTTTTTTTTGTGAAAGACATTACCAAAAGTTGTTAATATTCTAAATCTTAAGCATATCAATAAGATTATCAATATTAAGATACCATGGTTTAGAATAAATTCATTGATGCTTCACTCGGTTAGTGAAAGCTAGGTGATCAAGCTAAGAACCTAGAAATTTAAATTAATTTTGCCAAGGTATACTATCATTAGCACTCGAACGTAAAAATAGCCCACATTAGTGCAAAAAAGGGATATGGACATGAGTGACAGAGCTAGAGGGGAAGCTTTCTGCCAATCCATGATACACAACACTCAATCAAGGAGCTCTTGGAGATTGCCACTCCTCTAGATGTAGGGGTGGCCGACAAACCCAATGTCCATGAGGTTGCCGTTGTTAATGCAATTCACAAAAGCATCACATTGATTTTGGTTAATATAAGCTCCACCACATTTCTCATGAGTTGTAATAACCACATTGAAATCACTTGTAAAACACCACGGGACAGCTAACCCATTAGAAAAATCATCAAGTTCTTGCCAAGTCTCAGTACAGAGCCCGAGGTTAGGACTAGATTAAATCATAGACAAGAACTAGTAAATTAGAGTATAAAAATTAATTTCCAAATGAACACAATAATTATAAAAGGTTATGATTATGATGAATGGGCAAGAGGAATGCCACAAATGCCAAATTCCTCCTAAGAAATCGTTAGTGTCAAATTTCAAATTATGTTGGAATCCCATTTTGTTGATCACTGCATCTGCTTTAGCACCACTGATACGAGGTTCAAAGATAGCGATAAAACTCAAGTTGTGCTCAAAGACATAATCTTTCATAAGACTAAAAGTTGCGACCACCAAAGCCACAACAGTTCCAGATAAGAAAATTTATCATAACACGATAGAGTTACTTCCTGACTTAGCCACCTCACTACTCGTCCAAGAAAATTCATCATAACACGAAAAGAGGCCACAAGTTGAGCCTTGGTTTCCTTTCTATGTTTTTCAAAGTAGCAAGCTTTAGAGAATCATCATAAGACAGGTTAGAATGTGCCACCAGAGAAGAGTTCTTATTTCTTATGTGTGTATTAGTACCAGATCGCGGTGTCGTCAAGGAATGGAGATGAAATTTGGGAGTTTGTGGTTTCATAATAGTGATTGTTTAGAGCAAAACGTATCTTTCCCATGAGTTTTAGATTAGGTATTCTTGCCTCCTTGGGTGTTGAAAAGCCTAGAAGGTTGGGTGTGTAGATTCATATTTAGGTTTGGATTTGGTTTGTGGTTGGGAGGTGGTTTCATTCTGTAGTCTATACCCACACTCTAGGCTTTGCTTGGTTTCAATTGGACAAGAGTAATTATGATGAAGGGAACAAGTAGTTTCTCCAAGTCGAGTTCAACACAAATCAACACATATTTTTCCCTCTAGTGGATAGCAAAGCCTGTAAATTTTAAGCACGGTACCAAGAACAAACCCTATTGTAAATAAGTGGTACTCAATTAGAAGACTTTAGAGATTTAGTTAGCTTTGGGTAGTTAGTTTTCAGTTAGTTAGTTGCAACTATTTTCAGTTTGTTGCTCCTAAATTGTAAACAACTTGTATATAAGTCAAAGCAAGCAATGCTGAAAGAAAAAAAAAAAAAAAACAAGCGGCATTTTTTGCATAGTGTAGAAAAACTAACAGCATACAAGCTAACAAACATTGTAATCATTTATCTCATATAAGTGAAAATTGGAAGTCGGATCCAATCCTCCAGACGTAGGAGTTCATCTATGAACTAGGTTAACAATTATGTGTGTTTATTTTGGTATTGAAAGCTTTAATTCTGTTAGTCGAAAAATAGAGAACGTTCTCTGTAAGACCCATAATTTTAAAGTATACTTTATGTATTTTGGATTTTGGCTCGGAGGCTTTTTAGCCAAAGTTAATAATATTTTGGAGTCTATATGATCAAAAAGATATTTTGATGCCGTTTAGAATTACTCATCGATAAATAAATTAAATTAACTGCGGTGAATCTTTTACGAAGAATTTAATGCGTTATGGGTGAAATGGTAATTTAACAAATATCTAGTTATTTTGAGATATTTGTTAGAAGTAATTAATATATATATATATATATACCTATTTGTTTGGAAAGAAAAGGAAAAGAAAAGAAAATGATATAAAAAGGAAAGAAGGAAAAAGGAAGAAAGGAAAAAGAAAGGAAAGAAAGAGAAACGAAAGAAAAAGCAAAATTCCATCTTCTTCCTCTGTTACCTCACGCGCGACCCCTTCTCCCTCCTTCCTCCATTTT
>NC_021164.2:41997588-42000239 GCF_000331145.2 Cicer arietinum
AAAACCATGCCGCTGAGAAGGAATGACGCTCCGAGAGCCAATGCTAATAGGGATGATCAAATGGCGGAGGCTATGAATAACATGGTTGCTTCTGTTGCTGCACAGACTGCTGCCAAGACTCAGCCTGATCTTGAAAAGATGGGAAGAGAGATCCGTGCTGCAGAGTCAAGAGGATTAGAAGACTTCCGTCGTTACAATCCTCCCAAGTTTAAGGGGAATGAGAATTCAGAGAAGGCGGATCAATGGATCCAGGAAGTGGAGAAGATCTTCGAAATGATTAACTGTCAGGCGGGAGTGAAGGTCAACTATGCCACTTATATGCTATTGGGGGATGTTGAGTACTGGTGGAGGAGTGCAAGATTGTTGATGAGATCAGCTCATGAGGAGGTGAACTGAGAATCATTCAAAAGGAAGTTTTTAGACAAATACTTCCCGATGAGTACCAGGACTAAGCTAGGTGATGATTTCTTGAAACTGCATCAGGGGAACATGACCGTGGGTGAATATGCTGCTAAGTTTGAATCGCTATCGAGACACTTCAGGTTTTTCCGTGAAGAGATTGATGAACCATTCATGTGTCATCGTTTCCAAGACGGACTAAAGTATGAGATTCAAGACTTGGTCTTGCCCTTGGGAATTCAACGTTTCCAAGTTCTTGTGGAAAAATGTAGGGAAGTTGAGGATATGAAGAATAAGAGGGCTAGCCGAGGAGGGAATTTTAGTGCAGGAGGACCCAGTCGGGTGAATTATCAAAACAACAAGGGGAAACAAGTTGCTAAACCTTATAATCGGCCATGAAATAACAATTGTGGGCAGAATCGCCCAGGGAACCAGAATTTCGGGAAACAAATGGGACGAGTGGTTCGATGTTTCCGATGTGGTGAAGAAGGACATTATGCTAACGCTTGTACCCCTGATACTCTCACCTGCTACAATTGTCAGAAGCCAGGACACATGGCAAAGGATTGCACGGCTCCGAAGGTAGAACCCGTTGTGAATGTAACTAGGGCTACTCGTCCTACTGCTAGAGGACGCATTTATTGCGTGAGTGCTGAAGAGGGGAATCCATCTGGTAATCTGATTCAACGTGACTGCGAGATTGCAGGTAACACTCTAACTGCACTATTTGATTCGGGGGCAACCTATTCCTTCATTGCTATGGATTGTGTGAATCGCTTGAAGTTATCTATGTCTGCTTTACCTTTTGATTTGGTTGTTTCCACACCTGTTAAGACTTTAACAGTAAATTCTGCATGTTTAAATTGTCAAATGACTATTCAGAATAGGGATTTCTTGGTTAATTTGATTTGTTTACCGCTACAATCACTCGAGGTCATCCTCGGTATGGATTGGATGTCTTACCATTATGTGATCTTGGATTGTGCTCGTAAATTGGTTCTTTCCCCCGAACCAGGAGTTGTTAAGTACTTAGCCGCTAACAAACTCCGAGTGTCGCTAAGTGAAGGGACTCATGAGTTTTTGTCTCTGGCTAATGTGGAGGCAAAGATAAATGTGAACATAGAAGATGTGATGCTTGTCAATGAGTACCAGGATGTATTTCCAACGGAAATTCCAGGATTGCCACCAGTAAAAGAAGTGGAATTTTTCATTGATTTGCACCTAGGAACGGGACCTATTTCAATGGCACCATATCGAATGTCGCCATTGGAATTAAATGAGCTCAAAAGCCAAATTGAAGACTTGTTGGAGAGGAAATTCATTAGACCAAGTGTATCACCATGGGGAGCTCCAGTTTTGCTAGTTAAGAAAAAGGACGGAAGCTCGCGCTTATATGTGGATTATAGACAGCTTAATAAGGCAAATATTAAGAATCGTTATCCTTTGCCACACATCGATGATTTAATGGATCAATTGAGAGGGGCCGCGATATTTTCGAAGATTGACTTGAAGTCGGGTTACCATCAGATTCGAGTAAGGGAAGGAGATATTCAGAAAACTGCTTTCAAAACCCATTATGGACATTATGAATATCTAGTTATGTCGTTTGGAGTTACCAATGCACCAGCAATTTTCATGGACTACATGAACAGAATCCAAATTGAAGACTTGTTGGAGAGGAAATTCATTAGACCAAGTGTATCACCATGGGGAGCTCCAGTTTTGCTAGTTAAGAAAAAGGACGGAAGCTCGCGCTTATGTGTGGATTATAGACAGCTTAATAAGGCAACTATTAAGAATCGTTATCCTTTGCCACACATCGATGATTTAATGGATCAATTGAGAGGGGTCGCGATATTTTCGAAGATTGACTTGAAGTCGGGTTACCATCAGATTCGAGTAAGGGAAGGAGATATTCAGAAAACTGCTTTCAGAACCCGTTATGGACATTATTAATATCTGGTTATGCCGTTTGGAGTTACCAATGCACCAGCAATTTTCATGGACTACATAAACAGAATCCAAATTGAAGACTTGTTGGAGAGGAAATTCATTAGACCAAGTGTATCACCATGGGGAGCTCCAGTTTTGCTAGTTAAGAAAAAGGACGGAAGCTCGCGCTTATGTGTGGATTATAGACAGCTTAATAAGGCAACTATTAAGAATCGTTATCCTTTACCACGCATCGATGATTTGATGGATCAGTTGAGAGGGGCCGCGATATTTTCGATGATTGACTTGAAGTCGTGTTA
>NC_021164.2:42000347-42003043 GCF_000331145.2 Cicer arietinum
AGATATTCAGAAAACTGCTTTCAGAACCCGTTATGGACATTATGAATATCTGGTTATGCCGTTCGGAGTTACGAATGCACCAGCAATTTTCATGGACTACATGAACAGAATCTTTAATTCATTCCTTGATAAATTTGTTGTGGTGTTTATTGATGATATATTGATTTATTCAAGAACTGAAGAAGAGCATGGAGAACATTTACGCCAAGTTCTTGAGATTTTACGCGAGAAGCGATTGTATGCCAATCTGTCGAAGTGTTAATTTTGGCTAGAGAAAGTGAATTTCTTAGGACATGTGATAACCAAGGAAGGAATCGCTGTAGATCCGGCTAAGATCGGGGCGGTTCTTGCTTGGAAACAGTCACTGACATACGGAGTTTTGTAGGACTGGCAGGGTACTACAGGAGGTTTATCGAAGGTTTTGCTAAGATTGTGGCTCCACTGACACAACTTACCAGAAAAGATCAACCGTTCGCATGGACGGAGAACTGTGAAGAAAATTTTCAGTTACTAAAGAGAAAATTGACAACCTCACCAATATTGGTATTACCGCAATCAGAAGAACCCTATGAAGTTTATTGTGATGCATCTCACCAAGGGTTGGGATGTGTTCTGATGCAACACAAGAAAGTTGTAGCTTATGCCTCAAGGCAATTGAAGATTCATGAGAGGAACTATCCTACTCATGATTTGGAGCTTGCTGTTGTTGTTTTTGCATTGAAGATATGGAGGCACTACTTATATGGGCGCACGTTCACAGTGTTCAGTGACCATAAAAGTTTGAAATATTTGTTTGATCAGAAGGAATTGAACATGCGCCAGAGACGATGGATGGAGACTCTCAAGGATTTTGATTTCACACTGTAGTACCACCCTGGGAAGGCCAATGTAGTGGCTGATGCGTTGAGTAGAAGAAGTGTCTCGGTGTCTTCAACAATTATGGCTAGACAACAAGAGTTGTGGGAAGATTTTAGAGACCTACACTTGAACGTAGAGTTTGCACCGGGAATTTTGAAATTCGGAATGATTAAGATTTCGAGTGGACTACTTGAAGACATTGCAAACTCTCAAGATGATGTCTTAATTCAAGAGAAGAGGAACCTAATAGTTCAAAGGAAGACCACTGAGTTTAAGATCGGATCAGATAATATTTTGCGATGTAATGGTAGGATTTGTGTACCAGAGATTACAGGTATGAGGAAAACAATCTTCGAAGAGGCTCATAAGAGCAAGTTGAGTATTCATCCTGGAGCAACAAAGATGTATCAGGATTTGAGGCAGAATTATTGGTGGCCAAGAATGAAGAAACATGTAGCGGAGTATGTATCAACTTGTCTAACTTGTCAGAAAGCGAAGGTGGAATATCAACGACCTGCTGGGATGTTGCAACCTTTAGATATACCTGAATGGAAGTGGGACAGGATTTCCATGGATTTTATAACTGGATTGCCTGAAACTAGGAGAAAGAATGATTCTATATGGGTGATAGTGGATCGACTGACTAAATCCGCTCACTTTTTGCCAGTAAAGACCACCTATAAGGTAGATCAGCTAACGGAGATCTACATCGCTGAAATTGTGAGGTTACACGGGGTGCCATCGAGTATTGTATCAGACCGTGATCCGAAGTTCACATCACATTTTTGGGGAGCATTGCACGAAGCGTTGAGAACGAAACTACGATTGAGTTCAGCTTACCATCCACAAACGGACGAACAGACCGAAAGGACGAATCAGTCCTTGGAAGATCTGTTGAGAGCATGTGTATTAGATGATAGGGGAAGTTGGGATGATGTACTTCCGTTGATTGAGTTCACCTACAACAATAGTTTCCACGCAAGTATTGGAATGGCACCATATGAGACTTTATATGGGCGCAAGTGTCAAACGCCCTTGTGTTGGTATAAGGACGGTGAAAATATGATTGTCGGACCAGAGATGGTGCAACAGACTACGGCTAAGGTAAAGAAGATCAAGGAGAAAATGAAGACTTCACAAGATCGTCAGAAGAGTTACGCGGACAAGTGTCGCAGACTTTTAGAATTCGAACAGGGTGACCATGTATTTCTGAGAGTCACACCTACTACTGGAGTAGGTAGAGCCTTCAAATCGAAGAAGTTGACTCCGAAATTCATTTGACCATATCAGATTTCGGCACGAATTGGGCCTGTTGCGTATCGGATTGCATTGCCTCCGATACTGTCCAATATTCATGACGTGTTTCATGTGTCACAGTTGAGGAAATATCTTGCAGATCCATCTCATGTGATCGAACCAGACACAATCCAACTGAAGGATAACTTGTCATTCGAAGTACCACCCGTGAGAATTGATGACAGGAAGATTAAGCGATTGAGGACCAAGGATGTTTCATTGGTCAAGGTAATTTGGAACCCAATTACTGGAGATGTAACTTGGGAACTGGAGAGCTAGATGAGAGAACAACACCCAGAGCTATTTATCGACGCATAGTTTCGAGGACGAGACTAATTTTAGGGGGGTAGTAATGTAAGACCCATAAATTTAAAGTATACTTTATGTATTTTGGATTTTGGCTCGGAGGCTTTTTAGCCAAAGTTAATAATAATTTGGAGTTTATATGATCAAAAAGATATTTTGATGCCGATTAGAATTACTCGTCGATAAATAAATTAAATTAACTGCGGTGAATCTTTTACAAAGAATTTAATGTGTTA
>NC_021164.2:42003072-42003728 GCF_000331145.2 Cicer arietinum
ATATATATATATATATATATACCTATTTGTTTGGAAAGAAAAGGAAAAGAAAAGAAAAGGATATAAAAAGGAAAGAAGGAAAAAGGAAGAAAGGAAAAAGAAAGGAAAGAAAGAGCAAGAAAGAAAAGAAAAAGCAAAATTCCATCTTCTTCCTCTGTTACCTCACACGCGACCCCTTCTCCCTCCTTCCTCCATTTTTCGTTTTCTTTGCTTCCTTTCTTCAAGATTAGAAACCCAAGGCTTGGTGGGTGATAGGATACGGATTTCTTAACTTCACTCTCCCTCGTTGAATCGAAAACGAAGAAAAATGGCGTTAGGGATTCTAAAACCGTCAAACACAAACCTCCCCGTTTCATCTAGACCTAAGCTTCGTTTCGCGAAGAGATAGAAGGGAAAGTTGCTCACTACCATGCTACGGTGCTAGTGAACTAAATTCGGAAGCGACGTTGCGAGCGGAGATTTTATCGAAATTACACGCGGTACCGTGTTCGCACGTTAAAGCTAACATTAAGGTAAGAGCTCCTTCCAAACTTCTAGTTTGCATTTAGGGACTTATCTGTGATGGTGTGGAAAAGAATTTTGTTAGGGTTAAAGTGTTGATTTGGGGGGAAATGAATCTAAGGCTTTATGGGTAAAATCTTAGAGTTAGGTTTTGG
>NC_021164.2:42003778-42004188 GCF_000331145.2 Cicer arietinum
ATATTGATGAAATTTGTCGTGTGTATGGTTGGATTCTGTGGAGAAATGAATTGATGTGTTTTGGTGTGAGTTGTGGTTTGGATCTGATAATAGGTTTGAGTTTGTTTTGTGTGGAATTTGAAAACCATTAGAGTTAAATGAGTATTAAAAATGGGGAATCTTTTAATATCTCGGTTTACCTAATGTGTGTTTGAGAAAATCGTTTAAGTTAAATGAGTATTAAGAATAGGGAATCTCTTAATGTCTTGTTTACTTAATGTTTGTTTTGGAAAATCGGTTAAGTTAAATGAGTATTAAGAATGGGGAATCTCTTAATGTCTACGTTTACTTAATGTTGTCGTGAAAATCGTTTAAGTTAAACGAGTATTAAGAATGGGGAATCTCTTAATGTCTACGTTTACTTAATGTTG
>NC_021164.2:42005417-42018936 GCF_000331145.2 Cicer arietinum
AATTGTGCAGACCCGTGATAGGTGGCACCTCTGTAAATAGTACTTTGGCCTGTGATAGGCGGTACATTTACAATTTACGTTCGTTTTAGTAAACCGTGCAGACCCGTGATAGGTGGCACCTCGGTAATTGGTACTTTGGCATGCGATAGGCGGTACAATTATGATTTACGGTCCTTCGATGAGGGTTTTGGTTTGGAATTCCGAGTCCATGCATTTTGGCATATACGCATTGCATTAGGGTGCTTGGTACACGAGTCGTGTTTGAATCAAGTTTATGATTGAGTGGTTTGAATTGGAATTGTCGTGGTAATTGTGTTGGAATTGCTAAGTGTTATGTATTGATTATCGTGTGTAAGTGCGATGGATTGTAAAACTATTTCGAAACCCAATTCGTCTTGGTGATTGTGTGGGAATTGCTAAGTGTTAAGTTTTGGAGTTATGTATGAGTGTGATTGAATTAGTTTAAGTATTTTTGAAGAATAAGCATGAAAATCGATTTCCCAATCGATTTGATGAGTTGTAGGGACTTCACTATTTTGACAAAATCGATTTGCCAATCGATTTTGCAATATATTTTTCAAAACCCTTTTAAGAAATCGATTTGGAAATCGATTAACAGTAAGACAGGAACTCAGCAAAACTGACAAAATCGATTTGAAAATCGATTGGCATCAACACAAGGGCTCAGTTATTCATTTAATCGATTTCCCAATCGATTGAATTAAGCCCTGAGTTCAGTTTTTTTCTAAAAACCTTCACCCAAATCGATTTCCCAATCGATTGGCACAGTGGAATTTCTTATTTTGAGTTAGATGATCGATTGTTCAATTGGTTCATCAATGGATTGTCCAGTTGTTTATTGCCTGATTGATTTAAGACTTACTTTGCTTTCATTTTTATTTTGCAAGCATTATATGAACTTTTAGCATATGGAAAACCCTTTTAAAGTGCATGCTAGGTTGAAAGGTTATCTTGTGTATTTGAAAATTTAAATGTTATGTGTTAACTGTTAATTTCGATTGGTGACCCTTTACAACTATTGTGGAAATCTGGGATTTGCCCTCAGATGAGAGCCAGGACGATCCTACCGGTTCGTACCCTACGGATGAGAATGTAGATGGGAATGCTTGACTGGAGCTATGTAGGAGGATCTCACGGGGCGCGTGGAGATCACTCAGGGTGTATAGTTTTTTGGTAGGATGATCAGATTAGGTTGATGTATAGGGACTAGACGTCCTTC
This sequence comes from Cicer arietinum, assembly GCF_000331145.2. Taxonomy (NCBI): domain Eukaryota; kingdom Viridiplantae; phylum Streptophyta; class Magnoliopsida; order Fabales; family Fabaceae; genus Cicer; species Cicer arietinum. The sequence goes on from NC_021164.2 coordinate 42,006,658, forward strand.
TTTTTGGGTTGCAGTATTTTAATTTGGAAAACTGTACCTATACTAATATTGTCTGTTTGACATTTTATTATGATGGGGTCTATGTACCACCTTTTGAAATGTAAATACTTTGGATTCGTATTTTGAGAAACTTTTCCGCTGCTTGTAAATTATAATGACTCCATTATTTATCCAAAGGTATTTCCTTATTTGTTTTCTCGGTTTTATTTTAATCTCTTTTGAAAAAAAAATACACCCTCGCTTTGAAAATCGGGGTGTTACATTCTCCGTTTTACAATATGATCAATCTCGGTTTTATATTCAATTAATCTTTGTTTTACAGAAACCAAGAATATTATTGGTTTATTGACTAATTGACCTCCTTTTTTACAACAACTGGTATCAAGAGCACTGGTTTATTTGATTCAAAGGAAATACGACATCAACAAAGTATGTACTTGAAAAAGTCGATGGGAAGAATGATTTTGGATTGTGGCGTCTCAAGATGAAAGCTTTCATGGTTCATCAAGGTTTGGCAGAAGCACTCGGAGGAGAGAAAGACATGGCATCTACACTATCAGAAAATGAGAAGAAGGATATCATGAACAAGGGTCATGGTGCTTTAATCTTGAGTCTTGGAGACAAGGTTCTGAGGGAAGTGTCACAGGAGACCTCTACAGCAGGTATTTGGCTCAAATTAAAATCTTTATACCTAACAGAATCATTAGTGAATCGTTTATACTTAAAACAAAAGATATATACTTTCAAGATGCAACCTAGGAGGTCAATTGAAGATCAAATGGATGAGTTTAACACTATTTTATTAGATCTTGAAAGTATTGATGTAAAATTGGATGATGAGAATCAGGTTCTATTGTTGATAAATTCATTATCAACCTCTTTTGAAAATATGTGTGATACATTCCTTTATGGTAGAGATTCTTAGTCATTAGAAGAAGTACCAGCTGCATTAATCTCTAAAGAATTGAAGAGGATGTTGGATGGGAAAAAAGAAAACAGCGGTGAAGGATTGTTTGTCAAGGTCAAGGAGAGAAGAAGAATCAAAAACAGAACAATAAGTTCAAGAATAAAGAAAATGAAAATTCTAAAATGAAGTGTTTCATATACAAGAAAAAGGGCATTTCAAGAAAGAATGCCCAAATTGAAAAAGAAACAAAGGATCAAATAATGATGATGATTATGGAAATGCATCTATAGCCTCTGAAGGATATGAAAGCACATAAGTTCTTATGAAAAATTCAACTAAAATCATGGATGATGACTGGGTGTTTGACTTAGGGTGTTCATTTCACAGGACCTCAAATATAGATTGGTTTCTTGAATACAAAGAAACTAGTGGAGGAAAGGTGATTATGGGGAACAAATCAGCGTTGAAGGAAATTGGAATTGGCTCAATCAGGCTGAAGTTAGAAGATGGAACCATGAAGATTTTGTCAAAGGTCAGACATGTTCCAGAGCTGAAGAGGAACTTTATTTCTCTTGGAATGTTGGAAGAAGTTGGTTGTTCATACAAAGCAAAGAAATGTACTCTAAAAGCCATAAAAGGATCATTGGTAATCATGAAGGGAACAAGGGATCATGGTATCTACCTTCTCAATGGTCAAGCAATGACAAGAATGGCAACAATGGCAGTCAAAACATCAAGTAAAGCTAGCTTGTGGCATCAAAGGTTGGGACGTGTAAGTATAAAAGGAATGCAAGTTCTAGACAGGCAAGGCATGCTAGGTGGGGACAAGATTAGTTGTCTTGAATTTTGTGAGCATTGTATGTATGGAAAGATGCATAGGGTCATGTTCTCTACAGGGAAACATTGCTCAAAAGGAATTCTGGAATATGTTCACAGTGATCTACGGGACCCTGCAAAGATTGCTTCACATGGAGGTAACAAGTACTTCATTATATTTCTTGAAGACTGTAGTAGAAAAGTATGGATTTATTTGTTGAAAAGTAAGAATGGAGCATTCAAAACCTTTAAAGATCGGAAATTTATGGTTGAAAACAAAACTGATAAGAGGATTAAGACATTAAGAACAGACAATGGTCTTGAATTCTACAGTGAGGAGTTCACTAGTTTTTTGCAAAACTCCTGTTGTGAACAGGCATAGGAATGTAAGACACACACCTCAGCAAAATGGCTTGGCTGAAAGGATGAATAGAATCCTGCTTGAAAGAATGAGATGCATCATGTTAAATGCAGGCATGCCTGCACAGTTTTGGGGAGAAGTTGTCCATACAACTTGCTATTTGATAAATTTGAGTCCTTCACCAGCAACTGAACTCAAATATCCTCAAGAGATGTGGACTGGACATCCTATTAATTACAATCATCTAAAAGTATTTGGGTGTGCAGCATACTATCATGTAAATGAAGGGAAGCTAGTTCATCGAGCCAAGAAAGGGTACTTTGTTGGATATCCAAGTGGTGTAAAAGATTATAGGATATGGTGTCCTGAAAGTAGGAAATATATCATCAGTAGAGAGGTTAAGTTTCATGAGGTTGAACTATACAAGTCCTTAACCAAGGCTGCTATTGAAAATCCACATCAAACTGAAGTTGAGAGGTTTAATCTTGAGGTGAAGCAAGATGCATTAAAGATGAAAGATCAACAGAAACAAAGAACGTTCTTTGTTTCAGAAACACAACAGACTCAATAAAACAAGACTGATGCAAACCCAGTTGAATGTGATATGTTCCCAGATCATGACAATTCAACAGAACAGGAAATACGTGACTACAATCTCATCAGGGATAGAGAACTAAGGACATCAAAACCCCCTCAAAGATATGGCTATACAGACATGGTCAGTTATGCATTACATGTTGTTGAAGAAATCATACAAGAAGTTCCCATGAACTACAATGAAGCTATTAGATCTCAAGACAAAGACAAATGGATTTTAGCTATGAATGAGGATCTGAAATCACTTGAGAATAACAATACTTGGGAACTCATACCTAAGCCTCCCAACTCTAGAATTGTGGGCAACAAATGGATTTTCAAGAGGAAATAGGGAATTCCAGGAGTAGAACCATCAAGATTCAAAGCAAGGCTAGTAGCAAAGGGGTTTACTCAAAGGGAAGGTGTAGACTACAATGAAATATTTTATCCAGTAGTAAAGCATGCATCTATAAGGATAATTCTAGCCATGGTAGCAGACTTTGACATGGTGTTAAAACAAATGAATGTAAAAAAAAAAACCTTTCTCCATGGTGATTTGAATGAAACAATCTTAATGCAACAACCAGATGGCTTTAGGACTCAAAGAAAGAAGGATTGGATTTGCCTGCTAAAGATATCACTCTATGGGCTAAAGCAATCACCAAGACAATGGTATTGGGATTTGATTCATTCATGCTTAGTCAAAGTTATGCTAGAAGTAATTTTGATAGCTGTGTGTAGTAGAAACAAGTCTCATCAGCAACTTACATTTACTTGATGCTATATGTGGATGACATGCTAATAGCATCTAAATGGATGAAAGAAATAGAAAAATTGAAGAGCCATCTGAAGAAAGAATTTGAGATGAAGGATTTGGGGCCAGCCAAGAGAAGTCTAAGAATGGAAATCATAGTAACCAAGCATATAGCCATCAGACATCATTTCATCAGAGATGTCATTGAAAAGGGTGAGATAAAGGTGGCAAAGGTGCACACAAGTGACAATCCAGCTGACATATTTCAAAACCTGTCACACTTAGCAAGTTCAAGCATTATTTGAATTTGCTTAAGATTATTTCTAGAAACTGAGATAGAAGACTAAGAGGATCTGACTTGAAGAATCACAGGCTGAAACTTCTAATTTGGTACCAAGGTGGAGATTTGTAAATAAGTGGTACTCAATTAGAAGACTTTAGAGATAGAGTTAGTTTTGGGTTGTTAGTTTTCAGTTAGTTAGTTGTAACTACTTTTAGTTTGTTTCTCCTGAATTGTAAACAACTTGTATATAAGGCAAAACAAGCAACGTTGAAAAAAAAAATGCAAGCTGCATTTTTTGCATAGTGCAGAAAAATTGGCAACATACAAGCTAACACACATTGTAATAATTTCATCTTATATCAATTCGAAATCAGATCCAATCCACTAGACGTAGAAGTTCATCTCTGAACTGCGTTAACAAATGTGTGTGTTCATTTTGGCATTGAAAGCCTTAATTTTGTTTTTCAGAAAACGGAAAACATTCTCCGTCTTACAATTTGATCAATCTTCGCTTTATATTCAATCAATCTTCGTTTTACAAAAACCAAGAACATTATTGGTTTATCGACGGATTGATCTTTGTTTTAACAACACCTATTTTACCTAGAAATTCAGCATTATAGAGTTCAAGTCGAAGTTTTGGTATAAGGATCCAAACATTAATCTTCTTTGATAATTTAGCATGTTGGAGAAATATCATCGACCACCGTTGTACAATAATATAATGATATGCAACCAACCAGGGTCCTTCAAGAAGCACATGTTAGTAGTCCTCTTTATTATAAAGTGAAACATATAGTAGCCATCCACTGTGTCAACAAGAGTAACATCACCATTGTTTGTCAATCTACATTTCAAACTTGTCTCTAAGAGTCCGAACTTAATCAACCTTTTGCAGAACTTTGACAACAAGAGTGATGTGATAGATGTAATATGTTGATAATATGATAATAAAAATAAAGATATGGCTAAATGAATGTATGGTAATTTGATATGTATATAACAATATCGGCATTTGTTAGTTGAATTTGAATTTAAGAACATCATCTTCGTATTTATATATAAGATTATGTTGTAAATAACATCGTTCTTTTATATAAGATCATTTTCAAATTACAACAAACATTAATTAGTTTTTCACAAAAATACCCTTAATTAAATTAAAGAGTTAAAAGACCAACTATTTTTCTCTCTTAATAGTTGAATGATAGGTTTGAAAAAGGAATGTAAGTTATTGAAAAATTTTAAAAATTATTTTTTTTAATTCTCTTACATTCATAAAAAAAATCTTACATATAAAGGCAAAAATAGTACATAATATACTAAAATACACTAATAATTATTATTTATTTTCAAATGGACTTTTGGTTTGATTGAACCTGAAATTTATCTTAATTGTCTCCACTCCACCACTAAGTTAGAAGATCCAAGTTCTTGAAGCATAGTCTTACCATAAAGAGTTTAAGTTCATTATAAAAATCTTTATGGTTGAGGTTTCCACCAATTATCATATAGGTTTAATTTGTTTGGAAGTTTGAAGGGAGGGAGAATGAAGAAATATGAAGGAAGAAAAAAATAAAATAATAAAGAATTTTTTATATTATTTAAGAAAATAATTTGTAGAGAATCATCAGAGAATATTTATAATTGATATGTTTTTCATTTATAAAGAATTATCATAATATGTAAATAATATGTAAATAATATGAAATATTTGTTTAGTCTTCCAAAATTCCCTTCCAATATAATTTTTTAATTCCCTAAAAATAAACATTTTGTATTATATATTAAAATACATTCTTCAAAATTCTCTCTTTTCAAAACTCTTCATTCATTTCTTTTCTTTTTTTCTATTTAAAATTGTCCCCTTCTTTTTCTTCAAAACTCTGTACACAAAGCCTAAAAACAAAATCTTCTCCATTAACATCTGATAGAAAGCGAAGAAGGAGGTGTTTTCTTTCAAATCGATTAATATTAATAATTTATATTGTTAATATTTTATTATCAATGATAATTAAACTTAGGATTCACTCTATTTATTAACTCTTTCACTTCAACAATTACGTCAACTTTATATCTCGAGAAGGAGGCGGTGTTGAAAAGGAAAAGAGTTATTTTTTCACTTAATTAATTAAATTTGAATCGATCAAAAAGACACGAATGTTCACTATAATCATTTGGTATATAACACATGTAACAATATAGATCGTACTTCAATGTAATGTACACTTTTGTTTGTTGACTTATAAGCTACCTTTATAGTTTGGAATTTAATATAGTTCGTACTTCCATGTGCAAGACCAATATCACACAAAACAATTAAAAGTACAAAAAATTCAATTACACCGACGAAAACAAAAGACAAATTTAAAATTAAGATTCATCGTTATTCTGAAGTATATAATAAAGATAAATTTCATTTTTATTGCGTCTAATTTATTGTCGGTATGTAATTCAAATTTTTCTACTACTTTTGAAAAAGGTAAATGAATTTTTAGTTTATATAAAATTATAATATTTTATTTTTAATCTCTATAAAATAATTCTTAACTTTTTAATATTTAAAAAATTTTAACTTTCATTTTTTTCCATCATGTGTACCTTACATATTTTTAAATAAATTTTTACAATAATATTTAAAACATTTTGAAACATTCTGAGTTTTTTTAATCTCTATAATATTTACAATGACATAAATTTTTCCATCATGTGTACCTTACATATTTAAAACATTCTGAGTTTTTTTAACAAAATATGAATTAATTATATATTTTTAATTTTCAATTTTCAAAATCTTAAAACTTCATATTTAATACCTCTTTTATTAAAAAAATTCTAAATTTTTTATAAACAAGATATTTGTAATGTTCAAATATAACAAGAAAAAATTATTAGAAAATTCAAAGCATACAATGGGTGAACTTAAAAGAGTGAGGATTAAAAATAAAAATAGAAACTTTTTATAGGAGTAATAAGTTAAGAAATTCTTTATTGAGAGTAAAAAATATATTAAATTTTATATGAACTAAAATTTCTTAAACCTTTCAAAAAAAAAAAAGACAGTTAGTAAATATATATATTGAACTATTTTCTAAAACAACCCTGATGTATTTTCCTCCAATGACATGTTCATTAGATCTTCATTGCACTGAACAGCCCCATCATCAAAAAGCCACTTTTCCAAAAAAGTGAGGGGGGCTTGAGTTACCTGTTTTGGCTTACTTTCATCTTGAAAAAGGCAATAATCCATTGTCAAGTTGTTGTTTTCATCAACTGACAAAGATTGTGAACAATCAGAATTATAGGAGTGCTTAAAGCTCAACATAGAACCAAAAGCATAATCTTTTTGTGTGCATTCACTAGAACTGGATCCTGTTGTTGTGACCATATTGCTAAAGGAATTTCCTGAATTTATTGTATAAGCTGAATTTTGTGGTTTTTTCATCCACTTTTCTAGCAATCTAGCTATGTTTTCAGTGTTTGATGCATAAGAGGATGTTTGGTTTAATGTTGTGGGGTTGGTTGCATAGTTATTGTAACTCATGATGTTGTTTTTTTCAGGTAAAATAATATTTGTTGACTTGTCAATGGAAAGTGCCTCACACAAAGCTTGTTTTGCCATATGAATATCTGTTTGAAGCCTTCTCTCCCACTGACCTTTTACAATTGGAATAGTGATTCCTTCTTTTTCATTGTTACTACTTGTTTGAATCTTCTTTAGCTTTTTCTTCAAATGTGTGTTCCAATAGTTTTTTATGTCATTGTCTGTCCTCTGTGGAAGATAAGAAGCTATGGCAGCCCATCTACATAAATTCATGTCAAAAAATTTATTATAAAAATATTGATTAAAAAATTAATTAAAGCACAAAACTTCAACTCATTTTTCTTAAAATTAATTTTATTATCCGAAAAAACTGTCGGCGAATTGAAAAATTCAACAAAAATTCAAATTTTTCATCGTAATGCAGTCAAATCTTAATCTACTAATTAAATTATATTTTATTAGATCAACTCTATTGTATTATATGCAAGTATCTCTCTTCTGACCTTAAATATAAAAAAAAGTAATTTGATCAAATATATGAATTGTCTTTAATTCACTTTTGTATATATTTAAAGTCAGAAGAATTATAATTTATTGAATAATTTAATTAATGTTTAAATAAATTTTGTGATCTAAATAAATTTTACTCCCTAATTATGAAGCTTTAATAAGAATTATTGCAGAAGAATGTGGGTACAGATAAGAAGATATATATTAAGATGAGATTATGTAGTACCTATTTCCCAAAAGTTGTTGAAGGTTGATTATCATTTTTTCTTCATGATCAGTGAAGCTACCTCGTTTGATACCTGGCCGGAGATAATTGGTCCATCTAAGTCTGCAACTTTTGCTGCATCTCATCAAACCTGAAAAAACAAAATCAAACACATATAAAATTAGCTGAAAAAAATTAAACAACACTAGTACCAATTTTTGTTTATGAACTATGACTTCAGAATAAACAATTAGAAATTAGGTAATATATGAACGTCTATCTATTTGAAACTCAAAATAACACTTACAGACGAATTTTATAAAATTCGTCTCAACTGTTATTTAGAGTTTTATATGCTTAATAGTTTAACAACCTCAAAAATAAAAAAATAAATAAACAAAAAAATAGATAAAATTTGTTGAATAGTTTTACCTGTATTGGAGGTAACTGAGCTCCAATTCCCAGGTCCATGTTCTTGAATATAAGACACCAAAATTATATCCTCCTCTGGAGTCCAAGGCCCTTTCTTAATCCTTATTTTATCACAACAAGGTGATCTCTTCATGATTAATTATATATATACACAAAAAGCTAGATATATAGTAAAGCTAGCTAGTTTCTCTTAATTTCTCAATTCTATGAATGCGACTATTTGCTCTCTTTGTTCCTAAAAAATGCGTAGCACATATGCAACTGGAGTTGCCTTGTCTCTTTGTTAAGAGCGTGTATTTATATACAAAACAATAAAGAAAGAGAAATAACTAATTTAATGAGTGACTAAAAAAATGAGATGATAGTAATAAAATTAAGAAAATGAGTCAAAACGGACAGAAAAAGCATTTACTCTTGTTCCTTGCAAAAGTCAGCTATGTGTCCATCATTCTTAATAAATATTACACATAAATCCAAAGCATTTAATATGGTAACAGTGGAGACACACAAACAAATTCAAGGGAGCTGAAAAAAATTACTACTTATATGTCTTTTTCCAGTTTTGCTTACATAGTGTGAAAGATGGAGTCGCCAATTTCATTTTCCTCATTTGTTGTGATATATACGGCCATTGTTTTAAACTGCAGTGGTCCTGATATTACGGATTTTGATGTCACTATAATAACATTTTTTTCAATATAGATATTTGTAGTATAATTACAACTACAATTTAAAACTTTGTATACGACTTTTAAATAAAATCAAGGTTAGGACAAAATTTTAAATTACAGTCCACAATAGCAATTACAACTATTTAGTTTAGTTTACATGTTTAAGCGGTGAATCTTAAAGATTGATATTGAGATTGAGTTCTGTTAATTGAAGGCAAGATGATGTCTAAAGAAAAAACTAGTTCCACATATAGGATTTGGTTTAGTGTTGTCGAAAATTAGTGCTTGAATAATTATTCAATTATCGGTGGATGATGTAGTCATTATAACTAAAGTGGTTCTGTCATATTTGTTGGAGACATATAGGTAGCTAGATATTTTAATTTTGTCTATAAATATACACATCGAATGGTCTGTATTGATGATATAAGGCATAAAAGCTCCAAAGATATAGTCCAATTCAAAACTTTTGAGGGATGAAGCATGTAATTCTAAAATGATGAAATATTGTTATCGAATATTTCGGTACTTGTATTTTGTTTTTCATCATTAATATTAATATGAAGTTTTTTTTTAAGTTATTTTTGAAATATTATCGGTAATTTATCAAACATCTAATAAAAATGTTACAAAATAAATTTGTAAAAAACAAAAGTGGCTTTTTTCTCTTTGAAAAGCTCAACCGTCTCTAAAAAAAACCTTAATTTCTTATCTTTTTTTCTATAGATAAGGGGTTTATGATATTTTTTTAGTTTAAAATCACCCATCTAAATTGTTTTTCTTTTATTTTATCTAAATAAGTGTCTTCCACACAAATTTAATTTTTCTTTTATATTTTTTTGTGATTTCATCAGGATTGCGACAATTTTTTATTTTCTCGTCTTAGTGCAGTGTTATTTAGTTTTTCTACTTTTGCGGTGTTCTTTTTTATTCAGATTGACAGTGTAATTTTGATCCATTACAAGTTTTAATCAATGATTTTTGACGTGTCAATGATGCAAATTCGAATGAATAGGTATTCTAAACACTTGAATTTTACCATATTTGTAGGTATGTTATTATTTTGTATTATATTGTCGTGTTACGCTATTCACTTATATGTTGTTAGTTTCTTTGCAGATTTATTTTTTATGTTTTTAACAAATTTGAATTTATATTTCATCGAATTATTCTACTATTTAAATCAATGAATATTGTTTCTTTTAATAAAAAAAAAAGTTTGTAAGTAGAGTAAACATGACTTTGTGGCTATTAATTAGTTACACATTTACTTATGTGATTATCTATTTTAGTTTATTTGTTGTTATAATAAAATAAAATTTATAAATTTTAAATTTGTATTATAATTTTGTATTGTGAATAGAACAATTTAATTTTTTTAGTTAAATTATATAAAAAAATTCATGACATTCGTTAACGTACATGTGTCTTTATAATAACATACAAAAATAACGAAAATACGAATCTAACATCAATTTTTCATATCTCCGAGAGTCAATCATATTTATTCAAATTAAACAATAAAAGTCATATCATGTCCTAATTATGCATTTCAACAAGTAGGACATAACAACAATCATAAAAAATATCGATACCATTTAAAAGAATCAAAGCATATCTACCATTTGTGTATCATAAAGTCTATTTTAATTTTTAACATTATCAACATTGATACAATATATAAGAACAGAGTTCATATATGTGACACATTTGTCCTAACCGCTATCATATTTGTCAACATTATCAATATAAATCACGCATTAATTATAAACATTGTCATAAGCAATCGTTAATTCACCTTTATTATTCTTAATTAAGGTTACTAATACTCATCGTTCTTCATTTAATTGTTTAACTATCTCATTTAATCGACAAATCCAGTAAATTAGACAATACAAACCGTTTGATGTGTGTTTATAGACAAAGCTAAAATTAAATTCACCAATAAATACCAGAATGATTCCTTGATCTGGAAGAAGAGTTTAGCCGAACACTAAAACTTGAGAATGACACAACAATGGCAGTGATCTTTAAAAATTTAAATAAAAAACAAATGTCTCAAGTTGTTTCTAGGATAAGAATGTTAGTTTAAAACAAAGAGAAGATTCTTTATCAAAATTATATAATAAAAAATATAAATGGAAGTGATACGATGTGATTAATGTGCAAAGATAAAAGATTAATGTAAAGAGAATCACATACAAATTTATTCTGGTTCACCATTAACCTTGGGCTATGTTCAATCATCACACCTTGTGAGATTTTCCACTATTTTGCCAAAGAGAATGTTCTTTCAGCACAATTTTACTATTTGTTTTTATATCACAACTTTATTTAGTACACCATTTATTATCAAATTCTGAGCAAGCTTATTATTTGTATTATCATAAGCTCAACAGACTTATATACTCAAATTTAATACAACTTTATTCTCAACAATCACAAAAGAAAGACTTTGAGAGATTTTTACAAGTATATGAATAAGTTTATGGATTCTTTGCTTATGAAACTCAAAGACAAAATTTTAGAAGCAAAGAAACTTTATCAGCACACTCAGAAATATGTAGCTCGAATTTGCATATCTGAAGCTGAAGTGGGTGTGATAAAAAGAGACTTGAAATTAACTTGAGAATAAAACAAATATTGATAATTTGTAGCTTAGACTCTTGGTCTTCGTGTTCGGCATTCATTCCTATTTATAGATGATGATAGTTTCAGTTTCCTGAAGAAAAAAGAGTTGTATGACATAAGAATCTATAAAATAATCTTCTTGATAAGGTATCCTTGTTGGATTTTGATCCTTTGACTCCTAATTTTGATATAATTAATAATTCAACAATGTTCATACAATGCATGATAAATCTAATATTTGAATTGAGCAAGATTTCAGGAACCATAATCAAACCCTACACACTTGGATCAAATTGCTTGGAACACAAGAAATCAACAAAAGTTGAATTCTGAATATGTAAATCGATTGGGAAATCGATTTCATAACAAGGGTGTAAGGAAATCTTAAGTGTTTGTAAATGTGCAATCGATTAGGCAATTGATTAGATTAATTAAAAATGAAAGTTGCACAAGTCAGTAGCCTCTGTTTTGGAGGAAATCGATTGGTAAATCGATTGAACATTTCACAAATCAAACCTGATGGTAACACATCGATTGGTAAATCGATTGGATGAGTCACAGTGGCACTCCAGTGCTGAGGAAATCGATT
>NC_021164.2:42027483-42043075 GCF_000331145.2 Cicer arietinum
CACATCGATTGCCAAATCGATTGACATCAAAAACCTGAGCCACTGTTTTGAAAACAATCGATTGGCAAATCGATTGAAATAAACTTGTTGAAAACACAGTGAACTCTGAGATTGTGACCAAATCGACTCCGTGGTTTTATACATCGACTCTGAAGTTTGGCAAATCGATTGAGTAATCGATTGAAAATAGTTTTATTAAAACAGTTTCCCAGAAATCGATTAGGCAATCGATTTATACAGGTCTGGACATGTTCTGCTGAAAAGTGTTGTTTTAAAGAATCGATTGGTAAATCGATTAGCTTGTATAGTTTCAAGATTAAAGAAAACCAAGATCGCGATAATCGATTGGCAAATCGATTTAGCTCATTTTATAACTTTACAAAATCGATTGGGAAATCGATTTCGTAGTTGGTTTTTCAGAAACTATATAAGAGGTCTTTCAATCTTTATTCTAAGAACTTTTAACATAACATTTCATAACTTTCATAATTTCTCACAACGCTCTTAGCTGTTCATAACAACAAACTAACAACTTCATAATTGTGATTACAGATCTCAATACAGTTTGTTGACAATCTAAGAGAAATGATAATGTGCTCAAGAACAATCCATGAATATCCAGATTTGTGAAGAGCAACATTCATAAAGATTGAAGACCCTTTTGTTTTACAATCTTTTATTCTTTCTGTAATAAATCTTTGAACGAAAATAGAACGCAAGAAAAGCCATCTCGAAACTGGTGGCTACTTTCTTGGTTGAGAGGACTCAACAAGAAAGAGTCGCACTTTGATTCTGTGATAGGCTGCTGAGTGTCTTCAAGGATCATAGGGTATTCAATAGGAAATACATATTTAGAGATTGATAGGTTTCAGGGAGGAAACTGGAAAATCTTTGTAATTGATTCTTTCTATTGAAGGAGAAGAAAATCTGAAATCCGATTGGATTTTCAGGACTGGACGTAGGTTGTTGTGGAACAACCGAACCAGGATAAATCTCTGTGTCTTCTTCTCTAACTCTCTCTCTTTAATTTTCTATATTGCTAACTTTGCATGCCACAAAATTTAATTTCCGCTGTGCACTTGATACTGATAAATTTGGTAACGAAAACTGATATATTTTCTTTATTGCGAGGTCATTGATACCAACAATCCTCATTTAAACTTGTTTGTGCAATATTTCTTAAATACATTATTCTTGAAACAACTTCGACTACAAAGTTGATCGTTGTCTATTTCTAAGTTGATTTAAAACCATTTTAGATTATGAAGCTTGATTTAATATGAGAAAGAAAATAATGTCATGAAAACCAACAACGAGAATATTTTTCGGTTTTAGGCAAAACATTCTTTCTATGTAATTTTGAGTGATGCTTTTTTCTTTTATGAGTGACATACTTAGATCAAAATCAAAACCTATTATCAATTTTTAATACACTTACAAATATAGGTTAGATCACAAAATGATGAAAATCTTAAAAATGTAATTTAAGATGTTTGTCACCTTTAAAATGTCCAATTGGGATTTTATCTCAATAATCTTCCAATTTTTTGATGACAACAAACTTCATGAATTAGATTTTTAATTCATGATCCTAATTTTAATAATATGATGATAAAGCATGCATAATTTATCAAAAAGCTCCCTCTCAATTTTAGCATCCAATAATCATCTAAATTGAGCAAATAAAAAGGTAGTTTTGTGAACCATAAATATATTTCATTCATATCAAATTGGTATAGTACCATAAATTATTTTACATGCAATTTAATTATGATTCTGAAACTTAAAGATCATAGTTTAGGATTTTGTAATACAGAAGAAGTAAGAAAGAAACAAGGTGCACAAAACATTACTTCTTAAAAACATCATTCAAATTTTAATGCATCAGCATTGCAAGCATCCTAATTTATTCTCCCCCTATGTCATATCAAAAAGGGAGGGAGAAGACAATATCAACTTCAACTAGAGAGATGGTGATAAAGCATCAGAGGATGAGGAGATAGAAGACATATAAATGTCTTGAGGAGATGGTGGTGGATTTGGAGGAGGTGGAGCAATTCCAAAAACCTTGGGGTAGACTTCTTCAACAATCCATTTTCTAAGAATGGCATTTTCTTCCATATTGTGAATGAGAAGGTGAAGGTACAAACACGAGAATGAGTTGAATTGTATTTGACTAAGTTTTTTTTTTTTTGTTGTTGCTAATTTATTTTAAATTGGTTCGGGTATGGTGACTTACTTAGAATAAAGGTAGTAGCAATCGAATTAAGTGACCAGAGGCAAAAGTAAAACAAGAATTGCAGAATTAAAGTGACACAAGAATTTATCATAGTTCACCACCAACATGGTAGCTACGTCTAGTTCTTTCACTCATAAAGATTTAATTTACTAATTCAAAACTTGAATTACACAACACCTGACTCTACAAGCCAGTCACAGACTCTTTTAGGAACACAAACACTTTGACTCTACAAGCCAAGTCTTCTCAATACAACCTAAAAACCTATAGATTACTTGAGGAACATGAAAGTCATTACCGGGCTGGGTTATACGCGTTTGGAACAAATAGATTTGTTTCTAACAAGATGATTGTAACAATGACTCTCACACTAGAAAACACTTAAAAAATATTTCTTTTGAGCAAGTGTTTCTCTAGAACTTAACCTTATGAACTCTAATAACTTAGGAAATTTTGTGCTTGTGAGTTCTCTATTTTTCTTCTTAAGCCTTGAGTATCTATTTATAGATTATGATCAACTCTTCTTGTAAATAATTCATATCTTCTTGTAAATAAATCTTGATCAAACCTTCTTGTAAATAATTCATATCTTGTGATAAATCTTGATCAAATCTTCTTGTAAATAATTCATATATTCTCGTAGTTAAATCTTGATCAAATCTTCTTGTAAATAATTCACATCTTCTTGTGATAAATCTTGATAAAATCTTGTTGTAAATCATTCATATCTTCTTGTTGATAAGATCTTGATTTTATCTTATTTAAATCTTGACAATATCTTCTTTTCTTTTCAACTTGATCAAATATTTTCTTCAATTATAAATCTGAATCAAATCTGATTATATTGTCTTCAAAAACATGAATCTTCTTTCATACACTTTCTTTATTTGAGCTGGAACGGATTCGGGTTGTTGTTGGATCTTCACAAGTTTTTTATTCGGCTAAGTCTTCTTTTCATACTTCATATTTTCAATTCCAGCTGTTGACTTTCGATTCGAGGCATTGACTTACTTGTTGGAGTGAGATATTGTGTTTCTTGAATGATAGTCATAGGTAGAATTGCATGACTTAGAATTAGTGGCATTGGGAAATCACCTTTTTGAAACTTCAGAGTTAGTACAAAATTAGAGGTTGCATATCATAAGCAACATTTGGAATATTTTGCACCATTTTGATCAACGGATTATGAGCTTTGAATTTATTATTTGAACAATTGCTTCAGAGCTTGTTATACCTTAATATGAACTCTTCAGAGGCATGTTGAGTTTGTGCACATCAGAGACATGCAAGGGCATCAAAAGCATGCTTCAAATTCAGTCTTTAGAGGCAATCTTTAGACTCAGTTTCAGAGCTAGTCTTCATACCCATACTTCTAACCCCAGACATCAGAGACAGTTTTTGTAACCTTCATAGGGACATTACTTTTAGAGGCATATCTTCAAAAGAAGACGCGTATATTTTGTGCTCATCTAGTCACTTCTTCTGGTGACTTCCTCTCGTCGCTTCCTTTGGTACCTTCCTTTGATTTTTTTTTTTTCCAATTTTTGCATACTTAATGAAGCCATTTATCCAAATTTATTGTTCTCATAAAATACTTTTGTTAACATCAAAACTATAAGTAAAATGGCAACTTGATTCCAGCTGAATGTTCTGCACAATCACCAATGTCTCAAAAACCATAGGAATGTCTTTCAAGTTGTTCGAGGAGAATGTCGCTCACCATCGAGGAAGTTTTAAATGGTATAATTTCATTTTTCTCAAGAGAGGAATATGACTTTCTTTTTCTAGCAGAAGACAAACCAACATCCACAGCAGAAAACTTTGAAGAAGGTTAAAGACAACACAAAATGTTTTGGGAGGAGAATGAAAAACATATATAGAGGAGCTGAAAAACACTTGAGGTATAAATAGCCATATTTTTCAAGAAAGGAAACAAATTCATTTTAGAAAATGAGAAAGTAATTATAAGAGCATGGAGAGAAACAAAGAGTAAGGCGGAAACGTGCACCAAGATTTACAGAGAGTGTGGCACATGGAATATTTTAAAATCTCGAGACAATTATTAGAGGGGTGAAGAGTTGTGGATGTAAAATCTCGAGACACGTGGAGATAATCACTAAAAATATTTTTAAGGAAACTAAAAGAGGAGAATTAGAGAAAAAAACAGATGCAAAAAAAACCCATAGGCCACTTTGAATTGGTGCTCAAAATTTTCTTAGTGCTAGTAATAAGAACTCAATGGAAGAAGTGTCATTTTTTATTAACTTATAATGACAGTGTTGGTGGTTACAAGGGGAAGCTATTGGTTTAAGAAAACTTAGCGAGTCTTTTTTCCTCTTTCCTTTCCTCTTTGGTCATCTCTTTGACTATAATGGTGGGTAAATAATCTGATGTCACACACAGTTCAAATATGAGTAATAAAATTGTAGCGTAAGACAATAACTCAAGTCCTCTCGCAAGGATTTCTAACAATATTAATCAAATTCAGAATCAATAAAAAATAAATTGGGGTTTTTGAATTTATTTTTGGAACAGTTTGAGAAATGAATTACGATCACGTATATTGGAACAACTAATCCACTAGTTCGGGAATTTTGAACCTATCACAAATTCTATCAACGGGTTCAATCTCTAATTGGGATTCTATTCATGATTGACTATAGAATTGATCAAGCAAGTGTAAATCAATTCAATGTGAATTTTGTTTTTTTACTGGATTAAGCATCACAATAATCAATGTATTATAGTTAACAATCAAGCATCGAAAAACTACAATTAATTAATTTAGAAGCAGAATTATGTCAAATCAAAGTATCAACTCTATTGACATTTGAATTAAGTAATCAGTAAACAATATAATTAAGTGAAAAGGAATAGAATCATCAATGTGAAATTAACATTATAAAATAAACCTCACGGTCTTGATGAAATCCCGAAATAGTGCATTAATCCTAGAATTTAGCCTTCCATTAAAAATTTGCAAAAGAATGTCATTGTTCAATTTTTCCAAATAAGAAAAATTTGTATTGTATCTAAGCATCTGAGTCGAAAAGCAGAACCCCGACTTACTAAAAAAACAAAATATATAGTACTCGTTTTGGGCTCTAAAAGTTCCAGCGCCTGCTCGCACGAGTCAGACTGATATCCATAACTCAAATTATGGCTTGCAGAGTGATCAAGTGTCAATATGCAAATAATTACATTAAAACTCAATTATGACCAAAAGTTTAGAAACATACTAAAAAATTAATCATAGGTTGAAAAGGGCTTTCAAAATATCACACTACAAAACTATAAACATGTGCCTAAATGCATTGATCAATAATGAACCATTTTCAAAACCTTATATCTAAACTCTTAGTTTTTGTGTGTTGATGAACCACTTAAAAGGAAATGGAACAAATTTTCCTTTCCCTTTGTTCTGTGTTGACCGATCCATGGCCTAAGATTATAAAAAAATAAAAAAGTTATTTTTTTTTTTGTCTTGGAAAATTTAATTGATGAATATAAGAGTTGTTCAAATTTTGTGGGTTGTAAAGATCTTATTGCAGTTGGATTTGGAAGTTTTGAAGAAAAACATGAGTTTAATACGAAATTTATTGAGTTAAAAATGGTTTGATGATTATGAAGGTACTGAAAAACACAAGAAATGCAAATTTGAATTGTGTTGGTCATTTTAAAAATCTTCGTTGTTAGTTTAAAATATATTCTCTCTAGACCTCGTTAAAACCAACTAATTGTTATTGCCCTTATTGGGTCATTTACAAATGTTTGAGCTTGTATCTAATTGGATACAAAATCATTTTTAAGATTTTTAATTCTCATTGAGAGCATATTACAAATTTAAATGTTAGATCAATTTATGTATCACAGTTCAATATGAACTAATTTTTGACTTTAGTTAATTGATATACAAAGATATCTATTAACTCTCATAAGAGAGGATATTACAATTTACACGCATATTGAAGGCTTTTTCTTGAAATGTCCGTACAAGTATGAACATGTCTTTTCTTTCTGTATATTATATCATTTAGACTTGTCATATGATATGAATGTTATGATCAAAAGTCTTTAAATCTTTTTCTCTCTTAATATTCACTTGGACAAAGTTGTCACAAGTTGGACATAGTCGTTAACTTATTCAATTTTGAATAAGTTTCTTTTTATAGCTCGTGAAAAATATATATGTTAAGAAAGAGAGTCGTTGAAGATGAGTTTAGCATGCTACAACCATATAAGTAGTTATTTGATTTTACACCTTTTAGTATGTAAGCTTCCAGTCTACATTGTACTTCTTCTCCATAGAATTTGACACATGTCTTGATTCATGCATTGTTGAGTCACATCATCAGACCAAATAGAAAGTGACACTCTATTATAGAAAATATATTACTGTTGATATAGTAGCAAAGTCTCCTTAGATATCTCTTGTTGTTCTTGAGGATTGTGGTTCTTGAGGAAACTTGTTCTTTGTAGATCATTTTCATAGAGGTGAATTAAAGCTTCTTAGATTTTTGCTAACCTTTATAGTCGGAATAATGTAGACAAGAGGAATATCTTGCTTTTTTATTTTTTATTTTTATTAGAGGATTAATCACTTGATTTGTCTTTAGGCACTTTGATCAATTATGTTTCTTCTACTCATCTCTTCAAATATTTCTCGTTAAAGGCTTGGACTAGAGCCATTTGTTCTAACATTGCATACATGATTTATCTTCTTATACAGAGGATAAGTTTTACATAGTTAATGTGAACTAACATCTTTATACCAAAGCGTCATAGATCTTTATCAACACATTTTTTTATTTAAGTTATGACCACCTCTTTCACTCGTAAATATATTCATTTGTTCATTAGTTGATAATATATTTCTCTATGTTTCGCACATAAACATTTATCACTTAGTCACAATTGTTTTTGTTACTAGAGCCAAATAGTCAACAACATATATTTTTGTTATGTCTTTAAACTATAAATACACTTATAGTAACTTATGAGTCGACCATTGATATTTGTTTTGTTATTATCAAAACATCAATAATAGGTATTTATATATGAACCAATCTGGTTCTTTCAGAATGTGATTTATAACATTGTTTTAATGTTGAGGACCTTTTAATCTTGCGATTTTTTGGTTTTTGGTTTTGAAATTCCATTTAAAAACCAAAACATGTTCGGACAAGATGGGACTAAGTTGATTTTTTACTTAATTTCAAAATAGTTTTTCTCAATCTTAACCAAAAAATAAGATTTATTATTTTTCTATTTGTTTTAAAATTAATATGTCACCACCAGTAGACGTAAGCACCACTCCAACCACCACCACCACCACCACTACCACTATTGACAACCCAGCTATCACCAACATCTTCAACCACCGATTACCCACCTCTGAACACTATCTCTTTGAAGGTGCTAGAAAACAAAATTAAAGGGGTTTGAATTGTGTTTGTGCCAATTTCTGAAAGCATTCAACTTATGATTAGAAAATAGTAAGCAGAATAAAGTTGAATGATAAATAACTTTGATTAAATAACAGAGGATCAATCATTGACTCATATTTCCCTTGTCTTTAATGTTTTGACTTATATTGTAGATTAACAAATGCTTATTGTAATGCTTCTTATTGTTATATCAAGACTTACCCTATTAGTAAACATAATTACTTGTCTATTAAGTGATATAAGGTTCATTTATTTAAGGTTTTAAAAAAGTGATTTTTACTTTACATTTTTAAATATGAGTTTTATGAAAATTTACTTTAAAATAGTATAAGTTTTTTAGATTCATTTGTTACTAATTAAAAAAAAGTAACTTTGAAATTCAATAACTTAGATATTCATTATTAAAGATTTTAACATGATAAAAATCACATTTTCTTTAAAAAGACATATTTGAAAAGTGGTTTTTATGAAAAGCTTCTCAAAATAGTTTTTCATTCTAATAATTTTTGAAATTTTATTATCCAAAAAAAATTGTGAAAAATAGATGAAATACTTAAAATCATATTTTAAGATAAACTATTTAAACCAATTTTTTATTTGAAACTTTATATTTTTAAATGTTATAACGAAAAGATAAAATACTATAAAAATCATTTGTAAAAAAATCTTAAACAAACAGGCCTAATATTCTTTGTGTTAAACATTTAGATTATTATCTTAAACTTACTTATAATTTATGCTACCTTAAAATATATAGTCATTAATTTAAGTCTCTATCTTCTAAGTGAATATGCAAGCTTAGCAAATATAGTTAGGGAATAATTATTCTTATTGTTTTTGTAATCATCAAAATATCAAACGGAGGAGTTTAGCTCAAATCACTTTTACACTAACACTCTTGCTACTCTCCACCACTTCGACAACCGTCAGTTACACTCCTACAACTACCTCCGGCTTTGACCATATCTTTTGACGGATGCAACCACCTTTAACGAATGTTTACCCCGATGATAAGAAAATGACTTAATGCCTAATTAAATGGAGTAGCATATGGGCATGATTAATGCCTAATACTTCTCTTGAAGCTGGCAAGAAGGTTGCAAAGAAAAGTATTTTAAGATACCATGTTTAGACCTCTATTTATATGAATTTGAAGGATTTGTGAAGAGGTAGAATGTATAAGATAGGAAAAAATTAACCTAGATATGGTATATACAACAATTATTGTTAGACAAACAAACTGAGACTTGACTTTGGCATAGGTCTTATTTGATATCTTAATAAGTGTTATTATGTTCCAACTGAAGATCATAAAACCAGTTATATTTCTTGAGATGATAAGAAAAGACGTCTAGTTATAGTTATAGAAAACTTGTTGTTCCATTTATTCAACTAATGTGTTAAATGTCAAAGATCTTGAAAGACAAACCATGCGTCAATCATCTCAAGCTTCCCAACTATGGCATATATGCAAATAAGTTCAAAAATCTAGTTATTTGATTCTTTTATACCTAGAGATTATTGTTTAAGCCATATAGGTTAGTAACATATTTCAAGTGTCATTAATAATGAACTATTGGACTCATTCAATTCAAAAGTGTTTGAGGTTTATGATCATTAGTTAATGAAAAGGATGATTGAGCTCTGATCATCACTCATGATGAAAGAGTTAGTGGTCTTTTATCATGATACATGAGATGTATATGGACCACTAAACAAGTTTGTGAAAGGTGGATTTCTTGGCTTCATTGCATTTACTACTGATTATAGTAACCAAAGGTCTGTGTACTTTAATTATGGAACACAAACTAAGAAAATTTTGAAGTGCTCAATGAGTAAATACTTAGGTTAGAAGTTTGATGACTATCTAAATTGAACTTTGTTAGACGTGGTCTGACATTTATGAGTAATTCAAATATAATATCTATTTCTGAAATTTGGTTTATATACAACTATTTGTTAACTCATAATCATGTTATATTTAAAGTTATAAAGATTTTATATGAGATATAGAATGAGTTGAAAAGTCAAATACGACACTTAATAACATTTGACTTGTCAAATTTACTTGTGTTATATAAACTTGAACCCAAATTCAATAAACAAAATTTGTGCAATATCCTTGAGAAACTTAGGATATTATACTATTTCTATAATGTCTCCAATGAAAAAGAGTTTGTCATAAAATTGGAAAATGTTTCTTGATAAAGGACTTAGACAATCTTTAATAAGTGTTTAGGATTTGGGATCTATAGAGATAGATCTATGAAGTTGGTTGATCGTAGTTACATGGTAATCATTTGTCTAGGAGACAATGTCAATCTCATACTATGAGAAAGAATACATGAAAATGACTTCTTTTGTTATGGAGATTTGAACTATAATGTATGATATGATATGCGTTAGACCATATATCTCATATGCTTGGAGCATAACAAAGAGGTACCAGTTTCTTTTAGTGAAAGTAACTAAATTCTAACCAAGAATGTCATTCAATATTTAATTGTCTAAACACATATTCTTGATAGATGGTTTGGAAGAGGTCATTGTAAGGTGTTACAATTAAATTACTTTCAAATCGGTAAAATTTATTTAAGACCATAGTTTTGATTTATGCTTTGCATATATTGTGGTAATTTGAGTTGGAAGAATTCTAGATCGGTGACAATTTATGTTTATTTTATAAGCCGAGTATATCTACTTCTAGTGTGATTAGAAGGTTGTTTGGATTTGGAATTTTTTTCGAACTTGACATAGTTTTTACCTTTTCAAACTTCACTGATCTCATTATGATGATGATGAAGTAAACGTGTAAATTAATGAATCTTGACCTCACTAATGATCCTAATATATATATATATACACAGTTTATAAAATACTTTTTATTAAAAAGAAATAATGAAACGGTAATACATAGTTTTTTGTTTTGTTTTTGCAATGGTATCTTTTTACCCACAAACTCCAATCTAGCGAACTTCAACAGAAAGAAGTCATTGTTCGTTCTTTGAAAAGCAGATACGGAACCTTCGTTGAGTGTGGCTTAACCTGTTTTACAACTTGCCAACATATTAAATAATATATATATATATATATATATATATATATAATTGCTTATATCTCATTTGATAGATGATTAAACGGAAAAATGTTACTTGATCATTAGACCCTATTAAACATTAAAACATTATTAGTAAAATATTTGTTGTCTAAGTATTACAATTATTAAGGACAATAATAATACATGGAGATTATTATATTAGTGGATTGATGACACATCTCACAGGTCATGAATATGAGATATTAAGTCTTCACATAAGTATAAATATTATGAGTAATATTTATACTGATTGATACACCATGAGAATACTACATAATTGTTATGTAGTTGTCATTAATTAGTGATTCTCATGCGACCATATCTCAAAAGTATCTCAGTTTTAATTTAATTCTTAATTACTATTTTTAATATGTGTGATGTAAGTCAACTTTAGTTTATAATTGTTAAAAAGACTTAGAAAAACTGAACAAAAAATAAATTTAGAAAACTAAATTTTGTTTATAAATAAAGTAAAGTTGTGCGGAGTATTTATTAGACGGAAAAAGGAGGAGCATACGCGTCATAAAATATGTGACATCGTGGGGACATATATGTTGGCAGCACAGGTCGATTACAATCCCAAGTTAAATGCTACATCAACTAGCAAACAAATTATGCCCAACAATTTGTTTGGCTTTATTAAAATTGTTGAAATACCACTCCTATATTTAGCTGATATTGACACATCATGTACATTTCTTTTTAATATATTGAATTTTTTGCTCACTTTCATGCCACATTAATTCAGTAAAGGGAATACCTGTTTTTCTTTCATTTAACCCAGATTTTGATATCAGTAACTTAATAAATATGAATCTTTTACGTTTATAATTTTAGTGAAATGATAATACGTGTCTTTATTAATATATTAAATAGAAGTTTTAAATTGAAAATTATATATATACTTTTTTTTTTTAAATTGTACGTTTTATTTTTTAAAGATATAATTATTATTTATAAACATCTTAACATGTATTGTTTTTGTACACATGTTACCATGACCTTAATTTTACAGTGATGATAAAAGTATTAAAAAAGTAGTGGTTCAATTGGTTGTTTATGAATTACTGAATTTGTTAGATTTGATTAGCTTTTAATTTAGTACTTAGTAGTTCACTTTAAAATTTATTAATATTAACCGATAGTTAGTTAATCTATAAAATTAGTTATATTAAGTTACTTATATTCCTATTATATATCGTGTCATTTAAAAATATAATAAAAATATATATTATTTTATTTATTATTTTATCTACTACAAACACATAATATAATAAGTTTTATAATGTCTATATAACTTATAATTTTTTTATCCAATAATTTGTCTATACCTTATTTTATCTATTAACGAGACATTTACCATATTCAATCAAAATGATTTACTCATGAACATTTTTTAAAATTTTAAATTTCTACAGTTCTTTTGATCACTTTTCCATAAATCCTTTTTACTTATAAAAAGTGATCTTTGTTAAAGTTCCGTATTGGATAGTATAATATATAATAAAATGTTTATAAATAATGAGTGATCTTTGTCTTATAAATTAGTTTTATAAAATTATATAGAAGTCAACCTAAATTTTAATTTAAAGTTGCTAATCCACTTCAAACTTACAAAAGTGTTATGGTTAGTTTATAAAATTAGTTAAGTTAGTTAACCTTAAAAATATTATATAATGTAAGTATCATATTTCTTTATTATATGATATCAAATTCAATAGTTTTTTTTTTTTAATATGTTTCTTAAGCTCAATCATGTGAGTTTTTTTATCCAAATATCTTCTTTTCTCAAATAAGAGGTCGTTTTTTAGGGAAGCGACCACCTGAAGAACAATTTTTTGAAATTCAATAGAAGATCGTTTCCTAGAGAAATGACTTCTAACTGAGTAATTTTTTTGTTTGTTATATTTTAATATTTGTTTATTATTAAAGTTACTAATTTAATTATTTAAAAAATAAAAATACTAATAATAAATTAAAATAGAATACATTAATAAATTATAAATAAATTTTATATTATTAATTAATTAATTATTATTATTATAAATAATTATTATAATTATAATTTAAAATTATTATAATCAAATGATTAAATAATATTATAAATTTCAAAAAAAATTTAAATGATGATAAAAATTAAATAATAATAACAATTAAATGAAAAGAAATTTATATTAATAACAACACATCATATTTGAGAAAACAAAATACATTAAATTAACGATAAAAATACATCATATTTAAGAAAACAAAATACATCAAATTTGAATAGATGTGTCAGCCGCGTTTGAACAATATTTTCTAGTATGACCAAAGACTCGACATAATCCGCATTTTCTTGGTACTCTTTCTGTAGTGTCCATTTATGTTATAATGTGTTTGCTCTTTGAGCGACATTTCTTGATTCTCTGCATTAGTGGATTGTGACACACCTTAAAACCTTCATATTGTGGTCAATATCATTCGTTTGGTATGAGTCAGAACGCTTCATCGTAGACTTTTAGTACTGTTTTCACCTTATACACATCAAATATAATGCTCCGATAATTATATTTTATGCTATATAGAACATGATGCTATCACATGTGAACAAGACATATGTTTAGCTTGATATTTCCCGCATTCGCACCACTTATTATTATTTAATTTTTATTATCATTTAATTTTTTTTAAATTTATAATATAATTTAATCATTTTAATTATAATTATAATAATTATTTATTATAATAATAATAACTAAAATATAAAATTTATTTATAATTTATTAATATATTTTATTTTAATTTATTATTCATATTTTTATTTTTTAAATAATTAAATTAATAAATTTAATAAAAAATATTAAAATATAACAACAACAAAATTTACTCACTTAGAAGTCGTTTTTCCATAAAACGATATTCTATTGAATTTCAAAAATTTAATCTTCAAATAGTCTCTTCTCTATAGAACGACCTCTTATTTAAAAGAAAAAAAAATATTTAAAAAATATTTTTAAACTAAGACATTTAAAAAAATAAATAAATAAAAAGAGATATGTGCATGAATACAAAACTCCAATCATGTTTCTCAACCGCATTTTAATACCGATTTTATCATTGGGGTTGAAAATTGACATTTAAAATAGCGTTTATTTGAAAAGTGACGTGTTCTATGTGAATGCTAGTATGATTAATGGAAAGAAAAAATGGAGTTTAACATAGGGACGTGGAAGAGAATGATTGAATATTGCAAGCTATAAGATAAAGTTGTATTGAAAAGAGTGTTTGATGTGGAAGGAACGGTAACGATCAATAGTCCTCTTATTTTCTCATTGTCAAAACGTGTCGAAACATGAAATGCGTACAGGTTCTCCCATAACACCACACTAATGCATGCTCTCGTGTAACCTTTTGATTGGCTTACTTTTCTTAAATATTTTGATTAATTAATTTTCCAATTCAACTATTCATCAATATGTATCTATTGATTAAAAAGGACTATTGATTAAAAAGGACTAGGTGTACTACTTTCAAAGGACATGTGGAAACTTTGGTAGAGAGCAAGTGAATTTGAAGTGTCCATAATAAATACAAGTTATACAAAGATATTTTAGATTTTAAAAAATGAGCTACTCACGTTAAATAATTAATAAAGTAAATAATATTAATTATTAATCATAAAATAAATAATTGTTATTTGATATATATATATATACAACAAAAATTGTACGTGATTATAAAAATTATACAAAAATATTAATTATTAATTAATAATAATATAAAATTAATAAAAAATATAAAATATTATTGAAGTTTAATAGTATTGTAGTAACATTTAAACAATATCATAACAACTTCTTTATTAGAGAGGGTTCACTACGACACATCAATATTGAAGCACTTCATTCATTTTTTACTCCAATAGTGAATGAGTTTATTAAATAGGGTCTACTGTTTAACTCTTAAAAAATCATACTAGGGCCCACAACTTTAATTTATACATTAATATTTTATTTATTATTTAATTTTACTACAACTTAAAATATTAATTTAAACATTTCAATTAATAATATTATGTATTATTTTAATTTAAATTGAAAATAAAATTAAACTTAAATTTTATAACTGATAAAAATTAAATGTTAAATACATGACATAAATAATTAAAAATGATAAAAGAATTAATAAAAAAAGGTAAGGGTCAAATAATTTTTATTATTAATAAATTAATAAAAAAGATAACGTTATAAATTTATTATTATTAAATTATGAAAGTATTGTTCTTTCCGAAGAGAATCGTAATGACAACTTGACACAACTCTAATAAAACTCGTTAAAATTTGAATTTTACGTAACTATACGCTGGCGAACAAACTATATATATAGCTACTGTTGTAGATACTCTAAATTAACAACTTTTTCCTAATTTATAGCTTAGTTTGAACCCCTTCTAATATGTAACTAATTTTATTTATTAAAAAAAGTAAATTAGGTTGTTTAAATATTGTAGCAAATTCAAAGATTTTAACATGTGCACGTTCTTTTCTTTGATCTATATACTCAAATTCTAAATAATTAAGCAAGATACTTTTACTTACATTAGAAATAAAATAAACTTAGGAATAGAATGTATACATATATAGTATTGGTTCCAATCATAATTTAAGATATTTTTTCAAATGCTACCAACAACTCTACTCAATTTCTATAATTTTTTTTGTATTTTTTTATTAATTTTAATTATTAATTGATATTTTTAGTTATTATTTATTATTTTTATTTATTTTAGCAATTTATAAAATATATATATATATATATATATATATA
>NC_021164.2:42043175-42114421 GCF_000331145.2 Cicer arietinum
TATATATATATAAAAGAATGCGACTAATTATTATTTTTTAATTTTTTTTCCACATAGTCGCATGCCAAGATGCGACTTTTTGAAAGTCAAAACAATAAAACATTTTGATGTATTTTTTTTTTTTTTGAAATGGAGTATTTTAAAATATTTTTATTTTAAAAAAAGGAATATAAAGAAAAAAATTTACCATTTTTCACTATTGGATTATAAAATTCCACCAAAATAGTGGCATACCTTTTACACCAAACAAGTCTCTTTGTTTCCTATTCTTAGTCTGACTTACTTTTCTCTAGGTAAATATTTTTCTCAAGGTACAACTTACAACAACTAAGGTTCTTCTCATCCTCAAAATATCTTTCCCCTCCTCTCTAAAAGTCTTACGTCCTCTACTTGCACACACCACATAGATCTTTGAAGTTTAGGTTATTTGTTTCTATTTTTCACTTTTCGATTATATCATATCATTTATCTTTGTTTTTTTAGAAGAATTGAAAAGCTAACATGTTGCATTATAGACTAAGTTACTTCAACATTAAAGGAACTATAATTGGAGCACAAGAAAATTGTGGGTACCGCATGAACTTAGTGAATTACCACTTGTATTTGTTAATATTGATTTTTAGGTTCAATAAGAATCTAATAAAACATCAACAAATAAAATATTTAAATGTGTGATCTTGACAAGTTTTATTATTTATTAATTGGTTAATAATCAATTAAAGATAGAGCAATCTAATGATCAATTCTCGTACAAAAATATGTGACGAATTTGTTCTATCAACAGCAATGTCAAACATGTAGAAGAAATTGAATGTTGATTGAAAATGTTGATGTTTTACAAAAGTGTAGTTTTAATATATGATTTCCTCTAGAATCCTTTGGTTCTTTCCCTCCTCTTCATTTCTCTCTTTTTTTCCTTTGGCAAATGCTTTAACTTTAAATAGTTTTCTAATAAGAGACATTTCTCTCAACAAACATCTAATTCGTTTAGTGAGTGAGTATGCTTCATGATGAAATAATTCCAACTATAAAAACGCTTTTAATTTCGCTCAACGATATTACTATTTTCTTATCGAGATTAACTTTGCAAAATCTAGCAAACTCATTGCCTTGAGAAGCTCAACTAGAAGATGTCTCGCTCAACGAATTCCATTTTCAAAATCTAGAATCCCACTACCTTGAATTTGCTCAGCCAGAAGATGTCTCGCTAAGTGAATTCCATCTGCCCTGTTTCCTCAAATCTTGGCTCCAACGATCTTGGTTGCTCTTTTCTCTAATTACTACTCTCATTTTACCTAGAAAAACAAGGCAAGATGCAACATATCACCATTTCTTATATGTTAAACCTTAATAACTAAATATTTACAAGGATTGGTGATAAAATAACCTATTTTTTATTTATCAAATTAAGGTAATAAGTGCTTTAACAAGATATGAAATATATGGTAATTGAGCACTTATCAACTCTCCCCAACTTAGAACTTTGTTTGTCGTCAAATAAGAGTCCTATCAAAAAGGATTTCAAATCATAATTCAAATAACTTTATAAATGAAGGACCATGGTTTTATGACATATCAAGTTTTCAAATTAAATCTTTTCAAGTTGTATTATTTTTAATTGCAATGATTTCTAAATGTAGAAATAATGGTCCCATGAAACGCAAGAATGTTTATGAACCTTTTGGAATGTCAAACTGAAATGTTAATGCAAAAGTTCAATGAAATGCTAATCAATCATGAATGCATTCCTTACATAAGTGTTTCACTCAAAACAAAACAAAGCAAAGTGAGTGTTTATCTCAATTCATATATTGCTTTCATACAAATCAACCTTGGTATTTATCTCTGCACATGTCACAAAACACTCAATCAAAACATGAATGACAACATTTTTTTTTTAGGTTGCAATGTGGCCGGGCACCAAAGAACATTTGTTTTTCAGTATAAGCAAAGATGCCTCAAAGTCTAAGAGAGCAATTTTCAAAAAAATCAATTATAACTAAATTACTTTACTCTTCACACAACTTTCACCACCTCCTCAACCTTCCTTTGATCAATAATCATACTTCCCTTTCTTCGTGTTCTTATCCTTTTTTTTTTTTCATTTTCTTTTTAAAACTCAAGAGATAAATTTTCATTCTTTTTCCCATAACCAATTTTTATACCACTTGTACTATTCCTTTTTCTTTTCATTCCTTCACTCTCCCCAACTTGAATAAAACTATAAATGTTTTCTTTTTCTAATAGACATATGAAGAATTCATTGTTTTCACTTTTGGTTCAAGGTTATATTCAAGAAAGATTTTTTTTGGAAGCATTAAAGGGTAAGCAAAAAAGGATCACTTGCTCACATGTAAGTTTTTTGGTCAAGTGGTTTATCTCTAAAAATAGAAACAAATGTCTTGATCATTTCTATGTATCATGTGCACAATAACCAATAGAGATTCAAACAAAATCAACATTATGAACACAATGATGACTCTCACTAAATAGATATGTGGGATGCACACAACTCACAAGACTTAAGGTCTAATGCATTTCTTGATTTCAAAACATTTTCATGAACATGCTCAATTTTTAGTTTGATTGGGTAAAAGGTTCATAATCATGCTATAGTATAACCACATATTGAAACATAAAGAAATCAACTGCACACAATATTTTCAAATGATTGCAAATAATAGAAGTCACAATGCATGGTGTGCTTCCAATCCTTCTTGTATCTCTGCTTCTACATTCCATCATCTCCAGGAAATTTTGACTATCCCCAATCCATAAGTCTGTGCAAGCATAACCTGAATTATCATGCAAAAATTCTCTAAGTGAGATGACAATTCGCTTAGAAATGTAGCCATTTGAGGTTTTGGAAAATTTCCTATCAAATTTGCTAAATGAGATGAAGATTCGCTTAGCAAATCTAATAGAACTTAGGTTTTCTGCAAAAAATCACACTAGCATTTCAACTTCCAATTTTGATGCAAAAGTGATTCTAACACACTCTAATGTGGACATAAAACATTATTTGCATAAATAAAAAGTATACAGGCAAAGAAAATTGAGTTGCCTTCCAACAAACACTTGTTTAACGTCATTAGCTTCACGTATGTACCCCTTGTTAACGTGGCTAAAATGACAGAGAAAACACATCATCCTTCTTCTGAAATTTGTTTGGAAGGAATTCCATTAACTTGAAATAAAGATGAAATAGCTTCCATGTCTCCTCCAGTTGATTGTTGTTGAACAAGACAATAATGAATTCTATGACTTTATCAATTTTCGCCTTATTATCTTTCACACTCTCTTGTTTGTATTCCTCTTTTTCAACTAGCTCTTCTTCTCCTTCATTGTTTTTTTCCTCCTTAACAATCTCTATATGACTCTCTCTAGTGGCTTTTTCCTCAATGATTGTTTTCATTGTTGGAGCAGGTGGGTTGGGAAGTTTTATAATAAAAAAAAGACTCTTTAAACTCATTCCCTCCTCACTGAATAATCTTTTTACTTTATTTTCAGCTAATACTCCATTTTCTTCTTTTTCACTCTCAACAACCATTTTTTCTTTTTCAACTACCTTGTTAACTTCTCCATTGGTTTGAGTGTTCATGCTTTATTGTCTTTTAGTCAAGTGCATGGCCATTTGTTTAACTTGAAATTCAAGACTTCGAAGTGAATTGTTGCCTCTTAGCATATTGATCATGGATTGCTCCATAAACTTGTTCAAAATATCCTCGAATTTTGAAATTTTATCATGTTCAAGAGGATGTTGATTGTATTGTTGATAATGAGGCTGCCCATAATATTTCCATTGTTCTTACTCAATTTCTTGGATAATTCTTGAAGATCGAGATGTGATATTTCTTGAAGACCAAACTATTGAAGATTTTGATAAAGCTGAAAAATAGAAACCAAATTCCAGAAGTTACATTGATGTTGCGCTTGTGCCCCTGGAAGAAACCTTTGTTGATGGGGGAGATATATAGGTAGATGATGAGAATGTAACTGATGATTGTGTACCTCACCATGATGAGTAGGTTCCAGTTGAGCCACCAGTCGAGTTTGAGTTGAGAAGATCTACTAGAGAACGTTAACCTTCTCAAAGATATCATCCACATGAGTATGTGATGATCATCGATAGTGGATAGTTAGAGTACTATCAAGAAACTATTACAAATGTTGATAAAGAAAAGTGGTTGAAGGCCATGCAAGAAAAGATGAATTCCTTGCATGAGAATCACACATTTGATTTGGTAAAGTTGCCTAAGGGAAGAGAAGCACTCAAGAACAAATGGGTATACAAGATAAAGGCAGAAGAGAATAGTTCTCAACCAAGATACAAAGCAAGATTGGTTGTGAAAGATTTTAATCAGAGAAAAGGTATTGACTTTGATGAAATTTTTTCACATGTGGTGAAGATGTCATCTATCTGAGTTGTGCTTGGGTTAACAGCTAGTTTGAACCTAGAAGTTGAACAACTTGATGTGAAAACTGCATTCCTTCATGGTGATTAGGAGGAAGAGATCTATATGGAGCAACCAGAGAGTTTCAAAGTCAAAGGTAAAAAGCAACTTGTGTGTAAATTTAAGAAAAGCTTGTATGGGCTCAAGCAAACACCTCAACAATGTACAAGAAATTCGATTCTTTCATGGAGAAACATGTATACAGTAAAACTACTTCTGACCATTGTTTGTTTGTGAAGAAATTCTCTGATAGTGATTATATTATTCTCTTGTTATATGTGGATGACATGTTGATTGTTTGTCATGATACTAAGAAGATTCAATCTTTAAAGAAAGATTTAACATGGTTGTCTCAACACAATTACATTGAGAAAGTGTTAGGGAGGTTTAACATGAGAAATTGTAAACCTGTTAGTACTCCACTTTCTATTCATTTTAAATTGAATTCTGATTAATGTCCTACAAGTGAGAAAGACAAAGAAGAGATGAAGAAGGTTCCTTATGCATCTGCAATTGGTAGTTTGATGTATGTTATGGTATGCACAAGGCCAGATATTGCTCATGCAATTGGAGTTGTTAGTCGATTTCTCTCAAATCTTGGTAAAGATCATTAGCAAGCAGAGAAATGGATTCTTAGATACCTTAGAGGCATTTCCAAAGTGTGTTTATGCTATGGAGGTGGTGAACCTGTGTTGGATGGCTACATTGATGCAGATATGACAGGTGATCTTGATTCTAGAAAGTCTCCTTGTGGTTATATAATGACATTTGAAAGGGGAGTTGTGTCTTGGCAATCAAGGTTACGAAAGTGTGTTGCTTTATCCACTACTGAAGCTGAGTACATTGCAGCAAGTAAAGCTTCCAAAGAACTCTTATGGACGAAGAAATTCCTACATCAGTTACGCCTCAAGTAAGAGAAGTTTGTATTATTCTGTGACAGTTAGAGTGCAATCCATCTCAGCAAGAATCCAACCGTTAATGCAAAGTCGAAGCATACTGAAGTGCGGTATCATTGGATACGAGATGCACTGGAAATGAAGTCATTTTTAATTGAGAAGATTCATACTGATGAGAATGGTTCAGATATGATGACAAAGAACTTGCCTGTGTCGAAGATGATATATTGTAGAAAGAAGGTCGGCATGGTTGAGCAGTATTTTCCCACTTGAGTCGTGAGAGGGAGATTTGTTAGGTGCGCTCACTCCTCAAATAGAACCCGCCAAATTTTATTAATATTATTATTATTAGTATTAATATTGTTATTATTGAAATAAAAAGAAAAGAAAAAAAAGGTTTTAATGGGCTTGGCCCATGTGAAGGAAATAAAAGGGATTTAGAAATCCCTGAGAAGAAAAATGACAAACGGCATCCAGAGAAAAAAAATAAGGGTTTGGTTCTTGTGGTGGTAACAGGTGTGTAGCAACCTTGCTCTGTTTGATATACAATTTTGATATGTTATTTTTACCACTGAGTTTGTTATTTTAATATACAGTTTGAGTAGTTTTACCTTCTCTGAGAGTTACTTTGACATACCCACTTTAGTGGAAAGTTGTTATTGTTGATTTATGTTCCCTATTGTTATTAGGAAGACTCTGTTGTACCCATTAATTATTATAGTGGACGTTTTTACTGAACTAGGTCCCGTGGTTTTTATTCCCTCAATTTGAGGGAAGTTTTCCACGTTAAATATCTCTAGTGTTCTGTTTGACACGTTTTCTGTTTGACCATTTATCTGCACAAGTGGGGAAAAAATATTATGCATTATTGAGATAATTATCTCTAGTTTTTCCTCCATTGGTTTGAGTGTTCATGCTTTCTTGTCTTTTAGTCAACTGCATGGTTATTTGTCTAACCTTAAATTCAAGATTCCTAAGTGAATCGTTGGTTCTTAGCATATTGATCATGGATTGTTGCATAAACGTGTTCAGAATATCCTCGAATTTTGAAATTTTATCAAGTTCAAAAGGATGTTAATTGTATTGTTGATAATAAGGCTACCAATAATATTGCCATTGTTCTTGCTCAATTTTTTGGGCATAATACCAATTACAGGTACCATGATTTGTATCAGAGAATCTGAAAAAGAAATAGCTAACAAGAGGAATAGCTTTGAATAGCAAGAAAGGTTAGAATACAAAAAAGAGAGTATGTATAATATAACCAATATAAAAATTGTTGCAATGCTATAATATCTAGATTCAAGTCTCCGACAACGGCGCCGTGTTGATAATTGTATCGAAAGTATGTTATGAGTTATCGTATCAATAAGAATTTGTGCAATATCTAACCGTTCAACAAAGTTATAGTTCTAAGTGAAGTGATATGGGAGTTTTGTTCATTAATTCTAGTGGTATGAGAGTTATGGTTTTCACTCATTCTCTTATGCTTGATCTCTTTTAGGTATATTTTGAATATTTTCTCTTCTATTTTCCATTATGTCCACAATGGAAGAAGTCACCTTCCTTTTCAATCCCGCTTATTGGTTTCTAGTGAGAAGTACTAGGCTTGGTCTTTGCTTTGCCTTTTTCCTTCTACAACCCGAACATGGGTCTAAGGGTTGCCTAGCCTACTCTTGAGATAACTTCTTAAGGTGTTTGATCATATCAAACGCCTCTATGTTCTCATGATGTTTTTGCAAGACTGAGTTCACAATGTCTTGCGTTAGGCATCAAATATTTAAGATATCTTGTTTAGCCTTAGGTGCATTAGCAGTGTTTTGCTCAAACCTAAGCTTTTATAGCATATCAAACTTCCTTTCTTGTTTAAGAATTTTTTTAATGTTTTTGTGCCAATCGAGGAAGTTAATTTTCGATAACTTTTTCTTCTTAAGGAAAGTTCGCAGTAATATTTTGTTTGCATATATGGTAATCTAAAACACAAGACGAGTAATAATATCATGTAATAGGTCTTAATCAAATATGCTCCTATTATTTTATTCAAATCAATGCTCCTCATTGTATCTCACCTTATTGTAAGAAAGTTGGATTCACTCACCCAATACTCGAATATTTACGTAGGAAACACTATTTCAGTTATATCACATGTAACTCTTAAATCAATTTGGTAGACAACTTGTTCTATAATTCATCTTATGAATTAAAGTTCAGTCTCTTTGCCTCTAAACCCATTGACATCCTTGTTTATTGTCGTCACCAATAATTCTGAACCTTTTCTCTCTTTCAAAACCAAAACACTCCATCCCCTCACTTCTATACTTCTCACTAGTTCTCTTTTTCAAAACACCAAACCAACAAGCCCTGATCTCGCCGGGTACGAAACTTCTTCTCCCATAATTTTTCATCATTCTTCTATTTTCTTTATTTTTAACACCACATCCTCTCTTCCATTTCGTTCAGACTGTTTGCAATCGAAACCTCTTCTCTGCTTGATGGTAATCTTTTTGTTTTTTTTGGATTTTCCTATTTTTTTATTACTGCATATCATAGTTATAGAATTCGTCACTACCCCCACGAACCACGAGTTGGTACTTGCGAACCGGTTCGCAGTACTTTTACGGCTTTGGTTTGTGAGGTTCTCATCCAATTCTCCCCTTTTAAGATTTTTTTTTTTTTCAAACAGAAAAAATAAAGACATGTAGAAGGAAGATGAACATAACAAATAAGAAATAGACAGAAAAAAAAGCAACTAGGAAAAAAAACTAGTACTAGACCTCAGGAATATGTATAGCTAGCTACTAGGAGTAGATTATTATAAAGTAGCTTTCAAGTCTCTAGACTTAGTTAATTAAGAGGTTTTGGGTATCCAAATGTCAAACATTAATTTATTTAAATACAAACTTCTTTAAAAATAAGAGAAAACATAATACATATATTATTTTCTATTCATATTTTTTTTAATTAATGATTTAATAGTATGTAATTTTTAATCTTTGATTAAATAAAAAAGCATTAGTAACATTAATTAATATATTAACTATAATTCTCACGAACCCAAACTTACCGATATGTATATCCCCCATGTACTTAATTCTTCTTAAGTAATGAACCACGTACTCGAATTTGTATCACGTACCAAAGCAAATTGCGAACCTTATGACTACGCTGCATATTAATATTTTGTAATTTTCGTTTCTTTCCGATCTATTTCACAAAGTTCATAAATGGTGTTAACAAGTTTAAGGTTTTGGGTGTTTTACGATCTCAGCTCTTTTTGGGCAAATAACTGATTTGTTGTTAAAAATAATTTTTCGAACATTTTTTGTAAAGTTAGTTGTTTTGGTCTTGTGAGGATAATGCTTCATTGTCTAATGATTTTCTCTTGTGATGTTCAGAAGATTTCTTGTGTTGGCTAAGTGTGTTCCAAACATAAGCTTTTTATATACTTTCTTCAAAACAATTTTTTTGTTTGAGCATTGCCTTAACGTTACATATATGATAAGACTAGTGACTAATTAGAAGGAAACTTGTGAAATTCTTTATTTCTTTCAATTGAATTTTGTTTTTTTTTTGGTTTTGCAGAAGACAAAACAAGATTCTTTGAGAAGATTGTAGGAATGATGAAGAGTGAA
The DNA here is from genome assembly GCF_000331145.2 of Cicer arietinum. Taxonomy (NCBI): domain Eukaryota; kingdom Viridiplantae; phylum Streptophyta; class Magnoliopsida; order Fabales; family Fabaceae; genus Cicer; species Cicer arietinum. Next base: position 42,052,158 of record NC_021164.2, read on the forward strand.
CATTTCTATGAATCTGATGGTGGCTCTATTAGTCTATCTCAAGTGTAACCTCTATTATTAATTGTTAACTTTGTTTTTTTGTGTATTTATGATCTACTGAGAGTCTGAGAGTGTAGTAAAATCTTAATATAATTAAATCATATAAATATAATTTTCAGCGTCAAATACTTAGAATATCATATTAATACGTAGAATATTATATTAAGACTAAAATAAGGCAAATTATATATATATATATATATATATATATATATAATTGTTGGTTAAAATAATACAATTTATATGAATAATTAATATAAATTTAATTTCTATAAATAAGTGGTTAAAGAAATTCTCAACTGAGTATTTGTACTTAGACCACCAACAACCGACATGTCTTGACGTCATATTTTTGCCTCAAACAATGAGGTACTTACTGTTGACCGCGTGAGCAAATGATATCTTCAATGAGTTCATGATGTATATACCAAAATAACTATATTTCTACAAGAGTATAAAAAACATTATCAATTGTACCAAACGAGTTAACAAAATTGGGACGTTAACAATTTTATAAATATATGGAATTCGTTTAATGCGTTTATACTAAAAACTGATTTAACGGTAGAAATATAGTCATATTAGTAGAAGATTAAATTAGCCTAATCGATTATTCTTTTTTAAATCATCGCAATTAATTAACACTTAGATTATTTGGTTACAAAGTTAACAAAACCTAAAAAATTGTTCTTATAGCCTAATTGATTATCCCATTCATGAAAAAAATATTGATAAACATGAATAGACTTAAAAGAAATGAACAAAAATGAAATTGGAAAAATTTTTGGGACTAAATTGAATAATATTTTATTAGAACTTGAAACAAAACATTAAAATTTTATAGGGACTAAAAATTTATTTCACTTATTATTTGATTTATCCTGATTAATTTCAAATCCCATCTCAATTATTACCCATCTTATAGAGTAATCTATACACCTAATTAATAAGCAATTCAATAATATAGTGACACAATTTTAAAAAGAACATGCATCAACAATTATGAACAATTATCATGAACACTCATAAAAACTGGTTTAAATATAAATTTGTCGATGTAAAAAAAATGGATTTTAGGTTTTGCAAAATAAATAAATCAAAGTTGTTTTAGTCCGGAAAAATACAAACCTTTTTGTTGTAGTTTTTGTTATTTATTACCATTTGTATTTGGCTAAGTTGAAAAATGATTGCGTCATTAAAGTTTAATTATTGAGGGACTAAAATTAAAACACAAAAATGGATTGAGGGACCAAAATATAATTACAAAAATGTCTTCCATTTGTCCTTTAAAACTTCATGTGTCCTTTTTAAACTTTAGATTTGCAAAAACATTTCACAAGCTTTTAACTTCTTTTAGTCCATGCAAAATGTGAGTGTGGACGTTTTTTTCATTTATTCATGTCCAACACAAATTAAAACCAGCGTAGAAGATTATGGAAATGTGTTGATTTTGGAACCATTACAAACCAAAATGTTACAAAATATTTGAACAATTACAACCAACTTTCCCAACTTGACATCATTCTCTTGGTTGAGTCATTTTTTTCTTTCTTTTCTTACCCAAGAATATTTGAAACAATTTAATATAAAAACATAATGCAAGGCTGAATACAGGTTAAACAAGATTAGTTAGAAGAAGGTCCATATGTAGTTGTTGCTGCTTGCGCTAGTTGGGATGTTGTAACCTTCGTTGCTTGTGTTGTTGCATACTCAATTACAACTATTTCATGTTCAGCTATTGCTGCTTGCGCCAATGCTTCAGCTGTTGGTTCGGTTGCTTCTTATCTTGACCTATGTGGTCCAATAATAAGGTCAAGAACCATCTCCAGGACTCATTTGTCTCTATTTTTGCCAGCTCAAAATCTAGGAGAAAATATGTTGAACTAAATTGATTTTATACTTAGAGTTTTGATATTAACAAAAGAATTTTATGGGAACAATATATTTGACTATACAGAGTATGAAAGAAGATTCAGGTTTTCAATGACAATCTAAAATAACATTTGATTCATATATTTATAATTGAAGAAAATCTTTGACCAATTTGAAAAGAAGATATGGTCAAGATTACAAGAAGATATGATCAACATCTTATTAACAATAAGATATACATTATTTACAAGAAGATTTAATCAAGATTTATCTACAAGAAGATATGAATTATTTATAAGAAGCTTTGATTAAGATTTATCACAATAAGAAGATTTGATCAAGATTTATATACAAGAAGATATGAATTATTTACAAGAAGATTTTATCAAAATTTATCACAAGAATATATGAATTATTTCCAAGAAGATTTGATCAAGATTTATCTACAAGAAGATATGAATTATTTACAAGAAGATATGAACTATTTACAAGTTACGAACAAAATCAATCTAGAAGAATTGCCCATATTGGATTCATAAATAAAGAATTCGCTAAAGAATATATTATCAAAAGATATCTTGTTCAATTTTTTTTTTAATAAGATTATTGTTGACGAAGCTAGGAATGAAGATACAATTCATAATTAAATAATGACTAAATTGAAACCTTAGCTTTATCTATAAATAGATACTCAAGGCTGAAGAAGAAGAGAATAAAAAAGAAAAAAAGAATAGAAGAACTCAAGCTCAAAATTCTACATTCATCTTAAAGTTCAAAGAGAAAAACACTTGTTCGAATGAGAAATATTTTCTAAGTGTTTTTCTTAGAGTGTTATAAGCATTTTTATAATAAACTTGTTAGAAGTAACTACTCAAATTCCAAAACTTTGTATGTAAACCCGATAGTGATGTTAGTGTGCCTTCAACAATTTAAGGTTGTTTAATTATGTGGAGAAAACTTGCTTGGTAGAGTCAAGAGGTGTGTATTTCTCAAAAGTCTGGGATTGTCAGTATGTTTGTAGACTTGGAGGGTTAGATGCTTTGTAATTCAAGTTGTTGAATTAGCGGATTAAATCATTCTAAGTGAAGGAACTGAATGTAGCCAAGCTAATGGCGAACCAGGATAAATTACTTGTGTCACTTTATTCCTGCACTCCTTAATTTTGTTATTGCTTGTACTCCAAGTTAATCATCAAGTTTAAACTTATTTAATCAAATAATAAAAAAGTTATCATCTTAGACAAACATAATTGAACCTCATATTCTCGTGTTTGCACCTTCAGTTGGTATCAGAGCTCGGTCTCAAGGATCAGTTGAGGAAATAACCAAGGGATCGACATGTATGGATTCAGCATTGAAGCTGATCGAGGAAATATCAACATATCACCTCTATTTGATGGAGAACATTTAGAATACTAGAAGGACATGCTAAGAAGTTTCTTTATTGCATAATATCCAAACTTTGGGACTTGGTGGAAAATGGTTATACTGCTCCAAAGAATATTGATAGTATTAAGATTCCAAGGAAATAGATGGATGCTGATCAGAAGAAGATGTACAAGATACATCATAAGTCCAGAACATTCATGAAAAATGTAAGCACTTTCAAGGAGTTTGACAGGTGCATCAACAAGGAGACGTCAAAGAGTTTTTATGATAGTCTGATTATGACCTATGAAGGAAGTAAGCAAGTTCAAGAAGCAAAGACTAACCTCCTAGTAAAAAAGTATGAGTTGTTCAAGATGGAAGAAGATGAAGATATTGAAACAATGTTTTCTAGATTCCAGACTTTGATCTCTAGATTAATGATACTTAAGAAGAGTTATACTACTACTGATCATGTGAAGAAGACACTAATAAGTTTTTCAAGCAAGTGGATACCTAAGATCACTGCAATTCAAGAAGCAAATGATCTGAATACTCTTAAGTTAGAAGAATTAATAAGCTCTCTTAGATCACATAAAATTGAACATGCAGAGGATGAGCCCAAGAAGAAGCAACCAATCTCGGCTTTGAACTCCAAGCAGAAGAAAGTTCTAAAGGCAAAAGCAGAATCAGAGGATCATAATAAAAACTTAGAAGAAAAGGAACTGTCTTTCATATCCAAAAAAATTAGAAGATGTGGCACAATTGAAAGAAGAAATTTTCACAAAGATATTCCAGGTAATCCAGTAGAGGAAAGGCTAATAAATCTGACAAGAAAAGAATCATTTGATATGTATGCAATGAACCTGGACATATCAAGTTATAATGTCCAAATCTGGAGAAAGGGAAACATTGTAGTAAAGATTCTAAGCTCAAGAAGAAGAGTCTGATGGCTACATGAGATGATTATGATGAATCCTTTGACGAAGAAGAGCAAATAGATTTGGCTCTTATGGCTCATACCAACTTTGTCTCTGGATCCAACACAAATTTTGACTCTCAAAGTGAATCAACAAATGAAAAAATTGAGGTGTTTTCTAACTTAAACCAATTTGATTTAATTACTCTTTCATTCCCAAAAGTATATACTTCTCGTTTTCTAATTTTTGCATGAACTTATGTTCAACTTTGGTGCCTCAATAATACTATCTCCTTTGAATTTTGATCTTAATGGAGATATGATTTTTTTGGGGTTTTGTTTGACTCCTTAATACTAGATAATTAGTAATTAGATGACAAAAGGTTGTTGTAATAGCTTTGTTTGTCACTATCTATTGCACATAAGTCTTTAACAAATAAAACAACTTCCTATTATTACATTATAAGTCTCTAACGAACAAAACAACTTATAACTATAACCTTATTTTAAGCAAATTGGTTATTGAAAAAACATTTTTTACTTGTATATACATTTATAAAATACTTAAAACATTATTTGTCTTAATAATATATTAAAAAAGTTTATTGTAATAAAACTAAAAACACATCAATAATAATAACAATAATGATCATAATCTATAAGTTAGATTATTTTAAATTTTAACAATTTAATTATTTCTAATCTAAAGTTTTAGGATGTTATACTCTACTTCTGGATCCAACACAGATTAAAACCCTGAAAGTGAATCAGCAGATGAAGAAATTGAGGTATTTTCTGACTTAACTCAATTTGATTTAATTATTGTTATAAATGACTTCTTGAACAAGAATCACAACTTGTCTTCAAAAATGAAAACACTTGGGAAAGAAAATGCAAACCTAACTGAAGAAATTAATGTTTTAAAGAATGAAAGTGCTGAAGTTAAAACAGAATATGCAACTCTGAAAACTGATATTGTTGAACTTAAGGCTGAAAATCTAACTCTAAAGGTAATCATAGTTCAATATCAATTGAAAATACCACATGTAACTGTAATAAGCATGAAGAAGTCTTTCTAGATTTTCTTGCTAATGATATGGAAAGAAATGGTAAAAGAGGTCTACAATTTCAAGAAACTGTAACTGAACCTAAACTTATTCCTTCTAATATGTTGTGTTCTATTTTCTCTAAGAAATGTCACTCCAAATTATCTTATTCAATGTTTAATACAAGGAAAAACAAGAAACCTTTCAAGACTAACAAACCAAGACCCAACCAAATTTGGGTACCTAAGAACAAAATTATTTATGTTGTAGATGTCCTCACCAATCATGGTACTTGGACAATGGATGCTCGTAAAAAATGACGGGCAAAAAGTCTAAGTTCCAAGAACTAACATTGAGCAAAGGAGGCACATTGACTTTTGTAGGAAAGCAAAAAGGTCAGATCATTGGTCAAGGTGTAGTTGATAATGGTACTTCCCCTTGTATTGTTTGTTAAAGGTCTTAAGCATATTTTATGAATTACTAGTCAGTTAAGTAGAACGGATTGGTACTCTTAAGCATATTTTATAAGCATATTTTATGATATTATATTTAATCAAAAAACCTGAAAGACATTTCGTCAGTAGAATGGATTTGTACTCTTTACAGGTAAGAGGCAAAACAACATTTATAAGATAAATTTGTCTAGTCTAGAGAATCAAGAGGTTAAGTGACTTATGTCGCATAAAATATTAGGTCACACAAACCTTAGATTAATTTCCATATTGAATAAACTTCAACTAGTCAGAGGTCTACTTAAGCTTAGTTACAAAACTGAAATTATGTATGAAGCTTGTCAAAAGGGAAAACAAACAAATAACTTATTTACCCCTAAGAACTCAGTCTCTAAGTCAAAGCTCCTTGAGCTTTTACATATAGATCTCTTTGGGCAAGTGAAGAATAATGTTTTGGTTTTTCTTCATGAAGCTAAACCTATCTTCAACTAGTAGTTTGGTGAATATGTTAGCCCATTGATGTTTGGTGTCTACAAACTAGATATTAAACATAATTTTTTGAACAAATTAGTCCCTAATAAAATGGTGTTTGTTTTCTATGCATTTAGCTCTAGAATGAAGTATAGGGCTTTTGGTTAGGTAAATGGTAGAAGTGTTGAAATAATAAATGAGAATGTTGGTTTATAGTATTTTGTAGTCTTCTAATTGATGTTGACAACCAACTGCTGAAATGTACTAAGCTTTTGTTGTTGACAAGACAATTGTGTTTTGTCTCATACTTGACCAAGAGATTAAGTTGTTACTTAGAAATGTGTAGTTTCCACTTGTGCTTTTTCTCTCGAGTTTTTCTCCAACATAATCAGAATCACAATACCCACTTAGTTTATTCTCAAAAGATCTCTTGTAGAACAAGGTAATATTGGTAGTGCCTTTTAGGTATGTAAGGATTCTCTTAACATCAGTTAAATGTGATTCCCTAGGGTTAGTTTGAAATCTTGCACATACACATACACTGAACATGATGTCAGGTGTGGAAGCAATAAGGTAAAGTACGGATCATATCATTCCTCTATAGGTTTTCTGGTCAACTTTTTGACCTGATTCATCTTTTTCAAGTGAACAGGTAAGGTGCATTGGTGTAGTCATAGGTTTGAAATCACTCATCTTAAACTACTTGAAAGGCTCTTTTGTATATATAGTTTGATTAATGTATACATCTTTTTGACTTTGTTGAATTTGTATCCCTAAAAAGAACTTAAGCTCTTCCATCATACTCATTTAAAATTCAAGCTGCATCAATTTAACAAATTATTGGAAAAGAGTACCATTAGTATATCCAAAAATAATTTCATCAACATAAATTTGAATAATACGAATGTTATCTCCTATTGATTTTCGAAAAAGTGTATTATCAACTAGTCCTCTTTCAAAGTTACTTTTAAGCAAAAAGTTACTAAGTCTTTCATACCATGCTCTATGTGCTTGTTTTAGATCATACAAATATTTCCTAAGTTTAAAAACATGATTTAGGAATTCTGAACTTTCAAAACCTGGGAATTCAAGGAAGAAGCTTTTGGAGGAAACATCAACAGATCACCTATATTTGATGGGAAATATTTTGAATACTGGAAGAGTAGGCTAATAAGTTTCTTTATTTCAACAAATCCTGAACCTTACAACTTGGTGGATAATGGTTATACTGCTTCCAAGAATATTGATTATATTGAAATTCCAAGGAAAAAGATGGATGTTGATCAGAAGAAGATGTACAAGATGAATCATAAGTCCAGAACATTGATGATAAATGCAATCACTTTCAAGGAATTTGGCAAGTGCATCACAAGGAGACAACAAAGACTATTTATGTTAGTAAGATTCTGAGTCAAAAAGTATGAGTTGTTCAAATGGAAGAGGACAAAGACATTAAAACAATGTTTTCCAGACTCAAGTGTCAGGATTAAAAACATTTTAGAAGAGTTATACTAATGTTGATCATGTGAAAAAGATACCAAGAGGTATGTCAAGCAAGTGGAGACCTAAGATCACTGCCATTTAGAAAACAAAGGATCTGAATACTCTTAAGTTGGAAGAATTAAGCATCTCTCTCATATCACTTGAAATTGGACTTGCAGAGGATGATCCCAAGAAGAAGCAACCAGTCTTGGCTTTGAAATCCAAGCACAAGAAAGTTTTAAAGGCAACAAAAAAATCAAAGGATGATGATCCAAAGGATCAGAATGAAGACTTATAGGAAAATGATTTGGCTTTCACATCCAGAAAAATTAAGAAGATGTGGCACAACAGAAAGAAGAAATTTCGCCAAAGATATTCCATGCAGTTCAATAGAGGAAATGATGATAAATCTGACAAGAAAAAAAAATCTTTTACGGATGCAATGAACCTGTACATATCAAGTCAGAATATCCAAATATGGATAAAGGAAAACATCAAAGGAAAGATTCCTGACCCAAGAAAAAGAGTCTTATGGCTATATGAGATGAGTCTAATGAATCATCTAATGATAAAGAGCAAGCAGATTTAGCTTTGATGACTCATACCAACTCTGCCTCTAGTTCCAACACAGATTTAGACTCTGAAAGTGAATAAGCAAATGAAGAAATTGAAGTAGTTTCTGACTTAACTCGATCTGATTTCATTACTGTTATAAATGACTTCTTGAACAAGAATCACAAATTGTCTTTAAAACTGAAAACACTTAGAAAATAAAATGCAAACCTAACAGAATAAGTTAGTGTTTTAAAGAATCAAAGTACTGAAGTTAAAACAGAAAATGCAACTCTAACAACTAATATTGTTGAACTTAAGACTGAAAATTTAACTTTGAAAAGTAATCATAGTTCAATATCAATTGAAAATACCACATGTAACTGTGATAAGCATGAAGAAGTATCTCAATATTTTTTTGCTAATGGTATGAAAGAAGTAAATATCCTTGGATCTTTCCTCAAACACTATAAAATTCTTAGCCTTAGGACCGAACTCTAATGTCAGTTGAAGGTGCAAAGACGAGAATGAAGGTTGAATTGTGTTTGATTAAATTGATAACTTTTTCATTATTTGATTAAACTGGTTCATATTTGATGATTTACTTGGAGTAGAAGCAATAAAAAACTAAGTAGTGCATGAAAAAAGTGAAGTTTATCCTGGTTCACCACTAACGTAGCTACATCTAGTCCCTTCACTCAGAATGATTAAATCCATTAATTCAACAACTTGAATTACAAAACACCTGACCCTCCAAGCTAATCTTCTCAAACAACCTGACAACCCTAGAATTTTGAGGAAGACACACACCTTAACTCTACCAGCTAAATCTTTTCCGCACAATCTGACAAGCCTATATTGTTGAAGGAACACTAACACCACTATTGAGTTTGAATACAAAAGTTTGAAACTTTAGTAGTTATTTCTAACAAGCTGATAATAACAATGACTATCACACTCTAAAAAAAACACTTAGAAAATATTTCTCATTCGAACAACAGTTTCGCTCTTTGAACTCTAAAATGAATTTGGAATTTTGAGCTTGAGTTCTTCTACTCTTTTATGATTTTTTGGTGATCTTCTTCTTCAGCCTTGAGTATCTATTTATAGAGGAAAAAAATCAGGGCTTCCATTTAGTCCTTGTTAAATTCTAAATTGTATCTTCATTCCTAGTTTGGTCAACAGTGATCTTATTCAAAAATAATTCTGAACTAGATGTTATTTTGATAATATGTTCTTTAGTCAATTCTTTATTTTGGAATCCAATACGAGTAGTTCTTCTAGATTGATTATGTTCGTATTTTGTTCAAATTGAGTTTTTAAATTGTTCAAATTAATCCAATATGAGTGGGGTTTGGTCTCTCCACTGATATCTTACAAGTGTTTCCATTACAAATGACTAAAATCAAAAGAATAAAAATAGATATTGTAAATTCAAAATATGAGTGGGGTTAATAGTGATTAACTTATTCCATTATTGTCTCTTCTAATCCTATAAGGTTAATTTCTCCCGTACCATAAATGTCTCTAAGCTTCATATGATAAAAACAAGACCAACCTCGATCAACCAGACCATCACATAAAATATCATTCTAGCATCACTTACAAGGATGAACGGTTCATCCACTTCATTCATAGTGGGGTGTATCGAATAAGAAAAGTTTAACTTGAGATCTCAAATTTATATATCTTAATTCCCTTGCTAGGTTTAGTGTCTACCCAAATACATTTGAGCAGCACAACCCTTAACTTACCAAAGTAATCAAGCACGGGAATCACCACCACTGTCGTCATAATAGAAATGCAAAATAAGATGAATTTGCAAGCACTAGTTATGCAATGTTACATCTATATATGTGTTAGATTTGTTGATGTAATCTAGTTTCAGTCTCTATTGTAGTTCATCTCATGTTCAAGTTGTTTAAATCTTACTATGTTGTTTTACTTTATATTTTGGTTTTTGCTATTTCAATGAATTTGTGCATACTATTTCCTTTAATTATATTATGTTGTCTTCTTATATTTTTTATATATCTTTCAATTAGTTAATTTTTTAATATTCAATGTATATCAATGCAATGGTTTCACTTATTCCTGCAACATAGATAATATTTTTCAATATACGCGACAATACTCAGATTCGTACGCGATGATGTTCATGATCGTACATATGCACGAGTTTTTTTTCTCACTAATTTGTCTATACAAAGGTAAATATAACAATCAATTGGGTTGAAAAACTCTATTTGTCGCTCTAAGATCAATCACATGATGGTACAAAATTTTCAAAGAAGATGAATCACCAAAATGATGGTAAAGCAAAGACAATCAAAAGATTATAGTCAAATGTAAAATAGTAACAATAAGAAAATTTGACAATCACTCTTGTTACAGAAACCTCATCAAATTTAATAAACACTTAAAAAACAACCAAAACTTATTTCAAAAGATAAAAAATTGAAAACCAAAAAAAATTTAGATTCTCTTGTTGCCCCTTCTATTGTTAAAAACTATTATGTTTTAGAGAAAGCAAACAATAGTGTACCAATCCATTTAACAAAGCAACTATATATCAAACTTCAGTAGATGTTAAGGCTTTGTTCCTAATAAACTGGAGAAGTCCCACTGTTCTGTCATTAGGAAGGGATGCCTCTTTTACCACACTGATCTCAACAACTGCCATCAGCCAAGAAAATAACATAGGAAATTTCTCTGCCTCTATGAATTTTACACCAACAACTTCTTCTTGAGCCTTGTAAGTGCCAAATAGTGAAATAAAGACAAAATCTAAAACTCCTGAGTTGATTTTGTCAGCACTAGGATTCTGTCCTTCAAAGTAGTTCTTCATTCCATCTTCAAGTAAACTCAGTTTCTCATACAATTCACTAATGGCTTTTTGTTGAGCTTCTCCATCAGTTTTAACTACTAAAAGCACATTCTCAAGTACCTATAATTGGTAGAAGAAAAAATCACAATCTTTAAATCAACAAAGGCATTTAGTTTAGTATCTTTTCCCCCTTTACTATTTTGTCATACAGTTTGATATTGTAATCTCAAAGGACAGAGATCAAATCTCGTACGAGACAGTTCTCAAATGGTCATTAGTGTTACCATTATTTTTTTTGTAAATTTATTTTTTGTCATGTAATCTAAGTTACTCATATATAACATAAGCCTTTATCTTATACATGTTTATAATAAGGTATTTATAATCTATAAAAAAAGATAAAATAAAATTAAACTGTTTTCATAAATTATCTTTACAATCTTACAAGTGTTTATGCCAATACATCACATCAAATAAACAAATCAATTCATAAATACAATCTCAGCTCAAAACAATAAATTCATCATTGATGTTAAGCAAGTTTGTAATTAAACTTACAGATAACCAATACCACATCATTTCTGAGGTGTCAATTTAGTGCAGAGAATTAGAAAGCGGAACTTCAAGGGACATAGTTCAAATTTCGTTTGAGCTAATTATAAATGACTAATAGTGTGACAATTTTTCTTAAATGAATTAATGTCATAGTTATTATTAACAATTTTCTCTTCTCTAATTTAAAAAAAAAAATTACAAATACGGCATGAAATTATTATTTTTCAACAAAAATGCATTAGACAACAATTACAAATACAAAATGAAAGTTGTTGCGGCCTATATTACTACTAGTAATTACCTTTTCCTCAATGAATTTGCACCAGAATCGTGCTTGAGCTCTTTTATAGGGATCATTAGGCATCAACTTAGGACCATCTTTCCATGTTTCATCAATATACTCAAGGATCACCAATGACTCAACAATGGCCTTTTCATTATGAACAAGTACAGGAACCTTCTTGTAGACAGGATTGTACTTAAGGAGTGAATCACTTTTGTTTGCTAAATCTTCTTCCACATACTCGTAAGATATACCCTTGAGTTTAAGGGCCATTTCCACCCTCTTCACGAAAGGGCTAGCCCACATTCCATGTAGGATCACTTTGTTTTGCTCTGCCATCACTCTAGATTTTGTTTTCTTCTAGTGTCCAATGTATACAGGGACTTATTCTTGGCCAAAGGGTTGGTTTATAAAGATTATAATATGTCAAATTAAGAAAAACTTAAAATGTTTTATATTATCATCTAATCATAAATAATCATTTATATGACTTAAATATATTTAAAATAAAATATTGCTTAGCTCTAGGTCGAATTTTAAATTATCAAAACTTGTTTATCACAAAAATCATAATATGAAGACCGATAAAATTTAAATTAATAAACATATTACCTTTTATAGAAATAATAAATATTAATGATTAAAATATCTCTCATTAAATATATTTTTGAACAAACACTTGTTTAATTAATTAATCAAATAGAGTATTTAAAAAAGTTACTATCAAAATTATCAAATATAGTAGTAATATAATATCAATTGATTATATTCAATAAATGATTTTAACAAAGCTTTTATGATGAAATTAGGTTGGGTTCTAGTTAATAACCCTGATGCATAATGGGTTGCGGTTTTGAGAAGTAAATATGGTTGGGGTTGAATGGGTTCCCTATAGTGAAAGACATGACAAATTCTTTAGAGTTGTAGAAAGGTATAGCTCGAACTTGGGAGACGACTCTGGAGGGGGTCGTTGGCTCATCCCAAATGGTAAGTGTGCCTTATTCTTTCTTCATGTTTGGTTTCCTTCTAGCACAGTTATTGGACATCATTTGACGTAACATGTGGATGAAGATATGCATGTTCAATTTGTTGCTCCATTTATTCTTCTTGGTGGATCATGGAAGAAGGAGCGTATTACCTTTTTAGTTATGGGGTGTCTTGCTAATGAGATCATGGGAGTCCATCCTCCCAATCCTTCTTAAACTGATGTAATTTTTATTTGGATTGCGACCCCTAATGGGAGCTTCTCTATTAAAACAACGTACAATTTATTACAAAATTATCCTCTTTAACAAAGTGATCCTATGTGGAAGCAAATTTGGTGTTGGGATGGTCACACAAGGGAAAGACACTTTATGTGGAAGATTTCAAGTAATGGTTTGCCTACAAATGAGTTTTGATTGCATAGGGTATTACCAAATCAATGATGTGCCCGTTGTGTGGAGCCCATATGAAAACAACCCTTCATGCTCTTAAGAGATTGTTTCCATTTTCATGAAGTTTGGAAAAATGTTCAATTTGATGGGAAATTCAACAACAAATATAATAACAACTCTAACAGAGCAATATGCAGCGGATAATCAATTTCTCAAACTTGCAAGAATCTGTGAGGAGCAATCAACAAATAATCACAGCAACTAAAATCACCAATCACAAATGACACAATATGAGTACAAGAGAGTTTCTAATATGGCACAAATTCGTGCTCAGTAACCAGCCAAAAACAGCAAGGTAACCAGCACAACAATCAGCCAACACAATGAGAAAACAAACATGAAATTGAGAACAAAGTTCAGCAAAAAAAAAAAAACCAGAAAAACTGCTACTGTCCGATTCAATTTCTCCCACCTCAGACCTCTGATCGACGATCCAAACGGTCAGAATGAAGTACCACGAGTCACGAACCTGCTGTCCAAATTTCAGCCCGATCCGACGGTGAACGAAGGAGAAATCGCGAATCTAGTGCAGCTGCTCTGTTTTATGCGAAAATAGGGTTTGCTCTTCCTCTCCTTGCACATATTGGGTCTTTCTCCACATAGGAAGGGAGCCCAAAACCCAACATATCTCCCCCTCACAACTATGTGGAGGTGACCGCCAAACCGGCGATCTCACAACAAGTTTCAAACTTGCTTCTCGGTAATGCCTTGGTCATCATATCAGCACCATTATCATCTGTATGAATCTTGGCCAATTCCAACAATCCAGCATCCAAAACATCACGTATCCAATGATACCTAACATCAATGTGCTTGGACCTAGAATGAAAGGTTGAGTTCTTACCAAGATGAATTGCACTTTGACTATCACAAAATAGCAAATACTTATCTTGAACAAAACCAAGCTCCTGCAAGAATTTCCTCAACCATAACAATTCCTTGCATGCTTCTGTAATGGCAATGAACTCTGCCTCAGTAGTGGACAATGCAACACACCTCTGCAATCTGGATTGCCATGCCACAGCTCCCCCTGCAAGCTTAATCAAGTAGCCTGAAGTAGACTTTCTGGAATCAATGTCTCCAGCCATATCAGAATCAGTATATCCCACAAGAGTAGGCTTATCACCTCCAAAACAAAGCCTCAAACTGGTAGTACCACGAAGATACCTCAAAATCCATTTCACAGCATTCCAATGCTCTCTACCTGGATTAGACAGAAATCTACTAACTGTACCAACAGCATGTGCAATATCAGGCCTTGTACACACCATTGCATACATTAAACTACCCACAGCAGATGCATAAGGAACTCGTTGCATATCTGATTTTTCAGCTTCATTGGTAGGACTCTGACTAGTACTCAATTTAAAATGAGTAGCAAGAGGAGTACTTACAGCCTTAGCATATTCCATCTGGAACCTCTGTAACAGTCTTTCAACATAGTGTTCTTGTGACAGCCAAAGTTTCTTCTTGTTCCTGTCACGCATGATTCTTATACCAAGAATCTGCTTAGCAGCTCCCATGTCTTTCATGGCAAATGACTCGCCCAATTGTTTCTTCAACCTGTCAATGATGGAAATATTTTTCCTAACAATAAACATGTCATCAACATACAGTAACAAGATAATGAAATCATCATCAGCAAACTTTTTAACAAAAACACAGTGATCAGAAGTAGTCTTCCTGTAGCCTTGCTCACACATAACTGACTCAAACTTCTTGTACCACTGACGCTGGGCCTGCTTCAAACCATATAGACTCTTTATGAGCCTACACACATAGTCTTCCTTGCCTTTAACAAGAAAACCATCAGGTTGCTTCATGTAAATCTCTTCCTCCAAATCACCATGAAGGAAAGCAGTTTTTACATCCATTTGCTCTACCTCCAAATCAAGAGTAGCAGCCAAACTCAACACAGTTCTAATGGATGACATCTTCACCACAGGAGAAAAAATCTCATTGAAATCAACACCCTTTCTCTGTCTGAAACCTCTCACAACTAATCTGGCTTTATATCTTGGAGATGTAGAATTGCTTTCTTGCTTCACTCTGAAGATCCACCTGTTTTCCAAAGCCTTCTTTCCCTTAGGTAGTTTCACCAAATCAAAAGTGTGATTATCATGCAAAGACTTCATTTCATCTTGCATAGCATCCAACCACTTCTTCTTTTCATCACTCTCCATGGCTTCATCATAACATTCAGGTTCGCCTCCATCAGTCAAGGTAACATAGTCATCAGAAGGATACCTGGTGGATGGTTTCCTCTGCCTAGTAGACCTCCAAACTTGAGCTTGAGGTGGTTCAGGAGCATCACCAAGATCCTCATCTTGTGACATCTCATGTTCTTCTTCAGCATCATCATTAGGAACATCAAAATCATCTCCAAGCTGCTGATCACCAACATCACCATGTTGCTCATCATTCTGAACATTATTTTCAGCAGTATCCAGATCATGTGTAGGCATCCGAACTGGATCAACATCAGACAAACCATTATCAATCTCAGGTGTAGTCTTCTCCATCTTATCAATGTCTTCAATGGTTTGGTCTTCCATGAACTTCACATCACGGCTTCTAACAGCTTTCTTCTCAACTGGATCAAACAGCTTGTAGCCAAATTCATCCTGACCATAACCGATAAAGATGCACTGTCTTGTCTTCCCATCCAACTTGGATCTCTCATCCTTTGGAACATGCACATATGCTTTGCAACCGAAGACACGCAAATGATCATACCTGACATTCTTGCCAAACCAAATCTTGTCTGGCACCTCAGCATTCAAAGCACCTGCAGGACTCAGATTAATAACATGCATTGCCGTGTACAATGCTTCACCCCAGAAATGCTTAGGCAACTTTGCTTCAGAAAGCATACACCTAACTCTTTCAATCAATGTCCTGTTCATTCTCTCTGCTAAACCATTCAGCTGAGGGGTTTTAGGAGGAGTCTTTTCATGTCTGATACCGTGCTGCTTGCAATAAACATCAAATGGTCCACAATACTCACCACCATTGTCAGTACGAATGCATTTCAACTTCTTGCCTGACTGTCTCTCCACCATAACATGGAACTCTTTGAATTTCTCCAGAACTTGGTCTTTTGTCTTCAAAGCATAGACCCAAAGCTTTCTGGAACAATCATCAATAAAAGTAACAAAGTAAAGTGCACCACTAATTGACTTTACCTTCAACGGGCCACAAACATCAGAATGCACCAATTCAAGCAACTCTGACTTCCTTGAGGAAGGATGTTTCTTGAAGGATACTCTAGTCTGCTTACCAGCCATGCAATGAGAACATTTCTCCAACTCTGCACTCTTTAATCCCGGAAGTACATCCTTTTTAGCTAAACAATTCAGCCCCTTTTCACTGATATGACTAAGCCTGCGGTGCCACAAAGAAGCCTCCATATCCATGGCATTCACACTGTCTTTAGCAACCAATGCTTTAGTCCAATACAGTTTATTAATTTTCTCCCCTCTGGCCACAACTAAGTTACCTCTGGTGAGTTTCCATTTTCCTGAACCAAAGTGATTATCATAACCACCATCATCAAGCATCTGCACAGAGATCAAATTAAAGCGAACATCTGGAGCATGTTTGACTCCTCTAAGCAACAACTGCACTCCCATGTTGGTCTGCAAACAAACATCACCAATACCAACTACCTTGGACACACCATCATTACCCATCTTCAACACTCCAAAGTCACCAGAAGTGTAAGATGTGAAGAACTCCTTCCTTGGTGTAACATGCAGTGTAGCACCACTATCAATAATCCACATGCTCTCATCTGATACAAGATTGACTGAGTCATAGTCACGGAGAATAATCAGATCATCACAAGTAGCAGTAGTAACACGGTCATCATCATCATGATTCTTATCTCTCTGCTTACTGTTATTGTTTTTGCTCTCCCTTTTCCATATGAAACAGTTCCTCTGTATGTGCCCCATTTTGTGACAATAATTGCACTCCACATTCTTGTGTCTGGACTTGGACTTACTTCTGTTGTTCTCTCTACTCGCACTTCTGTTATTCTGTCTATTCCCTTTCGGTTCCTTTCTTTGACTTCGGCCCCTGTTCTCAGTGACAAGTACCTCGGAATGAGATGAAGTACCTTGTGCCTTCCTTCTCATCTCCTCATTAAGAACACTTCCCTTTACACTTTGCAAAGAGACAACACCATCAGAAGCTGAGTTTGTAATTGAAACCCGAAAAGTTTCCCAAGAATCTGGTAGAGTATTCAGTAGCCATAGTCCCAACACTTCATCATCAAATTTGATACCCATACCTGACAATTGATCTAGGAGCCCTTGAAAATCATTTAAATGATCTGAAATAGAAGTCCCCTCCTTGTACCTCAAATTCATCAAGGAGTTCAACAAATACAACTTATTATTCCCTGATTTAGAAGCATACAAAGATTCAATCTTCTTCCACAAGGATCTTGCATGTTCCTCATTAGCAATGTGATTATAAACATTGTCTTCTACATATTGCCGAATAAAACCACAGACCTGCTGATGTTCAAAGCTCCAATCCTCATCAGTCTTGGATTCTGGCTTCTCAGTAGCAAACACAGGAAGATGCAAATTCTTCACAAATAACAGATCCTTCATTTTTCCCTTCCATAAGTGATAATTAGTGCCATTCAAACAAATCATTCTATTTGTATTTGCCTCCATCATTCAAACAAGTCAAACAGCCCCTTAACCAAAGAGCTCTGATGCCACTCTGATATGGGAAATTCAACAACAAATACAATAACAACTCTAACAGAGCAATATGCAGCGGATAATCAATTTCCCAAACTTGCAAGAATCTGTGAGGAGCAATCAACAAATAATCACAGCAACTAAAATCACCAATCACAAATGACACAATAATTTTTTAACGTGGAAAAACCTTCTCAATGTGAGAAGTAAACAACCACGGGACCAAGCCAGTAATAAAGCTCCACTATGATCAAAATATGGGTACAAGAGAGTTTCTAATATGGCACAAATTCATGCTCAGTAACCAGCCAAAAACAGCAAGGTAACCAGCACAACAATCAGCCAACACAATGAGAAAACAAACATGAAATTGAGAATAAAGTTCAGCAAAAAAAAACCAGAAAAACTGCTGCTGTCCGAGTTCAGTTTCTCCCACCTCAGACCTCTGATCGACGATCCAAACGGTCAGAATGAAGTACCAGGAGTCACGAACCTGCTGTCCAAATTTCAGCCCGATCCGACGGTGAACGAAGGAGAAATCGCGAATCTAGTGCAGCTGCTCTGTTTTATGCGAAAATAGGGTTTGCTCTTCCTCTCTCACTTTTCTCTTTGCCTCTCTCTCTGAATTCAGCTCTTTCACGCCCACTAATCTGACCTGTCTCCACTTGGTTAAGTGAGACACATGGACTTGCACATATTGGGCCTTTCTCCACATAGGAAGGGAGCCCAAAACCCAACACAATTGTACCTTTTTGATAAGTTCTACCAGATGAATTCTTGTGAGTGATTATGTGCAATATTGGAAGCTTGGAATGTGTTAACTCTCTCGGTAATTGGGTTGTGTTGTTTGATTTCTTGTTGAATGCTATTTGGTATGCTAGAAATCAAATGATTTATTAACTCAAACATGTTTAACAAGCAACAAATTATTAATAGCGCAATTACGAAAGTGAAGGAAGCGAAATATTTCAAGACGGATAGGTTGTTATCATTTAATAGTTAGCTGTTTAACTATGTGCATCAAATTGGTTGGAAAGTTCCTGAAGTCAGATGATTCAAGTGCAACGTGGACGAGAGTGTTTGCAATGGTGGTTTGAAAGCCAATTGTGCTGGTGTTTTAAGAAATGACCTTGGTTGTTGGATTTTCGGTTTTATCAAGAATCTTGGATCCTCGAATTCTCTCATGGCAGAGATGTGTGGCTTGATTTTGACTCTAAATGTTAAATGCAACAAGAGTATTATAAAGATTATTCTTGAATGTGATTCTAGAGTTGTTTTGTAATTGGTTAATCAGGGGTGCATTAACTTTCATTATTTTGCGGCAATGATCTAGTCTTGGAAGGATCGATTTGTGCATTGATGACTCTTCATCATATGCATATTTTTCATTGTTTTTAGTCTTATTTATCTTTAATCATTAGTTAATATAAGAAGTTATTTGATATATTTTGTTGATTTTAGTTCTTTTATTTAATGAAATTTTATGTTATTATTTCCTTGATTAAGTAGAGATTTTTGTAGTTTTGCATTGTTTCTTTGTTTTAGTGAAGCACTGAAATTTTGTGAGAAATCAACATGACCTATGTGGAGTATGTCAGCCATAGTTTGAGTTGTAGATGTCCAATTTGGGCAAAATCAAGTGAAAATGAAATCAAATATCCATAACTACAACTTTCATGAAGACACCAGAACCCAATTCAGACTCGAAAGAGGAGACAAATGCAATATAAGTCAGACAACAGATGATGTGCGCCTAAAGCGCAAAAAACTGCGCCTTAGGCGCATTTCGGCCTTCCAAACACTGTCCACTTGCGCCTGGGGCACGTGGCACGCGGCTGAATATATAAAAACACATTTTTTTTCTTAGTTTTCTAGGGATCTTTTTTACTATTGGGAAGTTGGGAGACTTGTGCCATAGTAGAGAAACTCAAATACGACCGTTTCTAACACCATTGGAGCAGTTTTATGTAGAATCATTCATGAATCTTTCTTGTAATCATTCTTTAATCTCTATCTTTTATATCTCTGTCGTGAGTAACTAAACCCTATTTGTTAGAGATGAGTGTAACAAGATAAAACCCTTATTTTTCTGATTTTGATTTCTTGTTATATGAATGAGTTTATTGAATTATTTTTATCATCTATATGCTTATTACTTTTTATTGCTTGATCAACATTAAAATATTCTACGATTCGTATTTTGAAATGGAAGTAGACTTTACGAATGCTTGAGATGAGAAATTCATGAATTTGTAGTCTAGAAACAGATGCAGATCATGAAACCAATTAAATTAGTTTTAAAGGCAATAGTTTAACAAGAGAATTCCTGTACGGTAAGGCTTAATTCTAATCTTAAATCCACTAAGGAATTAGGGGTTACTTTGGAATTAAAGGTTCGGTCACTAAGACATTAAGGCAAGAATAGTAAAGAGAATTCGGTCGCTACGTCAAAAATGACATTTTATAGCGTGTCTTTTACAGCGCTTACTAAATACAAGCGCTGTTGTACAATTTTTTAAAAATAACGGAGGATACAACGGCGCTTTTTTGAAAAGCGCTGTAGAAAAAGCATTGTTGTAGGGTCATATAGGGTCACATGGTGTTTGGACATAATGCTTACAATCCTTTTACAACGCTATTTGTAAAAGCGCTGTAAATTGAAGCGCTTTCCCATAACTTTTAAAGCGCTTTTTGAGCGCTTTAAACAGAAGCGCTGTAAAATGTAGCGCTCCCACCTTATATTACATGGCTTTTAAAGAGCTTTTTGTGAAAGGGCTGTAAAATACATGTGCTTTCATATAATTAAATGACCTATTAGAGGGCTTTTTATACAAGCATTGTAAAAGGTTTGCACTTTAAATAAAAATCATTCACTTCAAATAAATAACTGATCAACCACTTTAACTAAAAATCAGCCATACGAACCCTCATCTCCTCTACTCTGCGAACCCTCATTTCCTCTAATGTGCGCCCATCTATTGCTCCTCCTTTAAAACAAATTGGATACGTTGTTTTAGGTACGTATTGTATTTATTAACTTTTTCTTGTCAATTAAACTGATAAATTGTTACATAATAAATCATATAAAATCTATTCCTTTTTGAAAATTGTTGATTTGTTCTGTTTTGAAATCAGACTTGGACATTGGTTTCCATTTTCCAATATTAGATATATATGTGTACTATATAGATTGGTATAATGTTATCAGTAGCTTATTATTTGTGTAACTGCATTTATATAGGTCATATAAAATGGACAGGAAATGGATGTCTGCCAAACGATATTCAAAAGTGTATGAAAATGGAGTGAAGGAGTTTTTTGAGTTTGCAGTGAAGAATGAAACAAATCCAAATAGAGTCGTTTGTCCTTGTTTAAAATGTTGTTTTGGAAAACAGTTAGACAAACCATTATATAATGGTTGTACTAAATTCACAAGACTGTCAGCGATATTAAAGTTGTACAACTTAAAAGCGAGTAATGGATGGTCTGATAAAAACTTCACAAAATTATTAACACTCTTAAAAGATATATTGTCAGATGATAATGAACTTCCCAGTCGAACCTACGAGGCTAAACGAATTTTGTGCTCTATTGGCATGAGTTACAAAAGGGTTCATGCGTGTCCTAACGATTGGATTTTATTTCGAAACGAATATGATTTACTAAAGGCGAGTCCGAAATGCAATGTCCCTCGATATAAGAAGAAAGAATCTACTCCAGCAAAAGTCGTGTGGTATTTTCCTATAATACCCAGATTTAGGTGCGTGTATCGTAGTGAAGAAGATTCAAAACACTTGACATGGCATGCATATGAAAGAATTAGAGATGGAAAGTTTCGAGACTCTGCAGATTCTCCACAATGGGCAAAAATTGATCACAAGTATCCTGAATTCGGGACAGAGTCAAGAAATCTACGACTTGCACTTTCTACTGATGGAATGAATCCATATGATCTTCAAAGCATCTCACACAACACGTGGCATGTGATTTTGTTGATTTATAACCTACCTCCATGGTTATGTATGAAGCGTAAATTTATGATGTTGTCTCTATTAACTTCTGGACCCAAACAACCGGGGAATGATATCGACGTATACTTGACTCCTTTAGTTGAATATTTAAAAAAATATATGGGAAACAGGTGTGGAAGTTTATGATGGGTATAAGAAAGAATGTTTCAATTTGAGGGCTAGGTTGTTCGACACAATTAATGATTTTCCAGCATATGGTAATTTATCAGGATATAGCATTAAAGGTCAGTGTGCATATCCTATATGTGAAGAGAGTACAAATTGGATGCGGTTGAAACATTGTAAGAAGAATGTATTTCTTAGACATCGTAGATTTTTACCTTATAGTCATCAGTATCGTGGGTGGAGAAATGCATTCAATGGAAAATTAGAGGAAGATAGAGCTCCTGTAGCACCGATTGGATATCAAATACTTGAAAAAGTACAAGGTTTGATCAATAAATTTGACAAACCTTTTGCTGGAGAGCTGGTCAAAACTGGGTGGAAGAAAAAGTCAATTTTCTTTGAATTGCCATATTGGAAGTCATTGTATATAAGACATTTCCTCGATGTGATGCATATTGAAAAAAAATGCATTTGATAGTGTTATTGGTACGTTACTCAGTGTTCCAGGAAAATCTAAGGATGACATCAATGCAAGATTGGACTTGGTTGATATGGGAAAGAGAAATGAATTGGGTCCCGTAAAGAAAGGAAATCGCACATATCTACCTCCAGTCGCTCATACTCTATCTAGAAAGGAAAAAATTGTTTTGTGTAAATTTCTACACGAAGTTAAAGTTCCAGAAGGATACTCTTCAAACATTACAAATTTAGTTTGTATGAAAGGCCTCAAGTTAAAAGATTTGAAGACCCATGATTGTCATATTTTAATGGAGGATTTGCTACCAATAGGTATACGCTCCATATTACCTAAAAAAGTTCGACGAGCGATAAATAAATTATGCTTCTTCTTCAGGGAAATTTGTAGTAAAGTGATCGATCCTCAGAACTTACCGACATTGCAGAGGGAAATTGTTGTTACTTTGTGTGAGCTTGAAATGTATTTCCCACCCTCATTTTTTGATATAATGGTTCACCTTATTGTCCATCTTGTTAAGGAGACACGACTTTGTGGGCCAGCTTATATGAGATGGATGTATCCGGTAGAACGATATATGAAAATATTAAAAGGGTACATCAAAAGTAGAAGTTGACCAGAAGGTTGTATTGCTGAACGGTACATTGTCGAATAAGCTGCTGAATTTTGTTATGAATATATGTCCAATGTTGAATCCATAGGGCTTCCCATGTCTCGTCATTCAGGAAGAATATCAGGAGAAGGGATAATTGGAAAGAGACTAATGACTATATCAAGAACAGAATGGGAGCAGGCACAATTGTATGGTCTGCACAATGATGACGAGGTTCAACCATATGTTACAATACACATGGATCAGTTATCTAGTTTGAACATGAATAGGAATCAAAATTGGATAACTCGAGAGCACAATCGAAGTTTTATAACATGGTTAAAAAATCACATAAAGTCAAAGTTTGATGTAGACCCCAGATCAATTTCATAGAGACTAAGGTGGCTGGTAAATGGTCCGAGTTTACATGTCTTTTCTTACACCGGTTATGTAATTAACGACTACACATTTTATACCAAAGAAAAAGATGATCAAACCACTATGCAAAATAGCGGTGTCACTCTCGTAGCTGAAGCGATGCATATCTCAAATGCAAAAGACAAAAACCCAATATACGCAAATCTATCATATTTTGGGGTTATCGAGCGCTTATAGGAGTTAGACTACACAATGTTTTGTGTTCCCATATTTGGTTGCAAGTGGGTCGATAATAATAATGATGTTCGGATTGATGAATTAGGGTTCTTGCTTGACGATTTTAATAGGGTGGGATACAAAGATGAGCCTTTTATTTCAGCGTCGCAAGCTCAACAAGTGTTTTATGTCACTGATCCTGCTGATGATAAATGGTCTATTGTCATATCGACCAATAAAATAAGTGATGATAACAATAATGATGAAGATGTTGGTAATGATATTTTCTTTGCAACATCACAACCACATGAAATTGATTCAACTGATGATGGTTTATATCTTAGAGATGATCATGATGAGGGAATTTGGATTAATCTATCGTTTCATATCGTTAATGGACAAAAAAATGTGAATCCCACCAGAAAAAGAAGAAGGGCATCTTAATGTGTTTAATTATTTTATATAAGCCATGTAATCTGAACTGAGTTCATGTAATTTTATTGTTTGATCTGCCATAATTGAGCATTTTAGTACTTAGCTTGAACTGTATTTGATTTCCTGCTTATACTTATTTTCTGCTTATATTTAGCTTGATCTTAGTGTTTTATACTAAGTTCATGTAATTTAAGTGTTTGACCTGCCAGAACTGATTTTCTACTTATATTGAACTTGAAAAAGCTTTGTTTGAGTACTAAGAATTTTTCTTGAACTTTAACTGATCATCCCAATATGATCTGATCTTGTAATTTAGCATTGATATATATATATAGGTATTTAACTAATTATTTGGAAGAACAATAACTTTGTAAGTTTATAGCGCTTTTGTCAATAAGCGCTATAAAAAGCCTTTAAAAAAA
This sequence comes from Cicer arietinum, assembly GCF_000331145.2. Taxonomy (NCBI): domain Eukaryota; kingdom Viridiplantae; phylum Streptophyta; class Magnoliopsida; order Fabales; family Fabaceae; genus Cicer; species Cicer arietinum. The sequence goes on from NC_021164.2 coordinate 42,076,828, forward strand.
AAGGAGGTCACATAGCGCTTGCACATAATAAAACAAAGAATCCTTTTAAAGTGCTTCGTGGAAAAGCGTTGTAAAAGGTCGCATAGCGCTTGCACATAATAAAACAAAGAAACCTTTTAAAGCGCTTCGTGGAAAAGCGCAGTAAAAGGGTCACATAGCACTTGCACATAATAAAACAAAGCAGCCTTTTAAAGCGCTTTGTGGAAAAGCGCTGTAAAAGGCTTTAAAAAAAATAAAAAAAATGAGGTTTTTTACAGCGCTTTTTCAAAAAAGTGCTATAGTAGGGTTTTATATATAACAGTAAACCGCTTCAGTTTCCTCTTCATTACGTAAACTTCATATACACTTGTTTCCTCCTCCTCTTCATTCTTTTTCTCATTGCAAACCCTACGAACAATATTGCATTGTTACTAACCCTCATTACATAAACTTCATACGCTTGTTTCCTCTTCATTCTCGTTGTCATTGCGAACCATCTTTGTTTCTGCAAACCCTACTCTCTATTACGTAAACTTCATACGCTCGTTTATGCGAACCCTACTCTCCTACGAACCGTTCGTATTTCTGCGTTGTTCTTCTTTGTTCGTATTTTTGCATCGTAACCCTATTGTTCTTCTATTTTTCAGGTATTGTATTTATTAGTTTTTTGTTTCACTAAAATGCATGTTGAACTTGTTGAAGTTTTACTGAACTGCATGTTGAACTTGTTATAGATAAATGGATACCAACAAGGATTTAGATCGTCAAAATGAGGAAGTTGTCAACACTAAGACTTATGAAAATGAAGTCAAATGTGGTGCAACCATCATGCAAAATATCATAAAAGTAAGGAGTAGTGGCATAAAATTTGAGGTATACTATACTTTGTTTGCTGTTTATTTTTTATCTTTTTTGAAAGCATGTACTTACTACATGAGTTTATTAGGTTGAATTGAATGAGAGTGGTCAACCAATTGACCCCAACAGTTCCATGTTTGTAAGTTATATTGGAGCTGTTGTTTGTTAGAATATCCCCATCACAATTGACGGTTGGAGAGATAAGGCGTTGAAGGATGCGAAAGATATAATGTGGACTGATATACAAGTAACTTTTTTGATCCAATTTTTTGTTACTTATAATTTTTTCCATTGAAATACTTTACTCAAACTATATCTTTATTTCGTTTGCAGTCTGCTTTTGCTGTTGACGAGGTGAGAAAGGCTTACGTGTTGAGAGTTGTCGGGAAAATACACCGGGGTTTTAAATCTCACCTCTCAAATTGCTATCTAAAAGATCGTGAAGGAAATATAAATTCTGAAGCTCCAAAAATATATAAACATTATTATATCTAATGAAGAATGGAGCACATTTGTAGCAAAACGTTCAGACCCCGCGTTTTTGGTAAGTGATTAATTTATTAGCATTTGTGTTTTATTATTCATATTCATAGCATATTTTAAAGTTTTACATGATTGTTATTTCTTTTATATAGAATATAAGTAAGGCAAATCGTGAGAGGGCAAAAAATCCGACGCACCCATACAAAAAATCTCGTATGGGATATGCACGTCTAGAGCAAAAACTTGTAAGTAATTAAACATCACTTTTATATAATGTGGTACATTATAAACTATAGTTTCTAAATAATATTTTGTTTATGATCTTAACGAATAGCTACAAGACACCCAATCCAATCAATCGTTGGATCGTCATATCTTGTGGAAGGAAGCTCGTGTAAATAAAGATGGAGTGGTTGATAACGAAAATGTTCAAAAAGTAATAGAACTTTGTGTGAGTATATTATCACTTTAATATTTTTTAATATTGTATTTTAAAAATGATATTGAACTTATCTTTTTAATCCTACATGTATTTTAGGAGAATCTCGAATAAAGTTCGGAAAATCAAGAGGACAACAAAGCTAGTTGCAGGGACATTCTCAATAAAGTGTTCAATGTTCCTGAATATTCCGGTCGCGTGAGGGGCAAAAAGATTTGGTGTAACTCCTAAAAGCTACTTTTCACAAGAGAAACGCCAAAATCCATCTAATGAGGAAGTATTAGAGAAACTCAAATTCCTATCAGAGCAAGTGGCACTCGATGTGAAGACGAATAAAGACAAGCAACTTCCGGATCAACTCCAACATGAAATACAAATGGAGAGTGAAAAGACGAGTTGCAACATTGGTCTCAAAAGTCTTCCCGAGGTAATTAATTACTTAATAAAATAAGAAATTCATTCAACCTAATTGTTTCATATACTTATGTATTAACCATTGATTTAGGGTGTCACTCCTTGTGTGTTGTACTTATCCTTCCCTACTCATCGCAAGGTCGGAAAAGGAACATTGTACAACACTTTGGGACAAGTATTGCACAACACACCGATCCTTGTGGGCCATGTCAAAGTATCATTAGTTATTGCTTTGGAACCAAATGTACCGTTGCATATACCGGACAACGATGTAGATATGAAGTATTTAGGTGAAGCAATTGGTAGTTACGTTGCATGGCCCAGACATCTTGTTTCCCTTGATAAGGTATGTTTAATTAATTGAAATGTATGTTTAATTGATATGTATATTTAATTGCACGATATATGATTATGATTGATTATATTTAATTGCTAATTTTTTTTCTGCTGTTAACTTCAATTTCACATTTATTTAGATTCAAACAAAGTCTAAAGGGAATGATAAGAAGATTCCCAGAAACGAGTCACTCACATCGCCGGAAAATGTTTGTCACATTTATTCTGTAAGGTTAGTCATTTTTTCAGATTCAATATACTATAAACTAATTAACCTCATTTTTTCAGATTCAATCCAATAAACCACCCGCACAGCAAACCAGCTGCCAGAATAAACCAGCTGCTGCACCACAACTGGATGTTCGTGGTAAAAATAAAGCCGGCAAACTTCAAAAATTGGAGGAAAATAAAGCTGGCAAACTTCAAAAGCTGGAGGGTAATAAAGCTGCCAAAGTTGCTGCTCAAAAACTGGATCGGGGAAAATCAGTTGCTGCTCCTGCTCCTAAAATAAGTCAGTCATGTCTTGCTCGATATGGGTCGTGTCTTGACATATAGGTAAAAACGAATCGGGGCAGTAACAACGATTCACACATCATAAGAGTATGAAGAACTACTTGAAAAAAAGCACATATATGAACTTCTTAACCATAAGGAGCTGAGTGCTACTGTCATCAGGTTATACATTAGGTAAAAATTACTTTTAATTGCATTTATTGGTAATTAATTTATTTTATTGGTAATTAATCTAATTTGAAATTTTCATTGAAGGTTTTTGTATGAGAAGTTGGTGTGCACACGCAGATTGTCAAATAGATTTTCATTCTTGTCTCTGCATAAGCTTTCGATCTTTAAACTCGATCTAGTGAATGTAAAGAAATACATTGTAGATATCCTATTAGGAAATAAAGAGAAGGATAAGTTGTTCCTTGCACCATATAATTCAGGGTACGTAATTATATATTCTTTATTTATATCTTTTTTAATTTATGAGATCTTAATTTATTAGTTGTGTAAACAAAATTGCCAACCAAATTTTTGTTGTTCTAGGGCACATTGGGTGCTATTTGCAATCAATGCTACTTTTGAAGTTATATACTACTTAGATCTCTTGCACGACAATTACAACAATAACTCCGATATAAAAACTATGTTCGACACGTAAGTAATATTCATTTATTTCTTACATATATATATATATATATAAATAATGTGTTTGTTAATGCTATAATAATCACATTTATTTATTCGATAGTGCTTTACAAGTTTTTTGAGCTCAAAGAGGTGCTACAGTGTCGAAGCAAAAGTCAAATAACATAACATGGATTCTAATAAAGGTTTGAAATATATGCCTTTAAAATTTCATTTACGATCAATGCATAAATATTTATTGACTTATATATTTTATTTTATAGTGCCCTTGTCAAACTAACAACATCGATTGTGGGTACTATATATTGCGATTCATGAAGGAGATTGTTGATATGAATCAAACTATAATCCCAAAAACAGCACGGTAATTTCATTATTTGATTTTGATATATAAACTATGTATATATTTGATTCTAAAATTGCCAACCAAATTTTTGTTGTTCTAGGGCACATTGGGTGCTATTTGCAATCAATGCTACTTTTGAAGTTATATACTACTTAGATCTCTTGCACGACAATTACAACAATAACTCCGATATAAAAACTATGTTCGACACGTAAGTAATATTCATTTATTTCTTACATATATATATATATATATAAATAATGTGTTTGTTAATGCTATAATAATCACATTTATTTATTCGATAGTGCTTTACAAGTTTTTTGAGCTCAAAGAGGTGCTACAGTGTCGAAGCAAAAGTCAAATAACATAACATGGATTCTAATAAAGGTTTGAAATATATGCCTTTAAAATTTCATTTACGATCAATGCATAAATATTTATTGACTTATATATTTTATTTTATAGTGCCCTTGTCAAACTAACAACATCGATTGTGGGTACTATATATTGCGATTCATGAAGGAGATTGTTGATATGAATCAAACTATAATCCCAAAAACAGCACGGTAATTTCATTATTTGATTTTGATATATAAACTATGTATATATTTGATTCTAACTTATTTATGTTCAATTTTTATATCGCACAGTACTTTGACAATTCTAGTCTAACATACTCTGTAAGAGATCTAATTGAAATAAAGGAAGACTGTTGTCAGTATGTGATTGAAATGAAAATTATTTGATTTGCTGGGAAATGGCATGATGCAAGGGATAGTTATATGAAAATATGATAGTTCTGTTCTGTGTAGTTCTGATAGTTATATGTATATAAATAGGGCACATTTGAAAAGTTGTGAATATGTAGTTATATGAATATGTATATAGTTCTGTGTTGTCAATATGTGAATATATATATATGAATATGTTGTGAAGTGATTGTATAAATATGTAAAGTTATAAAGTTAAATTATAAAGTTATATAGTTCTGTTGTTGTGTACTGATTGTGAAATGATTGTGTGAACTAAGTGTGAACTGATTCGGGATGAAAATGATTTTGGAAAAAAAAATTAAAAGACAACGCTTTCTAAAAAAATGGCATAAAAAATCAAAAAGAGCTTTTTAGAAATTCCATTTACATCATTTTTTAATAAAACTAAAATAAGAATGCACCTTTTACAGCGCTTTTTCAAAAAAGCACTGTAATAAGTGCATAATAATGCATCTATTGTTTGCACCTTTTACAGCGTTTTTTCAAAAAAAAGAGCTGTAATATGTGCATAATAATGCATCTATTGAATGCACATTTTACAACGCTTTTTCAAAAAAACGCTATAATAGGTGCATAATAATGCATATATTGAATGCACCTTTTACAACACTTTTTCCAAAAGGCGCTGTAGTAGGTGCATAATAATGCATCTATTGAATACACCTTTTACAACGCTTTTTCCAAAAAGCGCTGTAAAACGAGTATAACAAGTGTGCAATATATCTACCTATTTTATAACGCTAAATACTACAGTGCTTATTTTTTTGAAAAAGCGATGTAAAATAGGTTTTTCCCGTAGTGGGTAATAATTCAATAAAGGAATTCAATAACTAGGATCAAATTAGACACCAAGGTTGGATTCGAAGTGAAACTCATATGTGACATTTTTCTTATTAGAAAGGATCAATTTTATTACTGTTGTTAGTTTTAAATATTATTTCAATCAAATTGGAAACTTTTTGTTCAATTTTCGTAATTAAATATAATTCAATAGTAAAATGCAATTCTTGAGTTCGACATTCGGTATTACCGTTTTAATTATTACTTGCAATGATTCAGTACACTAGCTGAAACGCTATCATGTTTTTGGCGCCGTTGTCGGGGATTTCCATCTAACTCATGAGTTATAATTTAGCTACTTAATTGAAATTTTTTGCTCTGCAATAAAATTTTTGTTTTTATTTTATTTTTAATTTTGAAAAAATAACTATTTTTCTTTTATTTTTTATTTTTATTTGTTGAGCTTGCTAATGTCGTGTCCTAGTGGTTTGTCTCTTCTTTGTTTGAGATAACTATTCGCTGTAGAGCATGAAAGATTGTAATGATGATATTCTATTACAATTATATGAAGAGTGTGATACTTGTCTTAAATCTGTTATATTATGCATAATTGAGGGGCAAATATTGAGAGATACATTTTTAAAATATCAACCTCAGATCCCTCCAATGTTGCCTCTTAGGTGTGACTTCTGCAGAGAATGACATAAGAATGAAACTTGTTTTGATGACGCACTATTAGAATATGAAGATTTATTGGTCAAAGAAGCAGAAGACGACGAGTGTTATATGAAAAAGATCATTTGGGAAAAAATTCTACCTCCTAAAATTCTATCCAAAGTATCAAATGACAAAAACTTTCACATTACAGATATTTTAGTTGAATTCATGAAAAATAACATGGTTTTAATTGAAAGATTTGAAATTCAATGTGAGAGGTTATTTGAGCAAGTGGTTAAGATTGAGAAGATGGTGGAGAAGATGAAGATTGAAGACGATTTCATTGTTGTGGTAGAAAAAGATAAACAAGAGGAAAATACGAACGAAACAAAGAAAAAAGAAGAGATTGTTGAAGTTCAAGATTCAATTTATGCCTTGTTCATCAATGTCCAATTGAAAAGGACATGGAAGCAACATCATTTATTTCTCAAGTTCATGGAATTTCTACAAAACAAAAAGAAGAAGAAGGATGATATGTTCTTCCTGTCATATATGCCACCTTGACAATAACTGAGGCGTCAAGCTAATGACTTTAAAGAAGCGCTTCGTGGGAGACAACCCACAAGTAGAGGTAACTTTTATTTTTGCAATCTTATTTTTGATATTTGAATTTGTTTCTTTTTAATTGTGTGTAAACGTGCACTATGATGAAAAATTGTTAACAACTTGAAGCTAGTCTTAAACTATCTGTTTCAAAATTTGAAATTTAAACTCTATTTCTAGGCTCATATCATTGTTCAATTTGATGAGTTTCACTAATGATGCATTGTTGATTACTCAATGGTTGTCGAAGTCTCACTTGCCATTTTTTAAAAAATAAATAAATAACTTTTGTAGTGGCATGTTTGGCATTATTTTGACAGTTCACAATCTCTCATATTATCCTAGATGTGAGTTTCTGGGCCTAAACACTTTAATTATTTGTTGTGTGATTATCCAGACATGTGTTATCCCTTCAGAACTTGCACTAATTCTAACTTGCATCAGTCGTAATTTATGCATACATTGAGGCAATTTTATTTGATCGTTTGAGCCTTTCCAACTACTCTATGGAAATGTTATCCTTTGCTAGCCCCTTTGAGCCTTGCCTTTTTCTTTCGGTTACTAGCTACATTACAAACAGAAGACCTGACTTTAATTACATCACTTTACTTGGAGTTAGGTAGGAAATTTTTTGTCTTGTCTTGATAAAATTCTAAGTTTGGGGTTGCTCATGAGATAGCAACCTTTTAAGTTTGGTTGGTGGTTCTCAAAAATAAAATAAATAACAAATAAAAAAAATCAAAAGAAAAAGAAAAAAAAAAGAAAAAAAAAAGAAGAAACAAAAAATTCAGTTTGTGTACTTTGATAAATAACATCTTATTGGTTCTTTTGTCAATATTTGAGAATCTCCACAATGAAAATGTGACGAAAAAAAAGTGGTAGAATAATTTGAAAATGTGTACCTAACTCCAAGTAGTAAAGCCTATTATCCCAAAATGTCCTACGTGTACCTAAGCCCCGTTACAATCTGAAAGTCCTCTAAAAGTATATGTGTTTGTTGCATTATGATTGCTAACTAGAATTTTTTTCAAGTTTATGGTAGTCTGATGCATGTTCTTGGATTTGAGTGATAAATTCATAACCCTTGCTAAACACTTGAGAGAAATTTTGGTGACATTGTGTGAAGAGAGAGTTGAATTTGATGAATGAATGTTAAAGTGTACAAATTGTGCGTTTTTTTAGTAAGCCACCATGAAGCACAATGAATGTTTTATAATAGTTGGAACTTTGAAAATTGAGTTTGATTTGATTTAAAATATTGAGTTTAAGTTTGTTATTAACTGTACCAAATCTGAAATTAATTGTTGCTCGGGACAAGTAATATATTAAGTTTGGGGTTGTGATGACTCTTCATCATATGCATATTTTTCATTGTTTTTAGTCTTATTTATCATTAGTTAATTTAATGAGTTATTTGATAAACTTTGTTGATTTTATTTCTTTGATTTAATGAAATGTTTATGTTCTTATTTCCTCGATTAAGTAGAGATTTTTTGTAGGTTTGCGTTGTTTCTTTATTTTAGTGCAGTGCTGAAATTTTGTGAGAAATCAACATGACCTATGTGGCATATTTCAGCCATATTTGGATTTGTAGTTGTCCAATTGGATTCACACCTAGTTCAAACGAAAGCTATGATCCATAGCTACAATTTTCATGAAGACACAAGAACCAAATTCACACTCGAAGGAGGAGACAAATGCAGTATAAGCCAGACAACAGATGTTGTGAGCCTGAAGCGCAAAACCCTATGCATGGGGTGCATTTCGGCCTTCTTGACTCTGTCCACTTACGCCTAGGGCGCGTGGCACGCTGCTGAATGTATAAAACATATTTCTTTTTCTTTCACTTTTTAGGGATCTTTTTTACTATTGGGAAGTTGAGAGACTTGCGTCCTAGCAGAGAAACTCAAAGACGGACGTTTCTAACACCATTTGAGCATTTTTATCAAGAATCATCCATGAATCTTTCTTGTAATCCTTCTCTTATCTCTATCTTTTCTATCTTTGTCATGAGTAACTAAACTCTATTTGTTAGGGATGAGTGTAACAAGATGAAATCCTTATTTTTTTTATTTGATTTCTAGTTATATGAATGAGTTTATTGAATTATTTTTCTCATTTATGTGCTTAATGCTTTTTATTGTTGATCAATATTAAAATGTTCTACGATTTGTATTTTGAAACGGAAGTAGACCTTACAAATGCTTGAGATGAGAAATTCATGAATTTGTAGTCTAGGAATAGATGCAGGTCATGAAACTAATTAAATTAGTTGCAAAGGCAATAGTTTAACAAGAGAATTCATGTACGGTAAGGCTGAATTCTAATCTTAAATTCATCCCTAATATTTTTCTTATTGTAAAAGATCAATTTTATTACCGTTGTTAGTTTTAAATATTATTTCAATCAAATCAGAAATTTTTTATTCAATTTTCGCAATTAAATATAATTCAATAGTAAAACACAATTCTTGAATTCGACATTCGGTACTAACGTTTTAATTATTACTTGCAATGATTCAGTACACTTGCTGAAACATTATCATGCTTAGTTGTGATGTATCTGTTTGTGACATTTATTTAGAAGCAAATTTTGTTGCATATTAGTCGGCAAACTTTGCTCATTGTCAAACCTTATATGTTTATGTTATTGATTTTCCTCCTCCTATTTGTGGTATGCTGATTTTGCAAAATGTTTTGGGAATTAGTGTTCCTCGTACAATAGCAGTTTAATTTTTGTATCGAGGCCTAGCTCCTCTGCTATATCTAAAAAGAAATATTTTTACAGCTCTTCTTCGGAGTTCATTTTATTTAAAATAAGGTTTGCGGCTACTTATTTTTAATATTTTTTTGGGTAAATATATAATTTGTATACTAACAATTTAAAAGTTGCACATATAATTTCAATGTTATTGCTAAGCGTTATATTCTTAATTTATAAGATTAACAAATAATAACAAATGTTGACTATTTACCAAAAATAAATGTCAATTAAATAAATAATCCAAAAAAAATTATAAATTGAATAGTCATTGAAATAATCTAAAATTTTTGGGACAGCATTCAAGCTCTTATTCTAAAGTTCAGAGGTCATCTCAAATATTATATAAGTCCTATAATTTATACTTATGTACATATTTGATATCTCATATGAATAATTTATTTAGTTATGATTATTATTGTATTCGTGTAATAATTTTTGTACATTGTTGTTGACATAGTTAACAATAATAATACTTGATGAAAAATGTTTTAAAAACAATATACTTATATTTAATCAAGACATATGATTATGTTATATTTAATTTTCCATTAAACATAGTAACTATTCTAAACACTTCCAAATGCTTTAAATAAACTAATAGTTCAATGTCTTATATTTTTAAATGAATAATAAATGTCATCATATAAATAATGTTAACCAAGGAAAAATGGTTGATCTTTAAACTAACTCTAACATAATTAATGCAAATATATTTTTGAAATATAAGATTAATGCAAATATTATTTAGTTTTAATTATATTTTTTTCTCCAATTTTATTAGGTTTATGAAAATTACTCATCCATTCTAAATTCTAACATTATGGTCCTTCAAGTTTCACACTTTTTACGGTTTTTGTCCCAACTGAGATTTTCTCCTCAATGATGTGACATTAAAATGATGTTTAATAATTACATTTTTACATTTTAAAATGATGTGACTTTACTCATCCATTACTTTATACATTTTAAATGATGTGACATTAAAATTAGGATTTTTAATAATTTCTATCAATCAAATTACGTTTTGATCCTGTCGTTTTGTTGAAAGATTTCATTGTCGTTTTTTTTCTTTTAAGTCCAAAATCAAATTTGGGCTAAGCCCATTACATGATATACTAGACTATTTTTTGGAAAAAAATATTACAAATTTGGATCGGGCCTTAAATTAATTGGACCAATGTTTTCATTTAGTAGGGTTGAAGATACCAAAATAGTCGTCTTCATTTTCATCTCCCAAGTTCATGGAAGTTTCTGAAGTACCTGAGGAAACATTTGAGGAATTCGTCTTAGTTTTGAGAAGTTGGGCCATAATCTCAAAGTATTCCTCTTCAGTTTTCACTGCTGCCAACTGTGTTTGGGCAAATGATTTTTGAGCCAGGAATTGGGTTTACATTGTTTGAGGTCTCTGCAATCCTTGCTTTTGGAGCCATGTGAACACATCTTGCTTTTTGATACTTGGAGGAATAGAAAATTTTGTCCACCATCTAGCTTTGAATCTTCTAATGAGGATTGTTTGGACCTGTTGTTAGTCGATTTCAAAATACCAGGTTGCAACCCATGGTAAGAAGAATTATGTAGAGAATAGCATTAAAGGGTGGAAAATGTGTTCTCTGTCCGAGGGTTTGTATTTGGTTTTGTATAATTGGAAGCTTTCTTGAACTTTCGGATGAAGAATATCAGGGATGGAACCATAAAGTTTCCACCAATGGGTAAACCATTGAGGGATTTTTGAAGGGTTCATGGTAAGGTTAAAGAAAAATAGCCAAGTATGACTAAATTTCTGGTTTTGGATGAGGAAAGCATTATACCAGGCTTGTTGGTAGTCCCAGTAATTGAATGTCCTATTGTGGTTTTTAAATTTAATGGGAATTGTTTTGAGGTATGAAGGTTTGATCTCCATTCTGAAGGTGGGATTATTTTATGGATTTTTGCAGTTGAGTAGGCCACTGGGCCTTCTTTTGGGTTGTCCTGTATTGTTACTGTACCCAAATTAATTCAAGAATAAATTTGTAGTAAGGTTGAGGTTTTGATAAATCCCAAGGTTTGAAAAACCAGCCTTCTTGAAAGATTTTTGAAATGACCAATTAAGGGCTTTTGTCCTAAAAGTGGTCCTCTATTGTCCAAATGTTTTGAAATTCTGTTTTGATAAAATACTAAGATTTTGGTTTAAATTTAAATAAAGTAATCTGAGAATCATTTGGATTTAAAATAATTTTTGAAGTTTCTCCTTGTGGGAGTTTTGAAATAATTTACAAGATGATCCTTCTTGTGAAGGTTTTGGAATAACTTTTTTAGAAGGGTTTTTTTGAAGATTCTCCTCTCTCTTGCCCCAGAAAAGATGGCAAATCCATTGAGAGATATTCAATCTCTTTTTGAAGTCTGTGGAGCTTTGCAATTTTTGTGTCGAAGGTTTTCTTCAATTGAATTTTTTATCGCCTTAAAGTTATCAGGTCCATTCATTTGTTGGCTGGCGAGCCATTTTTGGATTTGATTTTGTGCTTCTTCTTCTTCAACTGCTTGGGCCCAGGATTTAATGGGTCGTGCAGAAGAGATAGGTTTTGGATTTTCTAGTGTCTTGTCCTTTTGGACTTCAATTCTTTTTGATTTTCGGAGCATCACTAAGTCCTGCTTTGGAGAAATTCTTTGGTTAGAAACTCTGGAATTGAGTTTTGGTCTCCTTTAATAAATTCAATTTCAAAATAAAAAATACTAAGGATAGCTTGCCAAGTGGCAAAAATTTGTTTTGAGGCAATGTTTTGAACATCTTTTTGTAAAACTTTTGTTGATTCACAATCAATGCGAAGTAAAAAAATTTGATTGAGTAAATCCCTTTGAAATTTTGTGATGCACATGACAATTGAGAGAATTTCTTTTTTTAATGGTAGAATAATTCTTTTGATAGTCATTTCAGTGTGCATATGTGAATTGTACAATGCATTCTTTATTATTTAGTTTTTGTTTTAGAATACCCCCATATCCTAAATTTGAAGCACCGGTTTCAACAATTTTTTAGGCTGATGGATCAGCTTGATGCAGACATGGTATTTTTTGGTCTCCTTTAATAAATTCAATTTTAAAATAAAAAATACTAAGGATAGCTTGCCAAATGGCAAAAATTTGCTTTGATGCAATGTTTTGAACATCTTTTTGTAAAACTTCTTTTGTTGATTTATAAAAAATGCAAAGTAAAACATTTTCATTGAGTAAATCACCTTGCAATTTTTTTGATGCACATGATAATGGAAAGAATTTCTTTTTAAATGGTAGAATAATTCTTTTGGCAGTCATTCCAGTGTGCATATGTGAATTGTACAATGCATTCTTTGTTATTTAATTTTAGTTTTAGAATACCCCTATATCCTAAATCTGAAGCATCAGTTTCAACAATTATGGATCAGCTAGATGTAGACATGGTATTTCTTTAACTGGTTTTTTGATTATTTGTACTATTCTAGTGTGTTCATCTGATCATGTGACAGGGTTTTTTCTTAACCTATCATGGAGAGGTTTTGCTATTCTATTGATGTTTGGACAGAAAACTAAGACATAATTCAAACTTCCTAAAAACCTTTGTAATTGGATTTTGTCAAGAATTTTGTTAGGAAATTGATCCGCAAATAATAAGTACCTTTCAATAGGGGTTATGGTACCCTGAGAAATATAATGTTCTAAACATCGGATTTTAGTTTGGAAAAGGGAAAGTTTTGACTTTGAAACAACCAATCCATTTTTCTTAACAACGATAAAGAAAGTTTAAGGTGTTTAAAATGTTCTTCTATTGTTTCAGAAAAAATTCATACATCATCAATGTAGACGATGCAAAATTTTGAAAATGGATTAATAATGTCATTCATAATTCTTTGGAATTCTGAAGGAGAAGTTTTTAATCCGAAGGACATTACAATCCATTCATATTGTCCAAATGGAACAGTAAAAGCAGTTTTGTATCTATCTTTAGGATCAATCTGTATTTGCCAAAAACCTGATTTCATGTCGAATTTTGAAAACACAAATGCAGAATGCAATTTTTGTAAAAGATCTTTTTTGTTTGGAATTGGATAGCGAATCCATTTTAGAGCTTTGTTTAAGGGTTTGTAATTAATTACCAGCCTAGGTATTCGTCTTTCTATTTCTGAATTTTTGTTAACATGGAAAGATGTGCAACTTCAGGGAGATCTAGATTTTGTTATTAGACGTTTTTGTTCTAAATCTTGAATTTCTTTTTTGCAATGTTGTTCGAGCTCATAATTTATTTGGATAGGTCTGACTTTAGTTGGGATTTGTTTATCAGAAAAATCGTTATCATATGGTAAATCTACCATGTGTTGTTTTCTATCCCAAAAGGCATTTGGCATATCTGAACAAATTTCATTTTCAATTTTCTTTTGTAGTTCAGAAATTTTTTGTTTTATAAAATTATTTTCTAATTGTTGTTCAATCCTGAGAAAGGAAACATCTTGTTTTAGAAAAAACAAATACTTTTATTTTCCCTGAATTAGACAATTTAATTCATTTTTATAAACATAACAAGGTTTTAAAAGATTTAAATTCTTTGTCCTATGTTTTTCAATAAAAGGGAAAAGAAAAGGAGTTTTGATTGAAACATTACCATTTTTAATGGAAATTTCAGTTTTGTTTTTTATAATCATGTTGGAGTTGTTAGCTGCAACGAGTTTTTTATTATATTTTTGTTGAAATCTATTTGGTACAATGCTACTTTTTAAGCAGCTTAGGTATGCTCCTGTATCAAAAAGTTCAATTGCATCAAATTTGAAATTTTCAAAAAATACCACTTAATTTTGATTAAGTATTTTCTTGTTGTTACAACTCGTAAAGCAAATCAGAAATATGTTGAGATTTCTTGTAAGTTTTCAATTTTGTTTTCTAAGGGTAGAGAATAATTATCATTTTCTTCTTCTTCTCCTTTCTGTTCTAGTTTAGAAGAATTTTGATTTTGAATGTGGGAGAGAAGATTTTGAAGAATATTTGAATCAATTTGTTATTTTTGTTTAAGAGTTTTTAACTCTTGTTTTACTATTTTAATATCTTCTTGCAGAGATTGGATTGTGACAGGGGTTTGTGATCTTGTTGTTTCTTCTAAGATATTTGTTAAGTCATAAGTGGTTTTAGGAAGCAATTTTGATGATGATGTGGAAGGCTGACTTTGTTTTGATTCAAAAGTATTTAACAGCATTCCTATTATTTTTTTTGAAGTTTTGTATCTTCAACCTACTTTATTATATCAAGAAATAGTTCTTGATCTTTTGTTAAAACATTAATTGATTTTAAACTAAATTCTGAGTCACTAGAAGACTTAGAGGTTCTTAATTTATCAAACTGTAATGGTTTATTATTTTCTGACGAACCTATATCAGAATATGTTTGTGTTTCTTCTTTTGACGTTTCTAAAAGTATTGCCTCAATTTTTTGAATGATTTCTTCATCAATTTTTAATTCATGGAGTTTTTTATTTCTGTTGCAATTTTTTGAAATGTGTCCTATTTGGCCACACGTATAACAAGTTATTTGTTTTGAAGTTTGAGGTTCGAACTTCTTTTGAAAAGGTTTTCTTTTCTTGTAAAAATTTTGAGATTTAGATTTTTTATAGAATTCATGTTTGCCTGGTCTTGAGAAAGTCTTTCTGTGAGGTTTTCTTTATAAGTTTTTGAACAAGATCCTCCATAGTATTTTGAAACGTTTTTCGTGGGTATTTCAAATTGTTTGCAAAAAGATCCTAGTTCTTGCTTAGTTCTTTCCATTTCCCATTTTAGATGTTGTTGAAGTTTTAAATCTTGGCAGATTTTTAAACCTTCTTTTTGTGTGAAGCTAACTAATTCCCCATAAGTTAATCGATTATATGGGATTTGGTTTGTCACATAGACTTCTTTAATTTTGTTTCTAACCTTTTCTCCTAAAAGGGTTGGGAGTCCTACAAGGAATTTCTCCTTCCAAAAAGGTTGGTTTGAGTCTTCCCTAAGCATAACTCTAGTTAGGAAAGTGTTTTTGTAATTTTGAAATTCAGATAGTTTTTTACATCTGAGGTTTGAAAGGAGTTCAACATTCTTGTCTTTTAAGTGGGATGGATCACCTATGAAGTGCAAGCTAATTGTGTGAATTAGTGTTGCAACTACATCAGGTATTAGGTTTCCTATTTCGTTGAGGATGGGAATTCCTTCCTATGTGGTTTGGATTGCATTCAAAATTTCTAAAAAGTGTTGAGGGGGTGTGATATGGTAATTCCACCATCCTTTGAGTTGGCTTGAGAATCCTACTATTAGGAGTTCAGTTATGGCTTTGTCATGTGTATTGGCTTGGATTTTGTAGGCATTTGATACCATTGTCATTTTTTGAAGGAGACTTAGGATATTGTATTCAGACATACCATCTATCTTCCATTCATAGACAGTACTGGCATTGAATTTAGATTGAGAAAGGACGTTAGGTCTGTTCTCAATACCTAGGTCTGGTGCTGTAATCATGGCTAAAGGTTGACCCTTCTGCCATTGGAGTCTGCACAAGTTTTGTGTTTCTTGTTCAACTTTAAAAACCTGGTCTAAAGTTGTAACTGTTTTTTCTAAGGTATTCTTAGCTACCAATGGTGTAGAGGTAGAAGAATGTTCTATCCTACTGAGTTGGTCATGTAAAGCTTGGGTAAATTCTAATTTTCCTTCTCTAAACAGTTTTTTCGCTCGTTTTTGAGATTTGAAGAGGTTTAAAAACATGGTTTTTTAGTTTTGATTTTGTTGTGTCAATTGGGGAAACAACAATAATTTTTTGTTGTTTATTTATCTTAGTTAATTGTTTTGTAATTGTGCTAAGATGGGCATTCGTAAAATTGTTTTGTTGAAGAATATGCTTAATATTTTTTTCTGAATTATTACTTGGGATTTTGTAAGATGCAGCTTCTACTGTCTGATCTAAGTGTGTTATTTTGATATGTCTTAATGGTGGATGTTCAGATTGTATTTTCTTACCATTTGAAATTTCCCATTATGTAGTTTTATTTCTGGTTGTTATGGGATTTACAGAATTTTGATTTTGTTTGAATGGATATGAAATTTGATTTTGTGATGCATAAATTTTAAACCAATTAAAGAATAAGATACGAGTTTTTTTTTTGTAAAACGAATTTGTAAAATTCATTTTGGATTTCCTTTCTATTTTCTAAAAAGTTTTTGAAAAACCATGTCCTTTTTTCTTTATTTTTGGAAGCATAAAAGTAATTATGAAGAAATTATTTATCAACTTCAAATTCTTTTTCTATGACATTTTATTCATTAATAACATTTTCAGTTATTGCAGAAAAAGATAGTGAAGTTGATGGAGAAATGTTTTGTTATTCCTCATTTGTATTTTGAGGTGCTGTTTAGATTTGATGAGGTACATTTGTGGAGTAATCAATGCTTTGAAAAGAAGCACTTGGTATGCTAGAACACGAAAAACGTGGTTTTGAAATGTTTTCTATTTTATGAGGTAATTGTATTATTGAAGGGAGTCTGGAGGAACCAACATCATAATACCTGGCACTGGAAGTTCTTGAAAAAATTAGTTTTACCCTTTCATCAATGTACTGGATAACTTCCCTCAAGTTGTTGTTTGGTTTTGACTGTTCAGGAGACTGTGGTTTAACAGCTCCTTCCAGAATCCATTCTTCAGAATGATTTATATCTTTCCAAATGATGGTTTTTGGAATAACAGTGTTTGCCTTTGTTAAATCAGTTTGTAAAAATAGATTGTCACCTTTTTTATTTTCAAAATTTTTTATTGCTGTAAAGGTTGAAAACATTGTTTTGTAATGAACTCTGTAAATAATTACTATAGGAAAAGATCATGTTATCATTTTGTAATTATGAGTTTTGATTTGTAACATGAGAGATTTTAAAATGTTTAGGTCTTTTAAGGATAAAGAAAATTTTGGATAACATTCAAACGAAATTGGTCCTTAACATAAACTAGATTCAATCGTACTTATTATTGAATCTTGATAGTCTAAGAACCTTGCATCTCGTAAGACACATAAGATTGAAGTGTTTAATCCTTCTCTAGTTAGAGGTTTGATTCCGATTTGGACAAGACCTATATGTATGAAACTATAGTTCCTATTACGGTATTTTTGAAGTGTTTTTGGAGAAAGAAGATCTATTGTTTCAAAGAGATTTGAAAAAGGAAAGTCTTTTTCTTCTATTTTGATTACATAGTCAATTTTGAGTATGTTTTTTGAAAGACTAGATTTATAAACCTGATCCTTTTTTATTTTTGGGATTTGCCAATTGTTAATTGATTTTTGAAATTTTTTTATGCCAATGTCTATTCTTTTTTCTTTGACATTGCTTGTTCTTTCATGATGAGTTTGTAGTGTATCACATACTTATTTAGCAGTTGTTCATTCCTCAACTCTTTCACTTTCTTCCCTGCTTTAAGCACACGATAAGAATAATTGAGCTTTAGAGTTTAGGAGTACCTTAGTTTTATCGTCAATTGTCTGATCTGCTTCTTTCTTCGCAGCAGAGCTTGAATCATTTTGATCAACACTTGGCATGAAATCTCCATTGTAATGATGTGCCACATTCCTGTATCTTGAGATTTTAGAAACACCTGCATCTTATTCTTCTAGAAGTAATAATCAGAACCATCAAAGTAAGGTGGTATATTTGAAGAACCTCCTTTAACAATTATTTTGCTTTCGACATCTTTTCTTCTAGATCTTTACTCTAGCACTTGTTAGGTGTTTAATCTTTTAGATACCGAGCACTGATGTTAATTGAAGTAGAAATGTCGATTTACAAGGAAGGGGGTTTGAATTGTAAATGTTCCTAATTAAAATTTCCTGAAAAACGTAAATATTTAACTCAAGAATGATATTGGTTAAGAAAACAGAAAATGGATAAAGTTCTAGGTTTTTACCAGAAAATGGAGAACATTCTTGGTTAGCTTAAAATCATAAATTTAGTTTATGTTTTTAACTTAAATGATTAGTTAGGTTTAATAAGTAACGATATAAGAGAAATAGTACCACACACGAATATATCCTGGTTCGCCCAACTTGGGTTACGTCCAGTCCTCACAAATATGAGATTTTCCACCAAGTGCTCAAAACAAAGAACCTTCTTGGTATTACAACACCTAGCTCAAATCAACCTTAATCTATTACGAGCTTAAATTATTTCCACTCGGAAAGAGATTAATCAGGTCACCTATCAACCTTGATAGGATTTCTTACAATCTACCCAAACTATACTAAACTCTTGTAGTTTGAGTTTTACAATAATGATGAGATTATTTTGGTAGAATATGAGATGTCTCAACTCTTGTTTGAGATTTGATTATTTACAAAGAATTCAGTACAATAATAATAGAGTATTGAAATATAATTAGAACTGATTCTTTCTTGAGAAAGTGAGAATTTCATGTATATTAATGTGAATGATTTTATGAGACTTGTTAGCACTTGAACTTCTTCAATTTACCTGAGTATTAGCCTTCCTTTTATATTCATTTTAGAGCAATTAATAATGGTCAAAAGAGCTATTGGTGGTGCTCTGTCACTTTTGACCAAAACCAATATATATGAATAAAAATATTCTAGCCTTTTGAATACTTTTGAACTCTATTGACTAGGCTGATTTCTTTGTTCTTGATCAAATTTCTCTTGTGTGTAATGATCTTTTATACTTTAGATATATTTGTTGATGTCATTTCTTTGATCTGGAGTTTTGATTATGTTAAAACAGCTTGGAGAATGATGATGAACTTCTGCAGAATTTTAATAAAAAATCTAGATATTGATAATCAATATGGAGTTCTAGTCTTTGAACTCTCTAGAGATTGATGATCAATCTGGAGGTTCAGTCGTGATCATTATGGATATCTTCCTGATTAATATGGATGTCTTGTACAATTCAAGATTGTTTTATTCTCTTGACAATCAAACTAGAGAAGGTTCAGACTTGTTTGAACTTGCTTGACTCATGACCTTTTCTCTTTGTGATTCAAATGGTTTCTTTAATTAGCATGGATCCTACTTGATCCTTTTCAAGTACTGATAACATAAGTGTAAATTCCAGAGGCATAATCTTTTTTGAACAAGTGGAGATTGATTGATCTTGGGATTGTGATGATCAGTCTTGATCCTAGAGAACATTCTCCGTTTTCACAGATTTTGTCTAGAATGTTCTTATTTCTTACTTGTTTAGTTTTTATCTTTTATTGTTGATTTCTTTGCTTTGTTTGAGTCCTATCTTTGAATTAATCCACTCAAAAGCACAAGTTAAATTAACATATCATTTAGAATCATAATTAACATTCTTAATTAACCTTTGTTCATTTTCATCAAAACTTAATTTGAGAGTTTGTCTTAACACAGTGGGGAAACCCTCCACATCAAGGTTTCCAACACCCTTAAAGAACATGTGGTGCCATCCAATTCCAGCTGAGGCCAGACCTCCTAGACATCAATTGTTGGATCCAAACATTATAGTCGATACTGTCAAGAGGTACTTAGGGATTTAGTTGAAACCTATGGTTAGGCCTATGTATAGGAAGCTTTATCCTTAACAGGTAGATAGAATGGTGCCTTTTTCTAGAGCCTACAAAAAACCTGACTTTGCCAACTTGTTTTTGTGAGGATGGAAAATCAACAATGGAGCACATTAGAAGGTTTAATGAGTATTATTCTCTCCTAACAGGAAGAACTTTTACGTGGCATTCTTCTCTCCCACCAAAATCCATCCATAATTAAGAAGACATGGAAAGATATTTCAATAGCATATTCGATTGCCTCAGCCTGAGGTTACAATAACTGATTTGATGAATTTTAAATAGCAGTAGGTGAATCACATGTTGACTTGTTCAGGAAAATGTCAAGTACAATTCCCTAATACAGAGTATGCTTTTATGATCATCATTGGCATATATCCTCAACTAAGAGAGAAATTAGTGGGATAGGCTTGCCATGATCTAAAGGGACTTTCCTCCCATGCAGTACACATTAAGAAATTCATTTACGAAAAGTAAATTAAGCGTGTTAGCTGAGGAAGAGGCCCACACTGGTATTTATAATCGACATGGAAGAATTTGATGATGATATGTCTACTAATTCCACGACACACATATTGAAAGATGAAATCCAAAAATGGAAAAACTATTCATGTCTTACCTTGAGGCCTGCCAAAGGAAAGGATAATACTTCATCTGATACCAAAATCAATTACAACCACATAATGAATACTTGTATCGTCTTTTGAAAAGCTATTCAGAATGATATCAAGGTGGGAATATTCAAGTTTTCCGACAAAGGGAAGATTGATATGGCCATTGATATAGATCATTTTCCATCCAAGAATATAGCCATGGTATCATTTTTCGAACCAACAAGGCTTAGATCAACTGGCAAAGGGAAGAGATTAAGGTGAAAGGTGTGGCAACCCAAAAACATTGAACCTAAATCAATGGTAGTTTTATGCTTCCTAGAGGACCTCATCTTGATGTTGTGTAAGGCCAATTGCGATAACATTAGTCTTATTTGTCATAGACGGAAACCTTTCCTACTCTATAATATTAGGAAGAGACTTCATCCATACTAGTGAATGTGTACCCTCAACATTCCATCAAAAAATCATGTTCTAGGTTGGTGACAAGGTAGATACTATAGAGGCTCACAAGAACCCATTATCAGCTAAGGTGAAAATATTTGAAACAATATTCTATTTTCCTCATCTCAGACCTATAACGGTCCCTCATGAGGTCAAATGGGAAGCTTTGGAAGCAGGCTACCTTACTTAACAAGGGTTTCAATCGAAGGCTAAAACTGATCTACGACCTTTTGATGAGGTTCTTAATGATTAGTCCCCCTCGTAATTGAACTACGCTATCAGTTGGCTAGAAACACATAGAATCGAGGCCAAAGATTCTGATGTTATGTTCTCATGGTAAGATGATGACTCTTCATCATATGCATATTTTTCATTGTTTTTAGTCTTATTTATCTTTTATTCATTAGTTAATTTAAGGAGTTATTTGATATATTTTGTTGATTTTAGTTATTTGATTTAATGAATTGTTTATGTTCTTATTTCCTTGATTAAGTAGAGACTTTTCATAGTTTTGCGTTATTTCTTTATTTTAGTGCAGTGCTGAATTTTGGTGATAAATCAACATGACCTATGTGGAGTATTTCAACCATATCTGGAGTTTTAGATGTCCAATTGGAGTCAAACCAAGTGAAAATGAAAGTTAAGATCGATAACTAAATCTTGCATGAAGATACCGGAACTCAATTCGGACTCAAAAGAGAATAAAAATACACTAACTGTCATACATAAGATATTGTGCGCGTGAAGTGTGAAACTAGCGTCTGGGGTGCATTTCTGCACCAGACCTGCCAAAATGCGCTTGAGGCGCGCCTAGGACGCGCGACACGCATCAGAAGACATTAAAACGCATTTTTTTTAATCACTTTTTAGGTATCTTTTTGGCTATTGGAAAGTTTGGAGACTTGTGCCCTAGTAGAGAAACTCAAAGACGACCGTTTCTAACACTATTGGAACAGTTTTATCAAGAATCATTCATGAATCTTTCTTGTAATTCTTCACTAATCTCTATCATTTCTATCTCTTTCATGATTAACTAAACCCTATTTTTTAGGGATGAGTGTAACAAGATGAAACCCTTATTTTTCTGATTTTACTTCTAATTATATGAATTAGTTTATTGAATTATTTTTCTCATCTTTGAGCTTACTTCTTTTTATTGCCTGGTCAACTTTAAAACGTTCTATGATTCGTATTTTGAAACCGGAGTGAACTTTACGATGTTTGAGATGAGAAATTCATGATATTGTAGTCTTGGGATAGATGCAGGTCATGAAACCAAATAAATTTGTTCCAAAGACAACAATTTGAAAAGAGATTTTTTGTACAGTAAAACTTATTTCTAATCTTAAATCCACTAAGTAATTAGGGGTTACTTTAGAATTAAAGGTTATGTCACTAAGAAATTAGGGCAAGAATAATAAAGAGAATTCGGTAATAATTCAATAAAGGAATTCAGTAACTAGAATCAAATTAGACACCAAGATTTGATTTGAAGCGAAACTCATCACTGATATTTTTCTTATAATAAAGGATTAATTTTATTATCGTTGTTAGTTTTAAATATTATTTCAATCAATTCAGAATTTTTTATTCAATTTAGTAATTAAATATAATTCAGTAGTAAAATGCAATCCTTGTGTTCGATACTCGGTACTACCCTTTTATTATTACTTGCAATGATTCAATAAACTTGCTGAAACATTATCAAAAGATAACGCATATGAGATTGAAAAGCTTAAATCTCCACGAAGGATGGTTGAGGATTAGAAATATTCAGCAATCGAGTCACCTATTCAAAGGAAACTCCCAACTTTTGAAGCTAAGGTTTTGTTTCTAGATGTTAATATGGCACTCTAGAGGAACCAAGAATGACAAAGGTTAGTGGAGTACTGTCCAAAAATTGAGAGGGGTCCATTAGTGGGGTTGATTAGACAATATAAATATTGCTACACATGGAGCTATCATGAGATGCTTGGTTTAGCTAAGGAACTATCGGAACATAGGCTACCTGTTAAAGAAGGATATAAGCCACACAAACAAACTCCTAGAAGTTTCAATCCTCAGGTGATCCCTCTAATCAAAGCAAAATAGTATAGCATTTTCTTAGAGAAAGAACAACCAGATATGTGGAATGGCTATCAAACATAAACATAGTACCTATAATCAAGAAGAATGGTCAGGTGAAGGCTTGCAATTGACTATCACAACCTAAATTTAGCCATACCAAAGGATGAGTATGGAACACCAGTACATGTTAGTTGATGTTGCAGCTAGCGATTTTGTTCTCACTTTCATCTCACTTTCATCGATTTAGCCACACCATATCCTTATTGGTTAAAGCATGAAGGTACATGTAATTTCTAGTTACGTGGGTTTGATAATTTAGAATAAGGTACTAATAATAAATAACTAAGGTCCAAAAGAAATAATATTATAAAATCATTTTAATTGAAAATTCTATAATAATCAAAATATTTAAAATTGAGCCTTTAATAACTAATCCTAAAAAAAAATATGATATAGACATTATGTTTATTTATTCTTGTTCTACTAACCTAATCTAAAGAGATTGCTCTTCTCAAAGGAGGCATGACTCCTCAGCTCTCGACGTTCTCAATGGTCTCAATCTCACAAAAATGTAATTCGTGTTCTTCCAAAAATATTCTTTAGAAATATAAACAATATACATAATTTTTCTCTAATTAATATAAACTCATCCACTTAAAATCAACAATAGTTCATATCTATAATAATCAAATAAATCAAATACATGCATTTATTATGCATAAAATAAATAAATCAATTCAATGGTATATAACTATCTAGATGCATTAATTATTCATATGATATTAATTAAATTACAAATATGAAAAATTTATAAAGTTAGAAGGTTAAGTTTTTACGGTGTTTTATTCTAATTTTATGGGTGTTAATCATTCTACATCATCGTATCATATCACATGTTATTTAATTAAAGTATGACACGTCTCCATTTTTTAGTTAAAAAATCATAGAGGAACATAAATTCTCGACTTTTAAAAAATGAAATCAATTTCGTAAATAAATAAAAATAGAAAACTAAAACTGCAATTAAATTATTTTATTTTTATTTTGTTGTGATTACTTATATATCTTAAACAATTACTCATCATAAATATATCTATTATTCGATTAATGTAGCTTTTTTAAAGTACCTAATAAAAACATAATAAAAATGAAAATTTATTACTATTCAATAATTTATGCTGTTAAATATAACTTCTCCTTAAAATAAAAGTATAAAAACATCAATAATAATAATAATAATAATAATAATAATAATAATAATAATAATAATAATAATAATAATAATAATAATATATAAAATACATTATTTTAAATTTTGAAAATCTAATTATTTTTAGTTTTTAATTTTAGTATGCTACAATATACATTAATGATGTGGTAGTCAAATCTTTAAACTTTTAATGCCATCAGGAGGAACAGACTTCGAAAAGAACGAGGCCCCATGGTCTAAAGATGAATCCAACAAAATGCGCATATATAGCATCATCTAGAAACTTTATGTGTTTACAGGGGCACAACGAGGGGATTAAAGTGGCAAGAACAAAGTTAGGGCCATAATGGAAGCCAAGTCTTCCACTACCCAGAGGGAATTGCAAAGTCTGCTGGGGAAGATCAATTTCTTGAGGAGATTCACATCAAATTCAGCTACCAAAAGGAGAGCTTTTTCAATTTTACTTAGGCTGAAAGATTTAGAGGAATTAGTGTGGGGAGGCACAACAAAAGGATTTTGACCAAATCAAGAAGGCTTTAGCTAACCCAATAGTACTTAGGACACCAATGCCAAGTAAACCACTCAAGTAATACATCGCTATTGAGAATCAGTATATCAACTACTTGCTTTCCCAAGATACCAAAGATGGTACATAGAGAGAGCAATGTATTATCGCAGTTGAATCTTGAATGACGTTGAAACTAGATATACGTAATTGAGAAATTATGTTTGTCATTATTTTATGCTTATACTAAACTTGAATATTATTTATTACCAAAAGAAGTTTTAGTATGATGCCTAATTTACATAGTTAGATATTTACTCAATAGACCTATTTTGTAAGGTCGACTAATGAAGTAAACCATCAAATTTAATGCATTTTCACATATCCCCTTACATGCAGTAAAGAGTTAGGCTCTAGCTGAATTTTTTGCAAAATATTTGTGTGTAGAAGTCCAACATCCATTAGTTGTGTCGAACTTTGTTGTGACGGTCAAACCCTTTGTTTTGAGGTTTAATGTCAAACCCTTGGTTAAGATCCTGATTTTTTTTTCAATAATCAAGTAAAGTATGAAACTATTATTATAGGTATAAATATTCTGGCAAGCATAGTGATAGACTATGGCCACATACAAGTCTAGGGAGATTTACAGCTAGTATTGAAACAAGTTACTGGAGAATATCAATGCTTGAAATGGTTAACAAACTGCTACGTATGTTTTTTTGATGTAGTTGTCTTACATGTCTCTTAAGAAGAAAACGAGTTTTTTTGATGTAGTTGTCTTACATGTCTCTTAAGAAGAAAACGAGAAGGATAATAAGTTATCTCAACAAGCATCCGGATATAACGAAACACCTTTTGGACTTATTCATATTGAATATCATACGAAAAGGTGCCCTCAGGTGGTCGACTCTTGCATTGAAGAGTTAGTTGACTACTTAAATGATCCCTCAACCTAAGTTGATTCCATGTTGAAATAAGTAACGAGTTTTTGTCTTCCGTGAGATTCGAACCCGGTACCTATGGGGTAAGTACCATCGTCCATTTATTCATACTACCAATTGAGTTATACCTTTTAATACAATGGACTCGAGTAGTATCGATTCGTTGGTGATGTTCGAAATAACCAACACAAATCAAAAAGAGACAAATACTAAAAAAATAGAAAATTTGATTGAAGTTTTTTTGAAAAGTGTTTCTGATACTTTAATCAAATATGACAAACATCTTAAAATAAAGACATTATGAATCACAATTAATAGAAATAGTATGATGTTATATTCTTCAATTTGAATCAAGCCTAAGATGTTAAATTTCAATATTAAAAATATATTAAAATTTAACATATAAAATCAAGACAAGATTCTAAATAAAAAAACTCTAATAACAATATTTCTATCAATTTTGCACAAAAACATAAAACAAAATAAAAACAAACTCTAAATAAAATGAAAATTACAGAACAATGTAAATTTCATAAAATTAAAGAGCTAGAGATAGAGATATACTCTTGGTGATTTATACAAATTCCTCTACTTCGTCCTCGTTTGTAGAGTACATCTTGTCCTCATTCAATCGAATGTGAGTTTTCTACCTTTGATTATGAGTGTTTACAAGATCCTTTGGTGGATGTTACAAAGACTTGCACATAAATCCTTCTTCCTAAACACTCTTACACACAAAATCTTGGAACACCCTCCAAATTCTAAACACAAACCTATCTTCAAGATGAAGATCACACCTCACTCTTGAAAAATAACCACCAAGAAACACCTATCTAGGAAGTTTTTGAAGAACACCTTCTTGTTGGGAAAAATAGCATAAGTTAAAAAAAATTAAGACACAATCACAACACAAGAATATAACGTGGAAACTCCAAAACCGGAGAAAAAACCACGGCCGTTGCATAAACCGGCAACCAGAGAATTAATACTATGTGAAAATTGTTACAACACATAGACTTCTCTCACTCACACCCCAGACACCCCAGTACAACCACACTCTTACAAAGCAAATATATAAACTAAGTCAGATACAAGCTTAAAGTGCTATTGCTGACTGGTGCATTTGAAAACAAATGACTAAAACCCAATATATAGCATTGGCCTTCTCCTTATTCTCACACACTAAAGGATGTGGGACTTGCAATCAACCCCAACAATCTCCACCTTGATTGTAAGAGTTACAGCTTCCGCTTCCATTGTCTTACCGACAATCATACTCCACCATCAAAAGTACACTTCACTTGGAACTAAACCATCCCAAGAATTTTCTCCACTTGGAACTAAACCATTCCAAGAATTTTCTCATGTTGAAACCTTGCTGAAATTAATGGTGCAACTCCCATATTGGCTTCCAGGAAGTTCTTCAGCCATCGACAAATCACCACACACCTTGCATCAATGCCAACCAATGCCCGTGTGTTGTTCTGAATCCGCTAGCAATAACTTGTCCTTTTTCATGGTATAGCGGAAATACCATAAGGACAAACTTTATCTTCTAGATGAGATCACCAGCATCTCCCCAAACAAGGGAGACCTTGCTAGCACTTGTCTCAGAGTCTTTTCCAGATACTGCTCCACCTGGACAATTTCTCTTCACATGCCCAGACTTTCCACACTCCCAGCACACCAAATTCTTTGCATGTATCTTCTTCCCATTAGCCCCACTTCTAGTCAGCAACATTGAGCTTGATGAAGTGCTTTCATCATTTTTCATTCTCCTTTCTTCAGAAATAATTTTAGTTGCAACTTCTTCAAAACTCAAACTTTCCTTCCCATACATCAGAACAGGTTTAAGATGAACATAGGAAGGTGGAAGGGACAAAATGAGCCTTAACGCTTTATCTTCATCATCAATCTCAACTTTGATAGATTCCAACTCAGAGACAATATTATTCAAAGTACTAAGATGATCAGAGATTTTCGTACCTTCATCCATGCGCAGATTGTGGAATTGCTCTTTCAACAACAACCGATTTGAGATGCCCTTAGCCTGATATAACCCTTCAAGCTTCTCCCAGAGTTGCTTGGCTGATGACAGATTCTGCACATTCGCAAGAACATTCTTTGCCAAACACAGACGAATTGCACTTGCAGCTCTCAAATCTAGTTCCTCCCACTTGTCGGCTTCCATGTTGGAAGTGTTTCCTTTCAACGCCTTGTGTAATCCTGATTGTATAAGCACATCCTTGACTTGTACTTTCCACAAGCCAAAGTTGATTCTTCCATCAAACTTCTCTATGTCAAACTTCATAGCGCTTGAATAAGACATAGCAGGTGCACGCAGACTGTAAACTGTGCACCAGGTAAGTTCCCAGGAAAGAGAGGTGGGTCACAACAGACACGCTTAAATACCAAGTCTTTCCTTAGCCAGAACCTCCCTAAGCAGCACTTTCACAGAATCACCTTTCCCCTAACAATACCAAGGATAATTCTTTTCTGATGTGGAAGATCAGACAAAGCTGCAACCATAGAGCATACTAAGAAAAATTATCCTACCGAACCTCCGAACCTTGGCTCTTGATACCAGTTGTTGGGAAAAATAGCATAAGTTAAACAAAATTAAGACACAATCACAACACAAGAATATAACGTGGAAACTCCAAAACCGGAGAAAAAACCATGGCCGCTGCCTAAACCGGCAACCAGAGAATTAATACTATGTGAAAATTGTTACAACACATAGACTTCTCTCACTCACACCCCAGACACCCCAGTACAACCACACTCTTACAAAGCAAATATATAAACTAAGTCAGATACAAGCTTAAAGTGCTATTGTTGACTGGTGCATTTGAAAACAAAGGACTAAAACCCAATATATAGCCTTGGTCTTCTCCTTATTCTCACACACTAAAGGATGTGGGACTTGCAATCAACCCCAACACTTCTCCAATGCTCGATACACAATCCACATATGTCCCCTAGAAGAATTGTATCTAGAATAGACACCATAATAATCGATATCCCCTATTGCGGTTTCTCACTTCAAAACTCAATTGCACAACCGACTTGATCAAGAAATAGTTTTGAATCTATGATATGATCTTGAATGATTGAGTATGAGGAATGGATGAAATTATTCTTGTGTTTAGGAATGACGAGAAAATATTTTATATGATGCATGAATAGGTTAGGCCAATGAAAAATGAGGTCAAAGAGAAATAACCGCTGTGTAATTTCCATAACAACCTTAAAACTGTCAAATTTTAAGTCTACAGGCCTAGTAAGTTGATATACATATCAGGTGAGTTGACTAACCAAAAATGAAGTCAGATGATGTGTGAGGTGAATCACATATAGTTGTGAGTAGACTCACAAAACTCAATGTCTTGTTGATGAGTCGATTACAACTTCTGGTGAGTCGACTAACAGCCTTAGGACTTTAAAAACTGAGTTCTTGAATATCATAGTTTGATTCATAAGTTTGTAAGTCGAATTTCACAAAGTTAAAAACACTTAGAAAATGGTTTGAAGAGTTTCAAAGAATGTCAAGGCTATATGATCATACTTCAAACTTAATACATGCTAAAACAACATGTGATTAAGCTTATGCATGATAAAAACTTCTTTTTCATGTATTCTTTTTTGATCAAGTAATCTATGCAAGAGCTAGAGAAAGAGAATCAACAAGGCATACACAAAAACACCATCTAGACTAAGCAAGTTGACATCAATCAAAACATTAATTCTAAAACTTAAACAACTAAGGAAATACTTTACAATTACACATACATCTTTAGATTATTCAAAATGGAAACATACAATTGTAGCTCTTGGACCACAGTTAAAGAACCAGTACAAAAAAAAATTATTTGAACCGATACAACAAGAATGCATTGTGCTCTGCATTAGTAATCGGTCCTGGTTTCTTAGCATTGACAATCGAAAACTTTGAATAAATGGAGTTTGTTTTCGAGAAAAAAATTCTCAATTGAGAGATGAGAGCATCATGGACTAGTAGAGCACTAGACTTAGTGAGAGACAAGCCAAGAAAGGCAGCCACGTCCAAAATAGAGGGGGTCATCATACGCCACGAAAAATGAAGGTGTTGATGCTCATGAACCAGTAGTCAAGGAAGCCAAAGAAGTGTTCTATGTCAAGCCTCATAGCTTCTTTGGAGAGCATAATCATGTCATAAATATGTGACTTCTTCCATTCTTGACTTTCAGTCGTCTCCATCTGAGTCAACCAAGTCTGGTAATCAACCATTGAGTGGGTAAAAGTAATAAAATCCCCTGGCCTAAACATTGAAAGATGATAACAGTCAGGAGGAAATAAACAGAAGCCAAGGAACATGGACTCATCGCTCACTCTAGAAGTTGAAAGGCAAAGCAAAAAGTGTTTCTAGATAGCAATAAGGGGGCCGAGATGAGTTGGTTGCCCAACAGTAGCAACTAGCAATATAAGATAGAAGAAACTGATTGAGAAAAGTTATCACATTTGTAGCTATGATCATTGTTTTGGAAATTAGAAGAAGACATGATTGTGATTAAAAATGACTGAGGAAATTTTCTCATACGTGAGCGAAAAGTGCAAGACAATTCTTGAGAAAGCATAAAAGCAGTTAGAGAATAGATAGCAAGAATTGGGGAATGAAGAAATTGAATAAGGCTAATTATACCCCCAAATGATTAAGCAAAAGTCAGGCTTGATTAGTTAAGATAATCAAGGTTACCGAAGGCAGGGTTTGTAACGACTACTTTTCTATTTTACGGTCCAATGATGACATTGTTCATGCGTAGTAATTATTGTTTGTGTCACATGACCTTATAATCTATCAAGTATCCGATAATGTGATGCAAGGAGCATTTGTATACACCTAATAATAAATAACTAGTTAGCTAAGAACGACAAGCAATCAAATTTTGGGAGAGTCAAATTTTGTGAGAGTCAAATTCCTCTTAGCTAAGGGAGGATTAGCGGCGCAAGAAGCAATTATATGATTTAGTCGAGTCTTTCTCAAGTTTTCAAAAGTCCGCAAAGGCCGTGGAGACTTGGAACTTAGTCAACACTAAATATTACTTGATAATTTGATAGTTACGTTTACCAGCCACGTTTATAGTGCCACTCACGATCAACATGGAGTCGTGATTATAAGGAAGAGCACGCATAGATATTGCCAATGGGGGCATGCTAAAAAAATATAGGAAAAATGAGTTGATCTTGGAAAGCTAGGAATTCCCTCAAACTAGAGTTAGCATGCACAATCAAACAAGCTTTTTATGCACACAATCAATCAAATAAGTTTTTTACGCATTCTTTATCCTTTATCAATTTTCTTTACTATGCATTTGTTGTTCATTAGCTTAAATATTCACACCATACTTAATACTCTTTGGAGTAGTTATGAAATCCTCATATGAGGGACAAAGTTCATTCCTCCGTGTAATCGTTTGAAGCAAAAGTTAATCAAAAGTTGAGAACAGTTAGTCGTTTCCTGTTGATCTGTAATCCCAACAGTAACATATAGGGTCGTCTTAAACATTTTAGATATGTTGTTCTAATATAAAAAATTGGGCCCCTAATAAAAAGAAAATGCAATTTTAATATTAATAAAGATAAAATAAATTTTAGCTTCTATAAAATTTCAAAATATTATTAATCTCTATAAAAGAAATTTAAACTTTTAGTTCCCAAAAAAATTTTATTCACTTTTTATTCCTATATTGAAAAGTTTTTTTGTAAATAAATTATATTTCTAGTTCCGAAATAAAGTCTCTATAAAATCAAAATGGAAATTAGAAGTCAATAATATTTCTTTATAAGTTAAACTGAAAATGTTATAAAGTTTCTAGGGAATAAATATATATTTATCTGCTAAAAAAAATACACCTCCATTTTATTATATTATAAAAAAAATAATATTTGAGCCATACATTAATTGGAGGTCATGTGCTATTGGGTTGGAAGTACAACTCAATTGCCGGGGCCCTGGCATTATATGTGAAATAATGAATTTTTTAGTCAATTTGATAATAATTTTGGAAAAGATCATTGGCAATGAATTTGGAAAAGCATATGGCTGAAAGAAAACTATCAAAATGAAGAAGAGATTGGAGAGTGAAATAGTTAACATCAACTTGCTCACGATAGCTTTGTTGATATCTTAGTTTTTTTTTTTTTTTTTAATTTACATGTAATTGGAAAGTTGTAGTTGTTCATTTTCAATTTCTTGAATTTTTAAAGAAAATCATTATGGTATATATTTCCTTTCAAAAATGTCACAATGACAATCATTTCATTTTTACTTAGAAACTATGACAACTATCACATCATGTGTGATTGTCATATTATAACCTTTTATTTTTTAGATGTTTTTTAAATATAAAATAAACATATGTTCCTACTTTATAGCTAGCTATATCTGAATATTTTTCTTATTATAAAAGGTCAATTTTATTTATGTTATTAATTCTAAATATTGTTTCGACCAACTTGAGAACTTTTTGTTCAATTTTAGTAATTAAATATAATTCGATAGTATAATAAAATTGATCTTAGCTTTCATTTGCACTTGGTGTGACTCCAATTGGACATCTACAACTCTAGATATGGCTGAAATACTCTACACATGTCATGTTGATCTGTCACCAAAATTCAGCACTGCACCAAAACAAAGTAACAACGCAAAACTTCGAAAAATCTCTACTTAATCAAGGAAATAAGAACATAAACATTTCATTAAATCAAATAAATAAAATTAACAAAATATATCAAATAAATTCTTAAATTAATTAATGAATAAAAGATAAATAAGACTAAAAACAATAAAAAAAAATATGCATATGATAAAGAGTCATCACAACCTCAAAGTTGCAGCTACTACAAAGCATTCATCATGCTCCATAGTTGCTTACAAAAAAACAACACAATTTGTACACGTTAGCATTCATTCATCAAGTTCAACTCTCTCTTCGCACAATCTCACCAAAATTTCTCTCAAGTGTTTAGAAAGAGTTATGAATTTATCACTCAAATCCTATAACATGCATTACGCTATCATAGGCTTGAAAAAATTATAGTTAGCAATCACAATGCAGTAAAACATACATTTTTGGAGGACTTTCAGGTTGTATTGGGGCTTAGGTAAGGGTATGACATTTTGGGATAGTAGACTTTACTATTTGGAGTTAGGCATACATTTCTAAATTATTCTACCATTTTTTTATTTTTCTTCACCTTTTCATTATGGAAATTCTCAAACATTGACAAAAGTACTAAGAAGATATTATTTACTAAAGTACACAAATTGATTTTTTTTCTTCTTTTTTTCTTCTTTTTCTTTTTCTTCTTTTTTTCTTCTTCTTTCCTTCTTCTTTTCTTATTTTTGTAAGAATCACAAACACACAATAGTTAGAAGTAGTTTTACCGTATTCATGTTTCTCTATGAAAGAATCAAATTTCCCGTATCATTGTTGAGGTGCTTGCTTGAGCCCATACAATTCTTAAATTTGCAGACCAACTATTCTTTACTTTTGACTTCGAAACTTTTGGGTTACTCTATATGGATCTCATTTTCCAAATCTCCGTGAAAGAATGTAGTTTTCACATCAAGTTTTTCAACTTCTAGGTTCAAACTAGTTGCTAACCTAAGCACAACTCGGATAGAGGACATCTTCACCAGAGGTGAAAAAATTTCATCAAAGTCAATATTTTTTCTCTTATTAAAACCTTTCACAACCAATCATGCTTTTTATCTTGATTTAGAATTATTCTCTTCTGCCTTTATCTTGTATACGCATTTGTTCTTGAGTGTTTTTTTGCCCTTAAGTAACTTTACCAACTCAAATGTATGATTCTCATGCAAGGAATTCATCTTTTTTTGCATGACCTTCAACCACTTTTCTTTATCAACATTTGTAATAGCTTATTGGTAGTAATATTAATGTAACTTCTGGAATTTGATTTCTATTTCTCAGCTTTATCAACATATTCAATAGTTTGGTCTTCAAGAAATATCACATCTCAGCTTCTGATAATTCTCTTGTCAATCGGATAATCCACAACCGGATATTTGATAATCCATAACCAAATTATTCACCACCATAACCGACGAACACATATTGTTTGGATGTACTATCATGTTTAGACCTTTCATCTCTTAGAACATGAACAAAATATCTGTAGCCAAAAACTCTCAAATGTTGATAAGAGACATATGTCCCTATCCATACTCTATTTGGAACATCACCATCAAGTGGAATAGATGGAGAAATATTGATCAAATCCACTATAATTTTCATTGTTTCACCCCAAAAAGATTTTGATAATTTTGCATGAGAGAGCATACATCTGATTTTGTCATTAACCATACAATTCATTCTCTCTGCAACACCATTATATTGAGGTGTCTTTGAAACTATTTTTTCAAGCCTAATTCCATGTTCTCTACAATACTCTTCAAGCAAACCTCTATACTCACCACCGTTATCTAATTGAACACATTTCAATTTCCTTCATTTTCTCTTTCAACACTTGCATGAAAATGCTTAAAGACTCCAAATACTTGGTCTTTAGATTTCTAAGGAAAAGCCCACACTTTTCTAGAGTGGTCGTCAATAAAAGTAATAAAATATGATGCACCGCAAAGAGATTTACTATCCATCATGCAAACATTAGTATGAACTAAAACAAGAATATTTTGCCTCATATGAGGACCAGTATTATGAAAAGAAACTATATGTTGTTTTCCAGTAAAACAATTAGTACAAGTTTTTTGAGACATACCATTCAAAGGAAGAAACATTTTCTTCGCAATTATGTTGAGTCATTTCTCACTCAAGTGACCAATGAGCATATGCCATAAATCAGAAGAGGCATCTTCAATTGTATTCATTTCTTCCTTGCATAGCTTCGTAGGCATCATATAGAGAGAAATAGAAATTTGCTCCTTTGCAACCATTAGAGACCCTTTGGTGATTTTATATACACCACTATTACCAAAGTAAGTTTGATAACCTTCGATATCCAAGGCTTTCACTAAAATCAAATTGAGACGGCTATCAGGAAAATGTCTAACATTCTTCAGTTGAAACTTGCAACCAATCCCAGTTTGAACTCAAACATCTTCCATACTGATAATTTTACATACTCTTTCATCTCCCATTTTTACCATACCAAAATCACCAACACTGCAAGATGGAAATCATGCCTAGGAGCAATATGATATGAGACTCCTTAATCAATAATTCAAGTTGAATTCTGACATGCAAGGTTTATGGAATTATCATCACTAACAATGTAGACCTCACTAACAAATACAAGTGATGTAGTATCTTTATCATTTTTCTTCTCTTTTTCTTCATCTCTTTACCTTGAGTGATCTCGCTTAAGGAACCTACAATTTCTTTTTATGTGACATATTTTTGCCACAGTTATAGCATATCACTTCTTTTCTAGTATTCAACTTGCTTACTGACTTGCTACGACTTTTAGAGTTGTCACATCTAAGGAAGTGTTTAGATTGACTTCTCCTTCGTGACTCTATAACTAGTGCTTCTGACTTTGAGGAAGAACCAATCAAACCACGTTCCTTTCTCCGTGCTTCTTCATTCAACATGTTCTCTTTAACAACTTTCATTTTCAACTTTCTACTCAAAGTTGAATTGGTCAATGTCACAACAAAGACTTTCCAATTATCAGACAAGGAACACAACAATAACAACACTTTCAACTCATCATCTAGTTTAATCATATTCGAACTTTTATTTTCCTTCTCCATTTAAATACACAAACAAAACCAATCTAGCTTTAGATACCACTTTGTTGGGGAAAAAACCAGAGATAACTATCTCAATAATGCAAAATATTTTCTCCCGCTTGTGTAGATAAATGGTTAAACAGAAAATACAATTCCACAAAGTAATAACAATTGACAGAAAATTAAATATGAGACCAACATAATTTTTACCCTGGAAAACTTTCCTCAAAATGAGGGAATAAAAACCATGGGACCTAGTCTAGTAAAACATTCAACTATAATAATTAATGGTTACACTAGAGTCTTCCTAGAGACACTAGGGAACATCAATCAACAATAGCCATCATCAAAGGATTAAAACCAAACAAATAACAAACAATCTTCCACTAAAATGAGCATTCCAAAGTAACTCTCAGAGAAGGTGAAACTAAGACTGTATATTAAAAGAACAAACTCAGTTGTAGAAATAAAATAATAAAATTGTATACCAAACAGAGCAAGTTTGCTACAAACTCATTAACGCAGAAACCCTACTTTTTTTCTTCTTCTCCTCTTGTTACTATTGCATGCCTTCTTCTGTTTTTTTTTTTTCTTTTTCAGCGGCACTATTCCCTTTTGTATTATTAGAAATTTCAAAATTCCTTTTTTTTTCCTTCACATGGGGCAAACCTATTAAATCACCGTATTCTTTTTTTCTTTCTTTCTTTAATAATAATAATAACAATAAAAATATTAATATTAATAATAATACTAAGAAAATTGGTTGATTTCACTTGATAAGTGAGTTCACCCAACAAATTGTCCATTTTCTCTAAACTAATGTCAACTATTAAGGCTATTGAAATAGCTCATAAAAAAGACTAATATAATTTATGGTCGGAATGCGACTCAATGTTAGTGGTATTTGCGTTCAATAATGGCATATTGTCCCTTGATGCTTGCCTGACAGGTGGTTGAATTGTAAGCATTTTTGTTCCCTAATGAATTTCAAAGCCACTCATATTTTCAAGGAAGGTAATTATTGTGCAAACAACTAGCAAGTTTTAGTTTGTCCAATAGAGAAGATCATTGGTGGAACAAAGTCCCATTGTTTATCTCTAATGATCTCCATAGGAATAGGTTGGTTGTTCCCTTTATAGATTTACATAGCATTTTGTACTTGGGTTTGGTTCCCCTCCCAAGCTATATTTATTCTTTTCTTTATTGAATACATTTTGTGAGTGGTGTTGTAATAGGAGATATTTGAGATGTCAATATAGTTGAAATGTCATGTATTCTTATTATTTGCTGCTTTCACTCTAGTAGTCTTTTAACAAAAAAATAAAATATATTTTACGAGACAGTTTTTCATACTTTGTGCACCAACTACGGCAGGAAACATTTCAAAAACTCTTTTTCAATTCTATATTACTAAGTTTTTATTACTCATTATATTGTTGGTGTGACGTGTCTAGATATTAGTATTGAAGAAATAAAAAGTATATTAGTGTGACGTGTCTAGATATTAGTATTGAAGAAATAAAAAGTATATTAAGGTTGTTGCTCAGTGTTATTTAATTTAGAATGAAGTCGTGATATCATATCATATATAGTCAGAGTCTTAATCTTATTGATTGTTTCATTTATATGAATTTTTTAAGGTGTGTCTATTTTAGACCATTGTATCAATTGCTTACTATTCCATTGTAATTAATTTTTTAGTTTTGCAAATTCTTTATTTTACTTTAAAATCATTTAAAATTGGGAAATTTGTTGTATTTTGTTTAAAATATTATTTTAAAAATTAGTTGAGTTATATTAAGCATCATAATTAGATGTTTATGTTGATTTTGTTGAAAAACACAAAATAATCGTTGGACATGCAATTGAATTGTGTTTCTCTTTTAATTATCAATACTCTACAGTATGGGAGGCCATAAATATATATATATATATATATA
>NC_021164.2:42114622-42158711 GCF_000331145.2 Cicer arietinum
TATATATATATATATATATATACTCCAATCAAATATGACATTGTGTTGTTAAGATTCTTTTAAATTGTATCATCATAAATGTTTAATTGATTACTAATAACATTTTTGTGATTACATTAATTCATATCAGTATATCGTATTTAAACTAAATGTCTATGTTAACTCAAATGGAGATTTTTGAACTTCCTAATTTTTGTGGATTTTCATAGTCATATTTGAAAAACTTTATTGATTGATTGAATATCAAGTCTTGTGGAACATTTATTAATTTTGACTAAATTTAATTATTCTTGTAATGAGTGATGCCTATATTTAACTACTATTTTTTTTTTTTTGGAACTATGTGGACATTGTATGACCTTTATGAAAAATAAAAACACGGTTGCATGATCATTAACAAACATAGAGAATAAAATTAATACCTTAACAAAATAGAAACAAACATAGAGAATAAAATTAGTACCTTTAACATCCTCTCAAATTTGGTATTTCATTTCTAATGTTACATGGTCTCATAACTTCTAAATTTATGCCACATAACTTCTAAATTTGGTTGAATTTACACCAAAAATTTGCAAGTGAGTGGATCAAAATGGATTTGCAACTTAATATCTAATGCACGAACTTTGACCAAAGATTTCATCATTGTGGTACATCTAGTCTTTCTTTGTTTGTCCTTATTGACCAACCTGTCATTTAGAGAAAGGACATTGAATGTATCATTCAGATGAATCATCCATTTATCTATGAACACAATAATATTATGTATAAATCATAGATAAATAATAAAAAATATATATTTACTTATTGGTTATACCATATCCCTTCTTGATGGTTATCACGAATAGAGGGTATATCACCCTCTTCATTTTCTTCAATTAAAGTAAACACATGTGTTGAGAAAAATGAAGCATCATAAATATCAAACATTAAATCTTGATTTTCATCACTTATCATTCATGTTTTTTCCTTGATGAACCACTAGCCACCTATTGTTAGAAGGATTAGTGACATAAAACATTTGTGTTACTTTCAATACCATTATGAAAGGTTCGTTCATATAAGTCAACCATTGTAAATCCTAATTCATCCATTTGAACATCGCTATTACTGTCAACCCACTTGTATTTAAATGCATGCACTTTAAACTTAACATAATCAACCTCCCAAATCTATTCAATGACCCTTCCATACGATGTATTCGCCATTATAGGTTTATATCTTTGGAACTAGAGAAGCCCAAAGATTCAGCGACAACCATAACCCCGCTATTTTGCATGGTACTTTTGTCATTCTTTAACTTTGTATAGGAGAAAATTTTATTGATATCATATGCTCTCCAAGTTATTACGTTGTACTTACGCCCATATGCCAACCATTTAATTTTTTCAAAAGCACTATCATCATTATCAATTCGTTCATTAAACCAATCTAAGAAACTCCTATTATGCTCGTTCAACAACGATCTTTCATTCATCCGAGGGTTTTTCTCCTAGACAATGATTTTTGAGCAAATAAATAAGGTTGAACTTCATTATTGTTATTCAAAATATACAAATGTGCTTGAAGAATCATATCCTTATTCATGGTCTTAACATTGAAACCTTGTGTGTACCCTTACCTTCACATCTTCTGTCATGAATAGACTTACGAATTCCTATAACATCTACTTCAAACATATAATCTTCACAAAACTCAATGGTTCCTTATGTAACGTACCTTTCCACAATCAATGCTTTTGGACAGGGTGGATTCTTCATATACCCTTTCAGGATATTCATGTATCATTGTACTAGATAAATCCACCTGAAATAAAACAGGACCGCACAATCTAATCTTCTTCACTAAATGAACAATTAAGTGAACCATAATGTCAAAAAAATAAAGGAGGAAATATATCTCCAATTGACACAATATAATTGCAGCCTCAACTTCCAACTCATCGAACTTTTTTGGATCAATGGCTTTAATACATATAGCATTGAAGAATAAGCACAATCTAGTTATAGTTCGCCTAACCTTTTTAGGCAAGATGCCAAGAATATCCACTAGTAATAGTTGTTGCTTCAAGACATGACAATCATGATATTTTAAACCAATTAATTTGAGATTTTTCATTGATACAAGTCTCTTGACATTTTATGAATAACCTTGCGACACTTTGATACCCTGCAAACACTTACAAAAACTTATTTTCTCTTTTTTCAATAAAGTGTGACATGCTAGAGGTAAATATGTTCGATTATCAATTTTTTGTGGAGCTAACTATTGTCGTATATCCATCTCAGCCAAATCTAAATGAGCATTTATACCATATTTTATCTTGCCTTGAATTTTGAGTAGCTTTCTGATTACATTATTGCACACATTTTTTTCAACGTGCATCACATCAATATAATGTCTTACATCGAGGCTAGACCAATATGATAGATCAAAGAACACCTACTTCTTCTTCCATATAATTTTCGCAGCATCCTGCTTTTGGTTCTTTCGAAGCTAACATTAATGTGTTCTTGTGCTAATATACTTCCTCTTCAGCTAAGGGCTTCAGAGCGACACCATTCTCATATTGTCCATTAAAAGCTTTTCACATTCTACAATATGGATGATCGTTTTCTTAGAATTTTTTTATGCCCAAGATACATGGTCTTCCTGCCATGTTTCAGTTGATTATAACATGTATCTTCTTTACAAATAGGACACACTTTATAGCCCTTAACTCTATCCACACAAATTACTATATATCAAAAAGTCATTGGTTGTGCAAAACAACATGACACGTATCTTGAAATACTCATGGGAATACACATCAAGAACATCAACGCCTTCCTGTAACACCCCGATTTTCAAAGCGATGGTGTATTTTTTTTTCAAAAGAAATTAAAATAAAACAGAGAAAACAAATAAGGAAATACCTTTGGATAAATAATTGAGTCATTATAATTTACAAGCAGCGGAAAAGTTTCTCAAAATATGAATCCAAAGTATTTACACATCAAAAAGTGGTACATGTAACCCAACGAAAATAACATGTCATACTGACAATATTAGTAAAGGTACAGTTTTTCAGTTCAAAATAACGTAATCCAAAAAACATTTGTTCCCTCTATGTCATCCTAATCTGATAATTCTTCAAAAAAAACTATAGCTATACACCGTGAGTGATCTCCACGCGCCCCGTGAGATCCTCCTAACATAGCTCCAGTCAAGCATTCCCATCTACATTCCCACCCGTAGGGTACGAACCGGTAGGATCGTCCTGGCTCTCATTTGAGGGCAAAGCCCAGATTTCCACAATAGTTGTAAAGGGTCACCAACCGAAATTAACAATAAATACATAACATTTAAGTTTTTAAATGCACAAAATAACCTTTCAACTTAGCATGCACCTTAAAAGGATTTTCCATATGCGAAAAGTTCATATAATGCTTGCCAATTAAAAATGAAATCAAAATAAAGTTCTCAATCCATCAAGTAATACATAACTAACCAAGACATTGATAAATCAATTGAGCAATCTGTTATCTAACTCAAAATAAGAATTTCTACTAAGCCAATCGATTTCCTGAAGGTTTTTAGTGAAATCTACACTCTGGGATTAAATCAATCGATTGACAGAATAGCTGAGCCCCTGACTTAATGTCAATCAATTTCCAAAACGATTTTGTCAGTTTTGCTGAATTCCTGTATGGCCAAATCGATTTCCAAATCAATTTTCTTAAATTGTTTTGAAAAACATTTTATAAAATCGATTGGCAAATCGGTTATGTCAAATTAGGGAAGTTCCTATAACTCATCCAATCGATTGGGAAATCGATTTCCCTGCATATTCTTCCAAAAATACATAAACTAACTCAATCACATTCATACACAATTCCACATCGTAACACTTAGCAATTCCCACACGATCACCACGACAAATTGAGTTTCGATATAGTTTTACAACCCATCATACTTACACACAATAATCAATACATAACACTTAGCAATTTCAACACAATCACTACAACATCATGAGCTTTGAAATAGTTTTGCAATCAAACATGCTATCACACAATTCCAAACAAAACATAACACTTAGCACTTATAACACAATCACTACAACATCATGAGCTTCGAAATAGTTTTGCAATCAAACATGCTATCACACAATTCCAAACAAAACATAACACTTAGCACTTATAACACAATCACTACAACATCATGAGCTTCGAAATAGTTTTGCAATCAAACATGCTATCACACAATTCCAAACAAAACATAACACTTAGCACTTATAACACAATCACTACAACATCATGAGCTTCGAAATAGTTTTGCAATCAAACATGCTATCACACAATTCCAAACAAAACCCTCCATGAGAGGCGTAAATCCTAAACGCACAGTTTCTCACGAACTAACACGAGTGCAGTCTCTCATGGACAAACACAATTTACCAGGGTGTAGTCTCTCACGGACAAACACTTGTGCAGTCTCTCACGGACAAACACAATTTACCAGGGTGTAGTCTCTCACGGACAAACACCTGTGCAGTCTCTCACGGACCTCACTGACAAACACCTGTGCAGTCTCTCACGGACAAACACAATTTACCAGGGTGTAGTCTCTGACGGA
Organism: Cicer arietinum; assembly: GCF_000331145.2. Taxonomy (NCBI): domain Eukaryota; kingdom Viridiplantae; phylum Streptophyta; class Magnoliopsida; order Fabales; family Fabaceae; genus Cicer; species Cicer arietinum. Next base: position 42,119,240 of record NC_021164.2, read on the forward strand.
CAAACACATGTGCAGTCTCTCACGGATAAACACAATTTACCAGGGTGTAGTCTCTCACGGACAAACACATGTGCAGTCTCTCACGGACAAACACAATTTATCAGGGTGTAGTCTCTCACGGACACACACCTGTGCAGTCTCTCACGGACAAACACAATTCCCACGACAACTCAAATTCAAAACACTCAATCATAAACTTGAATCAAAACACGACTCGTGTGCCAAGCACCCTAATGCAATGCGTATATGCCAAAATGCACGGACTCGGAATTCCAAACCAAAACCCTCCTCGAAGGGCCGTAAATCATAATTGTACCGCCTATCGCAGGCCAAAGTACCAATTACCGAGGTGCCACCTATCACGGGTCAGCACAATTTACTAAAAAGCGTAAATCGTAAAAGTACCACCTATCACGGGTCAGTACTGTTTACCGAGGTGCCACCTATCACGGGTCAGCACGATTTACTAAAAGAAAAAGCGTAAATGGTAAGCGTACCGCCTGTCACAGGCCAAAGTACTATTTACCGAGGTGCCACCTATCACGGGTTAGCACAACTTACCAAAAACGTAAATCGTAAATGTACTACCTATCACAGGCCAAAGTACTATTTACCGAGGTGCCACCTATCACGGGTCAGCACGATTTACCAAAATGAAATGCATGAGCATACACTGACTCCATCCACAACAATCGTTAAGCAAATGCAGATATTAAAAGATTCCCCATTTTTAATACTCATTTAACTTAAACGATTTTCAAAGCAAACATTAAGTAAACAGAAATATTAAGAGATTCCCCATTCTTAATACTCATTTAACTTAAACGATTTTCAAAGCAAACATTAAGTAAACAGAAATATTAAGAGATTCCCCATTCTTAATACTCATTTAACTTAAACGATTTTCAAAGCAAACATTAAGTAAACAGAAATATTAAGAGATTCCCCATTCTTAATACTCATTTAACTTAAACGATTTTCAAAGCAAACATTAAGTAAACAGAAATATTAAGAGATTCCCCATTCTTAATACTCTTTTAACTTAAACGATTTTCAAAACGAACATTATGTAAACAAGACATTAAGAGATTCCCCCTTCTTAATACTCATTTAACTTAAACGATTTTCAAAACAAACATTAAGTAAACAAGACATTAAGAGATTCCCCATTCTTAATACTCGTTTAACTTAAACGATTTTCACGACAACATTAAGTAAACGTAGACATTAAGAGATTCCTCATTCTTAATACTCGTTTAACTCTAATGGTTTCCAAATTCCACACAAAACAAACTCAAACATATTATCAAATTCAATCCACGATCCACACCAAAACACATCAATTCATTTCTCCACAGAATCCAACCATACACACAACAAATTTCATCAGTATTAATTAAGAACACGTCAAATACGACGAACACAAATCAACACAATCCACCACTCAAACACAACAAGTTTTATTTACTCAAAATCATACATAAATGAGTTTAAATTCATTTTCCACGAAACATTCATCAATATAACCAAAACTTAACTCTAAGATTTTACCCATAAAGCCTTAGATTCATTTTCCCCCAAAATCAACACTTCAACCCTAACAAAATCCTTTCCACACAACCACAGATAAGTCCCTAAATTCAAACTAGAAGTTTGGAAGGAGCACTTACCTTCACGTTAGCTTTAACGTTCGGTAACGGTACCGCGAGTAAATCCGGTAAAATCTCCGCTCGCAACGTCGCTTTCAAATTTAGTTCACTAGCACCGTAGCGTGGTAGTGAGCAACTTTCCCTTCTATCGCTTCGCGAAACGAAGCTTAGATCTAGATGAAACGGGGAGGTTTGTGTTTGACGGTTTTGAAATCCCTAACTCCGTTTTTGAATCCGAGAAGGAGGAAGGAGTTGGGAACTTGATCTTTCTCACCCACTAGCCTTGGGTTTCAATTCTCGAACTTAAAGGAAGCAAAGAAAACAAAACCAAAGAAGAAGAAAAGGGAGAGAGTCGCGAGGCAGGGAGAGACAGGAAGAATTTCTAGTTTTTCCTTCTTTTGTTTTTCTTTCCTTTACTTATCTTCTCTTTCTTTTCCTTTCTTTCTTCTTTTCCTTCCTTTTTCCTTTCCCTCCAAACATATACTCATTATATATATTAATAATAATTAACAAATATCTCAAAATATCTAGATATTTATTAAAATTACCATTTCACCTATAACGCGTTAAATTCTTCGTAAAAGATTCACCGCAGCTAATTTAATTTATTCATCGACGAGTAATTCTAATCGCCATCAAAATATCTCTTTGGTCATATAAACTCCAAAATATTAATAACTTTGACTAAAAAGCCTCCGAGTTCAATACCAAAATACACTAAAATACATAAAGTATACTTTAAAATTATGGGTCTTACACTTCCTCTCATAGAAATCTTAAATCTTCAATCAATGGACTAAGATAAACATTAATGTCATTTCCTAGTTGTTTTGGCCATATATTAGTATAGATAATATTATATATTTGTGTTTCATGTACAACCAATGAGATAGGTTGTAAATTATAAGCAGAATAGGCAATGAACTATGATCCCTACTTAAATTATCATATGAATTCATTCCATCAGTAGCAAGTCCATGCATAAGATTTCTTGACTCACTGCCAAAATATGGAAACAAAGAATTCATTTTCTTCCATTGCAAATAATCAAGTGGATGGCGAAGATGTCCATCACATTTTCTCTATTATGCATTTCATCTATTTTTATTTTTTTTGGCATCATTTACAATAAGGAACAAGTTGAACATTGGAATTTTTGGTAGCTACCGTAACACCTTTGCAAGAGGACCTTTTATGCTCCCAGCATCATAAGATTCACCATCCTTCACTTTGTAGCATGCGTAAAATTTTAAAATTCTCTTCTATATAATATGCAATCATTGGGGTATCCATGTTTTTTCTTATAATCCATACCCATCGGACACAATATCTTTTTGATCTCGTAATTACGGTTTAAAAATGTGTTACCTTCTAGAAGTATATCTTTCAACAATTCAAGCAATTTAGTTGAACTTTTATCAGTCCACCTTTTTTGCCTTCAAATTAAAAAATATTAACAATGTTGACAACCATGTAAATTTTTTGTATCCCGAATACAAAGGTTCTTCGTTGTCACTACATAAAATATCATACACATGTGCTCTCTTAAAAGAATCTTATCCATTAGCATGGATCATATCTTATAGTCAATCATCCATATCTACACTAACTTCCTCTCTTTGGGACACATTTGGAGGTGGTACAATTTCACCATGACATGTCCATCTTGTATAATTTTTGTAAATCCCTTCATAATTTAGATGATTTCTTATGTCATCAACTCGTTGTAGTATATGATTTGAACAATTTACACAACGACATTGAAAAATTGTATTATTTTTTGAAAGATTTCTTTTAGAAAATTGTAAGAATTTTGTCACTACATTTTCATAGTCATCACTTAATCTATCAGCACTCATCCAACTATGATCCATAAATACGTCCTACAAAAGGCACTCATCAATAATTCACATAACTATATTTAATGAAGTTGATTCATAATTAAAGCACAAAACTCAAAACATAGAAAAGGAGAACAATATAACATGTCAACAACATGTAGGTTAGAGCCACATAAAGAGGTGTTTTGTTCCATTGACCTAAAATGCACTAAAGAAAAATCAACCTTTGTAGTGTTTTGAGTTTGATAAATAAAGATAATCAATTATCAAATGAATAATATAAAGAATAGATATTGGTCTACTTCTAACTATATGTTTCAATATAAAAAAAATACATGAATATAAACAATTTGTTAGAAATATGAACGAAAATACAAGTTTCAATTATTCGTTAATGTTGTCAATTATGGATTGAATAAAACTGTCGTCACAATTTCAAGGTAAAATAAATAAAAAAATTGAAATTTCAAAATTGACATAAACTCCAAAAATCAACATTCGAAAAACCTAACCACTAAAAAAAATTGGAAAAGGAAAAAAAAATGTAGTCCAAAAAATATAAATAACCAACAAAATCATCATAACTTCAAACCTATAAAGCTTTAGAAATTGGATCTTAGAGAATACCTGAAGTTATGGAAATTGGATCCTAAGATTTACCAGAGCCGAATAAAACACATTAAGAACAAATAATGCAAGCTTCAAGATATCAACGAATTTGAAAACAAAAATTGTAAGTACCTTTTCGAGTCCGTCTTGTATTTTCTGCCATAGTAAGAGATAATGAAGGGGGAGAGGAATGATGTCGTGAACGACCGGTGGTGAACACGATGTATGACATAACAGAAGAAACAAAAATGACAACCATGTTTCATTTCACATCGGTCTATGTTACTTGATGTGGAATACTTCTCTAGAATCTTATTTTTCCACTAGTGAACTATATAGACTTATATATATATATGAATATTATAAATCATATTGGTTCCGTAAAGTTTGTTGGTATTTTTGGTTAGTGGATATTTATTATAGTATTTTCAAATATTTGGGTCATTGTTAATAATATATTTTTTGCCAACATAAATATAAGTATTGGACTTTTATAAAATGTAAGTATTGGACTTATATAATTTGTTTTTCTTATCAAATATAAATTATGCAACACTAAAGCTTATTTTCTCGTTGGATGACAAGTGATTTGACTATAATTGATATTTTAGTCTTAAAATTCATAATGTTTTAGTAATTGATTATTGTCATTCAAGTAAGAGATTGTTAGATTAACTTTTTAATTAATCAATTATTATGATTTCTTATTAATATATAATATGGTCAATTGATATTAAACATTAATTAATTTATATGTTGGGTTTTATTTTTGAATGATTCATGATGAGTTGAATCATTTTGTACAGTACAACGAGAGGACTTTGTCCTTAGTCATTTAGCTATTTAATCGTTGTCCTATTGGACTTTTAAAATGTTGACAATGTTGAAAATCATAGATGGAAATGAGAGTAGATCTCCTCTCTTATTTTTTTTATTGAACAACCACTCAAATCTTGAAGGTCGCTATTCATGATCATATCTTAATTATTGTTCAAATTCTATCGAAAAAAAACATGTATTTACATTTTGATATCATTGAAGACATTAGTATCAAAGACCATAGCAAAATAGGGAGATTATATGTTAGTTTATTTTCAATTTTTTGGAAAAATAGTTGATAATTATTTAATTATTTATATTGATAAAATGAAAAAGTTCATTTTAATGAGAATAAGATTATTAGGATACACTATTCATAGTAATCCCAAACAAAACTAACAAATCTTAAAGAACTTCCAATTCATATTTTGCAACATGTAACTACTTATAACATAATCTAACTAGTTATAGCATTTTGAACAACTGCATCTATCATTTTTTATTCAAGTTTTGATCATGAAAAAATTAACTCAACAGATATATAAACAGATATCATTTAATTTCTATCTTGATTTTTATAAATAAAAAAAATACTAATTGTGTGTGTTAAGATGTACTTTTATTCATTCTAGGTGTTTCCACCATGTCATAATTTTTAAAATGTGTAATATTAATAATTTTAAGGTACAATGAGGTCCATGTCAATAGTTAAAAACATATATTATGGTCAGTGTTGTTACACCAGTTGAACTTTCATTCAAGAACTTGTTATAATTTTTTTAAATATCGAACATAAGACACTTATAAAACTAATCAAGATGAAATTCAAATATAAGAGAAAGAAAATTAACACACACAAGATTGTTAACTCAGTTCAGATTTTTCCAATATTTGGGGACAAGATCCAACTTATGGTGTTTTCACCATGACCTAAAATCAATCACAAAGTGTATGCACTAGATTATTGAAACTTGAAGTTGATCAAGCAAAAAATCAGTCTTTTCTTTTCTTTTCACTTGTCTTTTTTCCACTCCAGGAAGAATGAATTGAATTGTTAGTTACAATGAGAAACTAAGTATGTATATATATATATATATATATATATATACTTCTAAAAGAATTAACTAACTTTAAGTGTCATCTCCTGAGTTAGTTTTGAGTTTAACTGAACATCCTACACCAACTATCAGCTCTCAAGTTAGTATGAGCTTCAACAGAAACAGACCATCTTAGTTAATTTTTCAACACAAGCTTCGCCTGTTGATGTTAGGCCTGAGAGGCTTTAGTGAGTGAAGCCCAAATAACTTAGTGCCATAGACCAACAAATCTCCAACTTGGTACTAATCATTTGACAAGCTATAAACAACTTCATAAGCACAAATACCATTGAGTCCAAAATTTGTGATCAGTGCTAGTGTTTCGCAAGTCCAAGTAATGCTTCAACTTCTCAGTTGTTACTGCTTTTGTTTAACATGTCAATAGAATTTTCACTTGTGTGAATCTTCATAACATGAATTTCATATTTTTCTATGCCATCCCTAATGTAATGGAATCTTATATCAATGTGTTTAGTCCTCTCATGATAGATTTCATTTTTGTTCAAATGTATTGCACTATGTCTATCAAAACTTTGACACCAAACTTGCTCCCACATTGCTTATTTTACTGCATCAGCCAATGCAACATACTCAACTTTTGTTGCTAAAAGTGCTACTATATGTTACAATGAAGCTTTCCAACTTATAGGATTTCCAAATATTGTGAAGACATAACTAGTTGGAGACCTTATTTTATCAAAATCTGGATCCAACTATCCTTGAATTGGTTGAGAGTTATTAGTCTTCTTTCCATACGTCAATCATGTGTCTTGAGTTCCCTTTAGATACCTAAGTATATATTTGATAACTTACCAATGAGTGTTCCTAGGATTACCCATAAATTTGTTTGTGACACTCACATCATGTGAAATGTCAGGCCTTGAACACACCATTATTTTTCTCATGTTTTTCTCATGCTTTTTTCTTCTTCTACTATTGAAGATGACTTGCTGAAGTCAGTCTAACATGTGTTTCCAAAAGAACTATTGTGGGTTTGGCATTTTCCATATTGAACATGTTGATTACCTTACTGATCATAGCTTTTTGGCACATGTTTCTCGCTTTTTAGTTTGGTATTTTAAAAGCTCTTTATAGCTTAGAATAATTCCTTTAGCTTGTTTCTAAACTTTGGGTCGAATTTGAATTATAATTTTATTATTTTTATTTTGACTCTTGTGCGCTATACAGGCCATAATCTGAGCTCTGGATATCGGATTGGTGCATACGAGTAAGCGTTGGAAAGCTAAAAATCAAAGCTACAACTTTTGTTTTGGAATAAAAGCCCAATGCAGAACTTTACTGGGCCTAAATTACAAATTTCGTAATATGGACTTTTGTAATAATTTTAAATAGAGGGTCATTTGTTGTTTTAAACCCTAAACCCTAAAGCCCAATATCGAGTACTATATATTGGCAATTTTGTTTCTTTTCTGTAGACGGAAATATAGGATTAAGATTTCTACAAGAAATAAACAGTTTTTATTTTAATTCCATAGAAGGCTAATTTTATAAGATTAATTCATGAATTCAGAGTTTCAACAACACCTTGAGATTCAGGTTACACTATCAGTTTCGATTCATGATTATATTCTTGTTTATTTGATTATATTGATATTTTGATTGCTTAAATCGAATTTCAATAGGATCGATTAAATTTATTTGACATAATTTGATTTCGGTTCTAATTTAATTGAATTATAATTTTGCGACGCTTGATCGTTAATTGTAATATTTTAATGATTGTGATGTTTAATTCAATCAACGAAACTGAATTCACATAGGATTGATTACGCTTGTTTGATCAATTCTATAGTCAAATAAGAATAGAATCACGAATTAAAAATTAAACTCATTGATAGCATTTGTGATAGGTCTGAAGCTCGAATAAGTGGATTAATCGTTTTGCTCATTTATTAAATAAAAAATCTAAAAAACCCCTTTTTAATTTCAACTTTCAATTCGGTTATTATTATTATATCAGAAGTCCTTGTGAAACGATTCGAGTTATTACCTCTATTTACATTTTATCAATTGTATTTGACCCGTGTGCGACAGCAGATCAAATTGGCACTGTTGTCGGGGACTCTCTATTAACAATATTAACCCTGCTTTCAGCCAACTGTCTCGGATGGTTCCGAAATTTCGCTAGAAAATTAGAAGAAAAAAAAATTCAAGGATTAGGACTCCTGTATAAGGGACTTATGCGGAGCATAACGCCCATAATCCCAAATTCCTTCCTTTAGACCATTTCTTCAATTTTTTGAATTTTTCATATTCTCCAAAAATTCCAAAAAAAATTGTGTTGCCTTTATTGGATTTTTAGAAATTTTAGTGGTATTTTTATATTTTTTGGATTTTATTTGATAGGATTTTCGATTTTTCACTTCAATTTTAGCAATATGGACATTGTTGGAATTTTCAGAATTGTTGTTTTGCATTGCATTGTTATGATGATGCATGGCTAAGGCTAGTTCTGTAAATCTGCATTCTCTTGAACCTGAAATAGATAGGACATTTCTTTATGTTGTAGACTTAATAGAGCTACTAGTGTTAACGAATCAGAGCTAGATAGTGAAAGTGACAACTTGCTGTAAAATATGGTTGATGCGAATAATAAAACTTTAAGACAACTTGTTGCACCTGATGTCAATTATAATGCAGTGTATCACATATCCTGAAGTTACTGTACCATTTGAAATTAAATCTGGTTTAATACAATTGTTTCCAAAGTTGAATGGTCTTGCAGGTGAGGATCCCCACAAACACTTGAAGGAATTCCATGTTGTGTGTTCTACCATGAAGCCTCAAGGAGTCACAGAAGACCACATTAAGCTGAGAGCCTTCCCATTTTCACTCCAAGATTCTTCCGAGGACTGGTTACACTATGTTCAACCAGGTTCTATTACAAGTTGGAATGATCTCAAGATATTGTTTCTAGAAAAATTCTTCCATGCCTCAAGAGTTGCTTCAATCAGAAAGAAATATATGGCAGTAGGCATATTGACAGAGAATCATTACATGAGTATCGGGAGTGATTCAAGAAATTAGTGTCTAGCTTTCCTCATCACCAGATTTCTGAACAATTGCTCATCCAGTATTTTTATGAAGGCTTGCTACCTATGGATAGAAGCATTTTGGATGCTGCTAGTGGAGGAGCACTTGTCGATAAGACCCCAGAAGCGGCAAAGGCTTTGAATGAGAACATATCCATTAATTCTCGGCAGTTTACAGCTAGAAGCAATTCAACAGCGTTGACAAGGTGTGTGAATGAAATTCAAGCTTTTTCCCACAAGAATTTAGAAGACAGACTTGATGAGCTTACATCATTAGTAAAAAAATTGGCAATAGGTAAAACCCAAGCAGTGGTATTTGCACTTCTCTAGAGTATCCTTCAGATTCATTTCCTACATTGCAAGAAGATCCAATTGTTTATGCTCTTCAAGCATATGCAGAAAATATATAAAATCCACAAGCCAACTATGATATGTCCTCTAACAGGTACAATCCTGGTTGGAGAAACCATCCCAACCTGAGATGGGAAAATTCATCTGCACAACAGCAACCTAGGCAGCAGCAACAACAAAATATTCCTCAACAACAAAACAATGCACCTTCATTAGAGGACCTCGTTAAGCAGATGGCCGTCCAGAATCTCTAATTTCAACAAAGAACATATTCCACCATTCATAATTTGGAAACAAAGATCGGACAGCTAGCCACTTCAATTAATCAATTGTAGACTCAGGGGTCAAATCAATTGCCTGCATAGTCAGTGGTAAATCCAAATGCTCCCAATGTCAATGCAATTACATTGAGGTCTAGAAAAGCTGTTGAAATACCAAAGGTACCTGAAACTGCAGTGAAAAATAACAAGGTTGCTTAGGACACTTTGATACCTGAAACTGTTGATGTTGAGCAAAATATACCAATTCTTTTTTCTCAAAGGGCATTGAAGACTAAGAAAATGAACGAGGCAGATAAGGACAAGGAGATCTTAGATATATTTAGGAAGGTAGAAGTGAACATTCCTCTCCTTGAAGCAATTAAACAGATTCCAAGATATGCAAAATTTCTAAAAGATTTGTGCACACACAATAGAAGGTTAAAAGGTAATGAAAGGATAAACATGGGGCGAAATGTTTCAGCCCTCATTCAACCCATGCCTCATAAATGCAAAGCTACATGAACTTTTTCCATTCCAAGTACAATAGGCAATAGTCAATTTGAAAAACGCTATGTTAGATTTAGGAGATTCCATTAATGTTATGCCTACATCTATTTTTAACTTTCTTGCTCTTGGACCTTTACAGAGTATATGTGTTACCATTCAATTGGCGAACAGGAGCAATTCTCATCCTACTAGACTTGTGGAGGATGTACTTGTTCTAGTTAATGAATTGATATTTCCTGCAGATTTTTACATTCTTAACATGGAGGGACATAATAAGTCCAACAAGGCGCCTATCATCTTAGGAAGACCATTCTTGGGAACTGCTAGAACAAAAATTGATGTGCATGCTGAAATTCTATCCATGGAATTTGGTGATAGCATTGTAAAATTTAACATCTTTGATGCTATGAAACACCCCATGGAAGAGCATTTTGTTTTTCAAATTGAATTGCTTGATGATTTGGTTGATGACACTTACCCCGATATGCTTGCTACTGATTTTCCTTCATTGTCTGGTTTTGGTGATAATTATACTTGTGAGTTCTATACAGATACTCAATTGTGCTCTGTGTGTGCTAAGATCGAAGCTGCCTTACAGGTTTATCATTGTGCTAATATTGATATTTTTACTAACAAAAGTGATTTTGCAGACTTAGCTTTGGCCACTAGTGTTGTTCCATCCATTGAATAGCCCCCGACTATAGAGCTTAAACCACTTCCTGAAAATTTGAAATATGCGTATTTCAGAGGAAGTGGCAAGTTACTTGTGATTATTTCAGCCAAACTTGAAGATGAACAAGAAGAGAAGCTCTTACAGATTTTGAGAAAACACAAGAAGGCAATCGAATGGACCTTGGCTGATATTCCTGGTATTAGCCCATCCATGTGTATGCATATGATACTACTGGAGGATTGGGTAAAATCAGTCAGGTAGCCCCAAAGGCGACTTAACCCATTAATTATGGATGTTGTAAAAAACGAAGTGACAAAACTCTTGCAAGCATGCATTACATACCCCATCTCTTATAGTCAATGGGTGAGTCTGGCGTAGGTATTCTCTAAGAAAACTGGACTCACAATGGTTAAAAATGAAAATAATGAACTTATCCCACACAAGTGCAAAACTGTTGAAGGGTATACATCGATTACGGGAGACGAAATTAGGCAACTAGAAAGGATCATTTTCCTTTACCATTCATTGATCAGATGCTTGAATGGTTGGCTGGTAAGTCACATTATTGTTTTCTTGATGGTTTTTCTGGTTATTTTCAGATCCGTATTGCACCAAAAGACCAAGAAAAGACCACATTCACTTGCCCTTTCGGCACATTTGCCTATAGGAAGATGTCATTTGGCCTATGCAATGCTCCGTGCACTTTCCAACGCGACATGATTAGTATTTTCTCTAACTTGATAGAAAATTGTATTGAAGTTTTCATGGATGATTTTACTGTGTATGGTTCCTCATTTGATGCATGCTTGAACAATTTAGATAGAGTTTTGCATAGATGTATTGAAACTAACCTTGTGTTGAATTATGAAAAATGTCATTTTATGGTTGAACAATGCATAGTTTTGGGACATGTGATCTCTAAAAATGGGATAGAAGTGGGTCCTGCCAAAATTGATGTGATTTCTAATTTGTGTTACCCATCTTGCATCTGCGAGATTCATTATTTTGTTGACCATAAAAGTTTTTACATGCGCTTTATCAAGGATTTCAGCAAGATAGCTCTTCCGCTGTCAAATTTGCTGCAAAAAGATGTCAGTTTCACCTTTGATGACAAATGCAAGAGGCGTTTGATTTCTTAAAGGCGGCATTGACCTCTACTCCCATAATTCAGCCACCCAATTGGACCATCCCTTTAGAAATTATGTGTGACGCATCTAACTATACAGTCAGAGTAGTCCTTACACAAAGGGTTGGTAAGGCTGCCCATATTATTTATTATGCTTCTAGGACTATAGATTCTGCACAAGCTAATTATACTACCACTGAAAAGGAACTTTTAGCTATTATTTTTGAACTTGATAAGTTAATATCATATTTGTTAGGTTCAAATGTAGTTGTTTTTACTGATCATGCAGCTTTGAAGTTCTTGCTAAAGAAATCAGAAGCAAAACCGAGATTGATTCGGTGGATGTTGTTACTCCAATAATTTGATTTAGAGATTAAAGATAAGAGTGGAGCTGAAAATTTGGTGGCAGATCATTTGAGCATAATAGAAATGGATGAGGACTCTATCCCCATTCAAGATGACTTCCCTGATGAGCAACTGCTATAGTTGTGTGAGGTAACTCATTGGTTTTCTGATTTAGTTAATTATCTAGTTGTTGGAGTCTTTCCTGCAGGTGCATCCAGAACACAAATACACAAACTTAAAAGTGATGTCAAATACTATGTGTGGGATGATCCATATCTATGGAAATTCTGTAGTGATCAGGTGATTAGGCGATGTGTTTCCCACCATGAGCCTCAATCCATTCTTCATTTTTGTCATGCCTCTGAAACTAGAGGACATTTTGGTCATCAATAGACAGCAAGAAAAGTCTTAGACTCGGGTTTCTTTTGACCCACTTTGTTTAAAGATGATTTTGAGACTTACAAAACTTGTGAACAGTGCAAAATAGCATGAACAACAATCACCCGTATGAGTGAGACGCTTCAACAACCTATGCTTTTCTATGAAGTAGTTGATGTGTGGGGTATTGAGTTTATGGGTCCTTTTCCTGTATATTTTGGTTTTGTCTATATTTTACTAGTTGTTGATTATGTTTTGAAGTGGGTGGAAGTAAAACCCACTAGGACTAATGATTCTAAAGTTGTTGCAGGTTATATCAGATCAAATATTTTTTGCAGGTTTGGAATACCCCGGGCCATCATAAGTGATTAAGGCACTCATTTTTGCAACCGCGCCATGGACGCTTTGCTTCGGAAGTATGGGGTTGTGCACAGAGTTTCTACACCTTATCATCCCAGAATAATGGGCAAGCTGAAATCTCAAACAGGGAAATCAAACAGATCTTAGAAAAGATGGTGCAGCTAAACAGGAAAGATTAGAGCCACCAACTTGAAGAAGTTCTTTGGGCTCATAGAACAGCCTACAAAACATCAATAGGGATGTCCCCTTACCGACTTGTGTTTGGTAAGGCATGCCACCTCCTAGTGGAAATAGAGCACAATGCTTATTGGTCGGTCAAGAGTTGTAACCTTGAGATGGAGAAAGCAGGTTTGGAGAGAAAACTTCAATTGAAACAACTTGTAAAGCTTAAACTTGAAGCTTTTGAGAAATCTCGGATCTATAAGGAGGAAACTAAGTACTTTCATGATAAGATGATTTGTAGGAAGGAATTTTTGATTGGCCAAAAAGTTTTATTGTTCAACTCTCGTCTTAAAATCATGGCTGGGAAACTTCGTTCGAAGTTGATTGGCTCTTTTGTTGTTACTAACATTTTTCCTCATGGTGCAGTGGAAATAAAAAGTGAAAATACCGAGAAAGTGTTCAAAGTAAATGGACAACGCCTCAAGCTATTCCATGAGAGCTTTGTGCTTGAAGATGCTACCATAGAAGAACTCTCTTTGGAAAATCCCACCTACACTGAAGTTTAACAGGGAGCTCCATTTCCTTACTCTTATTTTATATTTATTGAGGACAATGTGTAATTTAAGTGTGGGGGTATTATTTAGGATTTTATTTGTTTTAGGAATTTATTTTTTATATTTTAAAAAAATAAATAAATAAATAAATAAATAAAAAATGGACATTGCACTGCATGTTTTTTCATCAGATTTTATGGTTGTAAATATTGAGAGTTTGTTTGGACTGGTATGATTGGATAATATCTTTGCATTCTTGGTAAAATAAATTGTGTATCATTTGTGATAAATCATTAACCTTTTGTGAGATTTTTTAGCCTTATTATGAATGGAATACATTTTTCCATCTTTTTTTTTCTTGTGTGTTATCTCACTCATGATTGTTAGTTACGCTAGAACTTGACTTGACTCTTGTCCGCATGCATATATTGAAATGATCTAGGCATTTATTTCTTGACTAAGCTACTAGCCAAATAAGCCTACCCTACAATTATCCATTGTTTAAGCCCCTTTGAGCCTAATTATCTCATTCTTTGTTATATAGCTCATTACAAGCCTAAAAGTAAAAAACAATGAATTAACTCAATCTTGGGGGATAAAAGAGTCTTTCCTTAAATAAGTGTAGGGGTGCTCAACTTGTTTTTTAAATTTGAGGGTTATAAAAAAAATAAAAATAAAAATGAAGAAAAAAAAAGAGGAATAAAATGAGGAAAAATGGTTGTGTTGTGAGCAAAGAGAGTGTGAAAATAAAAGTCAATGATATTTTGTTGAGTTACTTCTTAATGTTGTTTTTCTCTCTTAATCATTACTCATGTATCCTCTTTGATTTTCAGCCCTAGTCTCCTTAGGATTATCTCACATTTACCTTGGCCACGTTACAACCTGAATAAAGACTTTTTGATCATTATATGCATGTGTTTCAAATATAGATTATAGAGGCTTGTCAAGCCTATGGTAGTGCTAGCTTTCATGATGTGCTTTGAGTGTAAACAGTAGCCCAAACACTTTGACTGTAAACACTTTGAGATAATTTTATATCCTAGGAGGACTATATCACTTATGATGCTTTCTTTAGTTAACTTGTCCTCTTGTTTGTCTTGGTTGTGATAAAAAAACTATTCATGAGTGCCTTAAGCTAGAAATATTTTTTCTCTCACCACTTTGCATTCATAAGAATATTTGGAATCACATGCATTGTTTTGCTCAGAGTGCAAATGTTTAAGTGTGGGAGAATTTGATCATAGCATTTGGGCACATGTTTCTAGCTTTTTAGTTTGGCATTTTAAAAACTCTTTATAGCTTAAAATAATATTTTTAGCTTGTTTCTAAACTTTGGGCCGAATTTGAATTATAAGTTATTATTTGTATTTTGACTCTTGTTCGCTCTGTAGACCATAACTTGAGCTCTGGATATCGGATTGGCACATACGAGCAGGCATTGGAAAGCTAAAAATCAGAGCTACAACTTTTGTTTTGGAATAAAAGCCCAATGTCGAACTTTATTGGGCCTAAATTACAAATTTCGTAATCTAGACTTTTGTAATAATTTTAAATAGCGGGTCACTTGTTTTTTTAAACCCTAAAGCCCAATATCGAGTACTATATAATGGCAGTTTTGTTTCTTTTCTATAGACAGAAATATTAGGATTCAGATTGCTACAAGAAATAAATAGTTTTTATTTTAATTTCATAGAATGCTAATTTTATAAGATTAATCCATGAGTTTAGAGTTTCATCAACACCTTGAGATTCAGGTTACATTGTCAATTTCGATTCATGATTATATTCTTGTTTATTTGATTATATTGATATTCTAATTGATTAAATTGAAATTCAATAGGATCGATTAAATTTATTGGACATAATTTGGTTTCGGTTTCTAATTTAATTGAATTATAATTTTGCGACGCCTGATCGTTAATTGTAATACTTTGATGATTGTGATGTTTAATCCAATCAACGAAACCGAATTCACATAAGATTGATTACCCTTGTTTGATCGATTCTATAGTCAAATAAGAATAGAATCGAGAATTAGAAATTAAACTCATTGATAGAATATGTGATAGGTCTAAAGCTCGAATAAATGGATTAATCGTTTTGTTCATCTGTTAAATCAAAAATCTAAAAAACCCTTTTTAATTTTAACTTTCAATTCGGTTATTATTATTATATCAGGCGTCCTTGCGAAACGATTCAAGTTATTACCTCTATTTACATTTTATCAATTGTATTTGACTCGTGTGCGACAACAGATCACTTAGGTAGTTTTCCTGTGAGATGATTAGCTTTCTATATATGTCTCTCATTCAAATGATATTCATTCCTAATATTCTCTTGGTTGCACCAAGATATTTCATCTCAAATTCCTTTTTAAGTTGATCCTTTAATAAATTAATCTTATCCATATATTTACAAACGAATAACATATTATTAACATAGAGCAACAAATAGATGAAAGTATTGCATGTGAATTTCTTAAAATAAACACAACAATCATAGTTGCTTCTAATGAATTTGTATTTCAACATAACAGAATCAAACCTC
Organism: Cicer arietinum; assembly: GCF_000331145.2. Classification (NCBI taxonomy): domain Eukaryota; kingdom Viridiplantae; phylum Streptophyta; class Magnoliopsida; order Fabales; family Fabaceae; genus Cicer; species Cicer arietinum. Next base: position 42,135,571 of record NC_021164.2, read on the forward strand.
AAGTATCATTGTCTAGGTGATTGCTTAAGTTCGTAGAATAATCTTTTAAGGTGACACACTTAATCTTCTTTTCTTGTAACTTTAAGTGAGCAACTATTGAATGCTTGGCCATAAGAGATAATATTTCATCATAATGTATTCCATCTCTTTGAGTAAATCCATTTGCTAAAAGAATTGTCTTATATCTAGAAGGTTTAACTCATGGAATCCCTTCTTTCAACTTGAAAATACACTTACTCCCATTAGATCTTTGCACCTTTAGGCTTAGGGACAAGATTCCAAGTATTTTTCTTTTCAAGTGAGAGTAATTATTTAGTCATGGCTAGCATCCATTTTTGACTACCTTAGCACTAATAGCTTCATTAAAACTATTTGGTTCTTCACTGCTTATTTCTTCAACAGTATAATTAATCATATCAGTTGAAAAGCCATACCTTTGTGGTGGATTTATCTGTCTCTATCCCTTGTTAGAAAATACTCTTATGAATTATCATGATTTTCCTCATTTGAATCAACTACTATAAGATTAGCAAATTGATCTTGTAAGGGTTCAACAGTTTGGTTATGTTCACACATTGACATATTTTCAACTCAAAGCTCCCTAACTCCTTTTGAAACAGAATCTAGTCCTCATTAGTGTTTAATAACTTGTAGAGTTCTTCATCATGAAATTTTACTTATCTACTAATAATGCACCTTTTATTTTCAATGCAATAGACTTTGTACTCTTTTACTCCACCGGGATATCCAACACAATATCCCTTCTTAGCTCCTGGCTCCAATATTCAATCATTTACATGATAATATAAATATATCAAAAAACTTTTAGATGATTGTAGTTTGGTACTTTACCGATCCATACTTCTTGAGGAGTTTTCCAATTTATGGTTGTTGATGGACTCAGATTTATGAGATAGCAAGTTGTGTGAGCAGATATAGCTGGAATTTTCGTAGGCATACTCGAGTTTGACAACATACATCTCATTATTTCTAGGATGGTTCTATTCATTCCTTCATCAAATCCATTTTTTTATGGAGTATGCCTAATAGTTTTGTGTCTAGTTATATATTGTTGCTTGAAATAGGTTGTGAACTCTTCACTATAAAATTTTAAGCCATTATCTATTCTAAGGGTTTCCATCTTCCTTTCAGTTTTAGTTTCTATCATATTCTTCCATTCCTTGAAGGTCTTAAAGGCTTCATTCTTACTTTTAAGAAAGTAAATCCAAACTTTTCTACTACTATCATCTTGAAAAGTAATGAAGTACGTGTAACCTCCACGAGTATTTATATTTGCTGCCCCCAATAGATCATTATGGACAATCTAGAATTCCTTTGGTGCAGTGTTGACAAGTTGTGAATTTAGCCCTATGAAGTTTTCCATAGACACTATGTTCACAAAATGGTAATTCTCCAATATTGTCTCCACCTAGAACTCCTTACTTGCTCAATATCTACATCCCTTTAAGACTCACATGTCCCAAACTTTGATGCCAAAGACTTGTTCTTTCTGATTTGGATATTGCAGCCTTTGCATCTCCAATTATGGTACTCCCATCAAGGACATAAATTTCATTCTTCTTGGGACCTATCATAACAATTATGGCACCTTTTATTAGCTTCAATATGTCATGTTCAACTTTGTATGAGCAACCAGACTCCCCCAACATGCCTAGAGATATTAAGTTTATCCAGAGTTGAAGAACATATCTGATCATAGCATTTGGGCATATGTTTCTAACTTTTTAGTTTGGTATTTTAAAAGCTCTTTATAGCTTAGAATAATATTTTTAGCTTGTTTCTAAACTTTGGGTCGAATTTAAATTTTAATTTTATTATTTGCATTTTGACTCTTGTTCGCTCTGTAGGCCATAACTTGAGCTCTGGATATCGGATTGGCGCATACGAATAGGCATTGGAAAGCTAAAAATCAGAGCTACAACTTTTGTTTTGGAATAAAAGCTCAATTCCGAACTTTATTGGGCCTAAATTACAGATTTCGTAATCTGGACTTTTGTAATAATTTTAAATAACCGGTCACTTGTGTTTTTAAACCCTAAACACTAAAGCCCAATATCGAGTACTATATATTGGCAACTTTGTTTCTTTTCTATAGACAAAAATATTATAATTCAGATTGCTACAAGAAATAAACAGTTTTAATTTTAATTTTATGGAAGGCTAATTTTATAAGATTAATCCACGAGTTCAAAGTTTCAACAACACTTTGAGATTCAGGTTACACTGTCCTTTGAAACTTCCTACAAGGACTTGTCTCCCAAACTCAAAATCAGTGCATTGTGAGCTTTCTCCATGAGTTCCTTATTCTTTTCTTCTATCACTGTTGTTGGTACCCTAGTTAATGCTTTTGCAAAGCCTTGATGAACCAGTAGTGCTTTCATTTTGAGTTACCAAATGTTGAAGTCATTCTTGCCATTGAAATTCTCTATATCAAATTTTGTAGTAGACATGATTCCCTTCTCAGTTGTTGCACAATTTAACGTGCATTCAAGAACTAGTTGCCAAGCTTAAAAAACTTGAGCGGAAGAAAATTATAAAACTTATCAAGATGAAAATCAAGTTAAGAGAAAAAAGAAAATTAACACACACAATATTGTTAACTCAATTTAGATTTCTCCTATTTCTGGGGGGCAGGAAACGACTTATGAAGGTTACACTATAATTTGAAATCAATTACATAGTGTATGCACTAGCTCACTAAAACTTGATCTTGAAGTGGATTAAGCTCAAAATCACATTTTCTTTTCACTTGAGTTTTTTCCACTCATTAATGAATGAATTGAATTGCTAATTACAATGGGAAACTACCAATATATATTTTCTAAAAGAAGTAACTAACTCTAACTGTTAGTTCTTGAGTCAGTTATGAGCTTAGCTCCAACGGTCAACTCTCAAGTCAGTTATGAGGTTCAATTGAAACATACCAGCTCATTCAGTTTCTCAACACAAGCTCAACATGTTGATGTTGGGTCTGAGAGGCCTTAGTGAGTGCAACCCAAATGACTTAGTGCCATAGACCAACACTCACAATAGTTAACTTTAAATCCATGGTTCTTTTCTTACTCCTCCAATAACGTTTTATCTTTCTCCTCTATTGAAGAACCTTAGAGAGTGTTGTCTTATTGACATGTACACATGAAAAACAGTGTTACATCTATGTATGTATTTGTCATATCTATTAGGCTTTAGATTGGTATTCTTCTAATACGAAAAATCATATGAGATTGGAGAGATGAGAACGACATTTAGGATCTCGATACAATGCGCTATGCACTTCATAGTTCCTACACCTCGAGATATCAATGAGTTTTTGGTTGAAGGATGAATAATGGATCACCATTTGATAACACTTTTGTAAATGGTCATGATATTATTTTGTTACTATTTGACCATAGGTGGTTGTCGGTGTCCAACAAGATTTTATGCAAGGTATTTGTGGCAACATATGATGATTGATATTTTGAAGTAAATTTTATTTGCACTCTGATAATGCTAAGGAAACACTATTCAAGATCCTTTAATGAAAGAAAGAAGAAAAACAAATGATGGAAGAAGAAAGATAATTGAATTCTAAAATTAAATTAAAGGACCAAAATTTTCCTTTGTAACTATTGTTAAGAACCACATTGTCACTTAAAATCATTGACATTACACGCTTTTAAAATTATGACACATTGGACACATGTTGGATGACAATTGAATGTATAAAAAAAAAATGTCCTATTTATTTTATTCAAGAATAAAAGTTGAGTTTTATTGTTTAATTTATTTTTGTAAATACTAAACTAGGTCCTGGATTTTTTCTTTGGAACCAAAATTAGTCTCCACACTAATAAATACTCATTATGACCCTATGATAAGAAGAAGACTAAATTGCACATTTAATCACATAACTTATTTTATTTTATCATTTTAGTTCCTTAATTCTTTTATGTTCTGCTTTGATCTCTCAACTTTACTTCTCTGAGTCATATAAGCAATTTTTGCTAGTTTTCAACAACAAAAATGTTAACTCGAGCTAGCTTACGTGTCATATAGGATGGGTGAATTGAGACAAAAGTTAAATCAGAAAATAAATTAAATGACCTAAAGTGAAAAATAATTCTCCTTTTTTTCTTTCTTTTTTCTCCAATTTAGGATTCATCGTCATCTTCTTCATAATCATTCTTCATCTACAATTTCTCGGATATGAAAATGTCCAGTAGTTCTCAAATCAATGACTAAAGAGTTCGCATGGATTATTCATCATCTTTAACCTTCAATTGGAAAATTGATGGACATTTTTCAGATATGAGAAATTATATTGTCTATGCCTACCTCTACCTCTTCTCTCTCGTAGACCATTGTCAGAGTCAAAGTGTTACGGTTGTTACTTTGAAGAGTTTTGTTTTATAAGTGTTGTTGGTTTTTATGTACACAAAGAAACTAGCTAACTCCAAATATGTCTTTGTAATCTTTAATTTTTTTTCTCTGTTTAGTGTTGTGCCTTGCCAACCCATGGTTAATTTTTTGTGTCTTGGCAAACCGTCTTTTACTCCTAAACTAGCAAGAAACATATTTACAAGAGTGCCAACAACCATTGTTGGATTTACTGCTCCAACAACAAAGATAAAAAAATTGCCAAAGAAGAAGAAGAACTATTCAATTCACCCTCCCTAAATCATACAACCCGCCCTAAATTAAGAAGAAAAACAAAAACAAAAAAACACCAAAATCAATAAATAATATTATCAATTTTTTAATATTTTTACAAATATAGAGTCTCGTGAAAAAATGTAAGATTAAATATAAAACAATAAATAAATCTTAGAATCACTTTTTTTGTTATAAATGAGACCATAAAATTTCTTATACCTAACATATGAGGTAGTTTGAAAAAAAAAACTATAAACAAGTTTTATAATGCGCACACCAAAATAAACAAGAGAAAAAAATAATATACACAATAAATATAAACTAATTTTATACGCACGATTAATAAGTACCATTAGTTTTATTATCTCATTATATAATTATAAGTGTCATCATAAAATAACTACACAATTTAACTATTTGTATTGATTGTGTGTTAAATAAATAAAAAATATTATTTTAAAACAAATTATGAACGCAATATTTGACACGTATGTATTGTTCACCGTATTTATATAGCGAATAGTATTATTTTTTATAATAAAATAAATCTTTTTTTAATATTTATTTATTTATTATTAAAATATCATTTTTGTTTGACATATATATAAATTTATACCATTAATCACTTTAAATATTTCATTAACCATTAACCATTTATTTAACATGTATCTTACTGATCACTAAAATGTAAGACATTAATAAAGTATTGCAATTTAGTAGTTAAAAAAATATTCTAAAATAGTTAATATTATATATTTTAACAGTTAATAAAATTTATGTTTAAAATTGGTTAATGACATATGTTAATAATTAATACAATATTAATATTGATGAACGCTGCATTAAAAAAATATCTTTAAAATTTAAAAAAAAATTAAAAGAAAAAAGTTTCCAAAAAAAATAAAAAGTAAATAGTACAACGTATATATATCTATGTCAAAAGTTGTAATTCAATATCAAAGGTCGCTAGTTTACATTCCCATTATACTGCTTAAACTCAATAAATAAGGTGGTTCATATTGGAATTTAATAATAAGTGTTGAAAGTTAGTTAAAGAACCAATGAGAGATATTCCTAGGAAGGAGTGAAGCACGGCCCGCAGTGAGACAATTCCGTCGTGTCCTCGGACTTTTCGGAGACCCATATGTGAATGTGAGACACAGTCACAACAAACCAAACAGAAAATCACAAACACCAATTCCACTTCTACAATGCACAATTAGTGAAAAATCATTTTCAATTCGTGCCTTCCTTCATCTTCCTCAAAAATCATTTACAATAGGACCCCACTTTCGCTATCGTCGCAACGCAACGTTTTTTCATCTTTTCTTTTTTGCCTTCCTTCTTACACCAGTAAGCAATCACTCTCCTTATATTAATTAACGACTTTTGTTAATTAACCGCTGTAACAGATTTTATCTTTTTATTTTATTCTAATTACTTACAATTAAAGATGGATGGTAGATATGATTAGAGTTACTGTTTGATTAAATCAAATTCCAAGATTTTAAAGAGCGGTCGCAGATAATTGTGTGGTTAAATATGACTGATGCGGCCTCAATTGTGGTCGCATCAAAGGACAGGTTGTGATGTTTGATATCTTAGAGAATTGCAGTGGTCCAATATGACTAAGGGGGCCTCCATTGTGACTGCGTGGCAGTCGTGGAGACATTAATATCGAGGCAATATCACAGTTGCGCACCTACTCCCTTTGGTCTTGAATATAAAATAAAGTTGAGTGAATAAAAATTGATGTATTTGATTCAAAGTTTGTACCAGAGATTCATTTTTGTTGACCCACTTTTGCTCTTATATTTGAGATCAGATGAACTATATTTAACAAGCTTGATATAATTTCATGTTTATTTGATAATAATATAATTTTGCTTGCTCTATGTAGAGATTCTATAAGGTCTGGTCTTGGAGATAATATAAAGATTCATCATCATGGCGACGAAAGGAAACCCTGGAGATAATAGAAATAACAAAGGTCCAATGTCAATTTTCATTGTAGTTGGTTTGTGTGGTTTTTTCTATATATTAGGTTTGTGGCAAAGGAGTGGTTTTGGAAAGGGAGATAGCATTGCTGTTGAGATTACTAAACACACTGATTGTAGTGTTCTCTCTGATCTAAATTACGAAACTCACCATGATAGTGACGCTGGAACGCCTGATGATTTGGATGAACAAGTCAAGGAGTTCAAGCCTTGCGATGATCACTTCATTGATTACACGCCCTGCCATGATCAAGCAAGGGCAATGACGTTTCCGCGAGAGAATATGAATTATAGAGAAAGGCATTGTCCTCCTGATGAAGAGAAATTGCATTGTCTTATAGCTGCACCAAAAGGGTATGCCACACCATTTCCTTGGCCTAAGAGTCGCGACTATGTGCCGTATGCAAACGCGCCTTACAAGAGTTTGACGGTTGAGAAGGCTGTGCAGAATTGGATACAGTATGAAGGGAATGTTTTTAGGTTCCCTGGTGGTGGAACTCAGTTTCCTCAGGGAGCTGATGCTTATATTAATGAACTTGCAGCTGTTATTCCATTAGACAATGGGATGGTTAGAACTGCATTAGATACTGGTTGTGGGGTAAGTTGAAGCAAACATCCTTGTTTTGCTATAAGTAAACTATTTTTGTCGGTCATTATACATGATGGCCGCATGAAAAAATTCACGTCCCTAACAATGAGACAGCACCTATGTAGCACTAACACCTTTGATTAAAGGCATGACTGGTGTCTGACACGTGTTAGTGTCTGACACCAACACGGCACCGACAATGTGGTTACATTCAATAACTTCATTTTTTTAATTATTATTGGTGTCTACATGTTGGTGTGTCAGTGTAGATATTGATGTGGGTGTATAATTGCTTCATAGGACAACTCTGGCTAATACTTATATGCTTTTGTAGTGGAATGCTTCATCCATTCAATAGGTGTCAGTGTAGTTTTCAATGTTTGTGTCTGTACCAGTGCTTCATGGGACAACACTGGCTAATACTTATGCTTCTGAATGCTTCATCCATGCAAAAATCATTCATTTACAATTGTTTCTTTCCTGTTTTTCAATTTTAAGCCTGTATTTGTGCATGTTGCTTCCATTTATTTATGTTCTATCTCATTTTCTTGTCATTGATGATGCCAGGTTGCTAGTTGGGGTGCATACCTGTTTAAGAAAAATGTAATTGCAATGTCAATTGCACCAAGGGACTCTCATGAGGCACAGGTGCAATTTGCTTTGGAAAGAGGTGTTCCTGCAATCATTGGTGTTCTTGGAACAATAATGCTTCCTTTTCCTTCTGGAGCTTTCGACATGGCACATTGTTCTCGCTGCTTGATTCCGTGGGGTGCAAATGGTGAGAATTACTATAATGTTTATGGCCAAGGTTGATTAGAAAACAATCTATTCGATCGACTAATGAGTTTGTTGGTATCTTTTGGAAACGATTCCATAAGCTTTAGACAACTAATTGTATTTGTTTGCACTGACTTTAGAGAACTCAAAATTGGAGTCATGTGCTAAATCTATATTGATTTTACGATGGTTTGTTAACAAAAGCGGTACTCCCTCTGGTTTTTTGGTTGTATTTTGAAACTGTAACAGTTGGAATTTTTTCTCAGGTGGATTGTATATGAAGGAAGTTGACCGAGTTCTTAGACCTGGTGGTTACTGGATACTTTCTGGTCCTCCCATCAATTGGAGGAACAGCTACCGAGCATGGCAACGCCCTGAAGATGAGCTTGAGGAGGAGCAAAAGCAGATTGAAGACACTGCTAAACTTCTTTGCTGGGAAAAGAAACATGAGAAAGGTGAAATCGCGATATGGAGAAAAGCATTAAACAATGATGAATGTGAGCAAGATTCTCAACCTACAATATGTGAATCCACAAATTCTGATGATGTCTGGTAAATTGCTTCACTTCTTTCTCCCCTTTTTTTTGCTTCATTAATTAGTTAAGAATTTATGTTCAGATAGTGAAATACTTAGGTAGACAGTCCTTACTATACCCTTTTTTGAAAAACAGAAAGTCCTTATCTGCCTTAAGTAGAATGTCCTTATTGGAAGGATTCGACAAGAACTTCGAATTTTATTCTCTATGCATTTTGCAAGAATTACATTTTCTTTTACCAAATGCAAGAATTACTTATTGGCTGGTAAAATCTTCTCTTTCGTGATATTGAGTGTTTGAGAGACATGTTTTCTTAGACATCAGATTTTTTCAGTCCCTAGCCTTTGGATAAATGTTATTAATCGTAGATTGTGGAAAATAATAGTTTGTTCAAATTTTGCAATGCTTTAGTGCTACTATAGTCACTATTTGACAAAACTGCTTTGGATTATGGACTATTGGTTTTCAAATTTTCAATAGTTATCTAAAACAATTGACATTGTCTAGGTACAAGAAGATGGAAAATTGTGTAACGCCTGCTAAACCTAGTGGTTCATGGAAGCCATTCCCAGAGAGACTCAAGGTTGTTCCTTCTAGAATCACCAGCGGATCTGTTCCTGGTGTATCCACAGAGGTATTCCAGGAGGACGTCCGATTATGGAAGAAACATGTGAATGCTTACAAACGTGTCAACAAAATCATTGACTCGGGAAGGTATCGCAATGTGATGGACATGAATGCTGGTCTTGGAAGTTTTGCTGCTGCCATTGATTCTCCCAAATTATGGGTTATGAATGTTGTTCCTACAATTGCCGAGAAAGCTAACCTTGGTGTTATATTCGAGCGAGGATTGATTGGCATTTATCATGATTGGTAACTTCCTTATATTTCTAATGGTTTGTATGTTTTATTAAAGAAGAAATTTTTTGTTGAGGTTATAGGGATTCAGGTAGACAAGGAATAGAGAGAACTTACTATGAATTTATTGAATACAACATTGATATATGATGACCAATCATGTGCCAAGAGCAATATAGTAGATGATTCGCTGAAATATGTACCTTAAGAAGAACACATTCAGAAGTTCTTCTTTAAGACATAAATTCTGCTTTATATGCTTTCGATGGACCTTATAATAACACAAACCCAGACATCGGATATGACATATATATGTACTGATACATGGACACCTATGATGATATTTAAGACTTACAAAGAAATGACACAGACATGGAAACCAGATACGACACATACACTGATACATAAACACCTATAATAATAACTTAAATAAAATATAAGTGATTGAACTTAACTACATGTGTCGTGTTGTTTCGGTGTCAGACAGCGAACATGTCTTCAATCTGAAGTGTTAGTGCTTTAATGGTATAACCTACTTGACAGAGGTTTTTTAAACTTAAATTTATTACAAAGTGTTAAGAAATAGATAGTCAATGTTGAGTGTAGTTGCATGTCAAAACTATGTTCTCTTACAATTCAAATGGGAAAAGGAAGGCATAAAAAATAGCCCTTGTTCTGTTGATTAATTATCTATTTTCTCTCAGGTGTGAAGCCTTCTCCACATATCCAAGGACTTATGACCTTATCCATGCAAATGGTCTTTTCACCTTGTACAAGAATCAGTAAGTTGATTTCTTTCTCTATTTCCCAGCGTGTACATGTCTAAGCATAGACTAAATAAAATTTCTGTAATTGGAAACATTAAGGAACCGTTTGTTATTTTTAAATAATCACTTTTCGAAATTTCTATCTGTTGGTTACAGATTTAAAAAAAATGAGAATCTGGAAAATTAAAATCTAAAAACCACTTCGAATGAATAGCTGTTTTGTGAAGTTTTTCTTTAAAATCATTTTTCATTGAAATTTAAAAAAAATAAAAAATGATTTTCATTACAGTAAACAAACACAAAATAGCTTCTTTGACAAATTGGCAATAATGTAAAATGTTTATAACAGACACTTCAGTAAAAACCATCTTGGAAGCACATGTGGAAGGAAAGCAATCTCTTTTCGGTTTTCCTAACTCTGGTGATCAATGCAGGTGCAATGCAGAAGATATCCTATTAGAGATGGACCGTATCTTACGGCCTGAGGGGGCGGTAATATTCCGAGATCAAGTTGGTGTACTAAAGCAAGTGAAAAGAATTGCAAAAGGAATGAGATGGAATACCAAAATGGTGGATCATGAGGATGGTCCACTGATTTCAGAGAAGGTCTTGTATGCTGTCAAGCAGTATTGGGTTGCAGGTAACAACACAACAAGCTCAGAGTGATAATAGAATGGAAGAATAGTTTCAATATTTTTCAGCTAACATATTGATTCTACTTGTGATTTGTATTTGGGATATGAATTTTTCTAGAGTCTTAACCAGTGAGCATATATGTTTATTTTGTTGAATGTAGAGTTGATAGATGTCTTACTTTTTAGAGTTTTAATATAAATCATAGTCATCACTTATCATATTTCTTTATTTGGCTTCCCCATGAGTTACATTTTTTCTTCTCTCTTTTTTAATTGCATATGTTAATTATTTTTTTAGAAACTTTAGTTGTTAAGTTGAACTCACAATTTCTTAAAACAACTCTTTTGTTCTTTTCTCCAAATCATCAAACCACTTTATTATTGTTTAGTTGCCTCATTTAATTTTGAAATTGCGGTTAACTTATAGTTCAAGTTCATACCTTGGCGACAGCGAATTCCAAGTCCACATGATTGGTGGCCAACTCATTTTACTCTAAAATATCAAATGTGACTTGACCGTGAAATTCTATTTAAATATTAAAATAGCATTTTTAAATTATCTATGTTGACTGTTGTTATTTATTAGGACAACAATAACACACCAAGAGTATTGTGTGTGTATTGATGATCACGTCTTATAAATCATAAATAAATAGTATCAAAACTATATAAACATATATTATAGTCTAGGATGTTGCATAAGATATTTAAGTTCATAAACAATTCTCATAGTGACTACACTTAGTAATCATTTGATTTGAAGCCATTATGATTCCTACATGTATGAATTTAGACTTTAATACTACTAACATTTATGTAACACAATAATCATATATAAGGTGGTTATTGGATCTACAATGAATTGCGTTGAATATCAGCATAGATCCAATTAAAAGAGCCATACCACGTTCGAAGATCAGTAAAACGATTGACCTCACTATAAATATCATTATTACAAGTTTATCAATTTCGAAGTTGAAGAACATTATTACCCTCTTTTAAGAAGTGGTTTAATGAAAGTGTTGAAAAAAGAACTAAAATTGACGAGTTAACCATCACTATGAATTCAGTTAAAATATGATTGTTAGATAAAGGTCCCAAGTCAATTGAATTTATAATGTGAAATAGAAGAGTTTGTTTACCATAACGATATGACTATGTTTTTCAATTTGTCTATGAGATACTAATTCAATAGTAAAAGTTTGATGTTATAATCTCAAAGAGTTTGATCTTATAATTTCAAATGGCAGAACTTAAATCCTACTTAAGACAATTGTAAAATAGTCATTAATATGACTTTAATTTTTCTTTATAAAGACTTTATTTTTCAATTCGATTAACAGAAAATAGATTTTTCTAAAAATACAAATGATAAATTTTCATTTTAGTTAAAATGGTATTTTTAGTAAATTTTCATTTCATAAAAAAAAATTAATAGATTCATACATTATTTTAAAAAGTTTAAATAAAAACAATAAAATAATATATAATTTTTAGTTTGTAAAAGTAATTGTTCTGTCAAATAATTTGTAGTAAATAATTGTGAGTGAAGTTGTGGGACCCTTTATTCCTAAAGTAATTAAAGGATAAATGATAGCAAAACACATGAGTATTTGTCCAAATAAAATTTTCAAAGTCAAAATGCCACTTAATCAACATAGAAATAGCAAAAAAAATAAAATAAGAATCTAACTCTAAATGTCACAGTAATTAAAGTCGATTTTAAATGAATCCAAAATAACTAAAGTAGGCCAACACAGAGGCAAATTAAGCAAATAAATGAAACTAGCTAATGCAAATGTGACATACTTAGCTTTCATCAACTTCGTTTCGATCCAATCTTTTTCTGCCAACTCATCATCTACTCACACAATCAATATGCAAACATCCACAAAGGAAAATAAATGAAGAAGAGTCTCAGCATACTCAAAAACGTAAAACCCCGTTTTTCTTACTTTGCGTGTTCATAGGTTAATTAGGGTTTGATTATGTGTATGGACTTAATTAGGGGTGATTTTGACGTGTATGGATTGTTTTTGGGTTCTTGGCAAAAGTTTTTTTATGGCTAAGTAACATTGGAGTTTTCTACTACGCACCTTCCACTTAAATCTGACACTTCTTAATTTATATAAAAATACAATTTTATCTTTTTAACTTAATAAAATTTTAAAATATTCGAAAGTTTTGAAAAATTCGAAATGATATTTTTCAGGATTTTCGAAACTTTCGAACTATTTAAAACTTTCGAAATAGAAAACTCCAAAATTTTTTAACCTTTTCGAAAGTTTCAAAATTTCGAAATAGGATTACATTTTAAAAAGTTTCGAAATAGGATTACATTTCAAAAATTTGGAAAGTTTTGAATATTTCCAAATCTAGAAAGTATCGAAAGTTTCCAAATCTGGAAAATTTTGAAAGTTTCCAAATTTGGAAAGTTTCAAATATTTCCAAATCTAGAAAGTTTCGAAAGTTTCCAAATCTGGAAAGTTTCGAAAGTTTCCAAATACAAAAAGTTTCAAAATTTTCCTATTTCAAAAGTTTTAAAAATTCTGAAATTTTATATTTCGAAAGTTTCGAACATTTTGATGTTTTCTGGAAATTTATGCTTTGAAGGTTTTGAATTAATGGAAACCTTCGAAAATATGAGAAATTATGTTTCGAAGATTTCAACTTGTTCAAAAGTTTCAAAAATTTTGATCAATTATGGAAAAAAAAATACATTTCAAAAGTTTCAGATTTGTCAAAAGTTTCGAAAATGTCAAAATATTCTAGAAAATTACGTTTCGAAACTTTTGTGTTTATCAAAAGTTTCGAAAATGTCAAAAAAAATCACTTTTTTACATTTCAAAAGTTTGAAACTTTTGGAATGATAATGTAAATTTTGTAAGTTTCAAAAAATAGAATAAATAATTGAGTGGTTAATTTTTTTAAGGGATAAAATGGTATTTTCATTTGGGATGGGAGGTGAGAAGTTAAAGTGGAGGTGCATGGTACATTTCTCAATTACTTGTGGCCAAGCAAAGAAAATTGAGTCTAGATCGATCAGACTCTCTAAGCAAATAGCAAATGGTTGCATGAGCCTGCCTGTACATATTTTTCTTAAGACTTAATTTCACGTGTGAACCAAGGATACCATTATGTCTATCGAATAGTTTATGACAACTTTTGTTTTGAGTTAGAGGGAATCTGGAGTCAAGAAAGACCCCTAAGGCATCTTACCTAGTGAAAAGTCACTGAAAATGAGAGTAAGTTAAAAAAAATTCGTTCAGGGAATTTGAGAATGGCTTAAGCGCTACTAAAATTTGCTAAGCGACATTGAACTCTTTAAGTTAATTGCATGGTCACGTGTCAAAACACTAAGTAATTTTGGCAGATCAAAAAGTATAAATACGTGGGTCTCCCCACCATTTGAGACAGTTTTCCATTTTTCCTTACCCTCACTATCCAATTTCGTCTAGAACCACTTTCCAGTCATACTTACTATATTTAACTATATTTCTTCTGTTATGACTTAGAGTCATCTCTATTGTTGCAATGTCGATGTTCCAACACTATTGATATGTCACAAATTTATGTCCATATCTTCACTCTATCTAATTTATGTCTTGTTGCTTGATATACATGGATATGTTTCAGTTATGAGTTTTTATCATCTTAGGCTAGATTATCTTACTAAGATAATGATTGTTTAAGCATCGGTGAGGCGATAGTTGATTTTTTTTTTAAAGGGTTAGGCTTGAGAGCGTAGCACTCTATTGAGGTTTTATTTTGTTATAATTGGAAATATTAAATAGCAAGGTAGTTATAATCCTTGAGTTTGTGACATTTGACTAAGGTAAAATAAACGACAAGGTAATACCAACAACAAAGAATGTCAAGAACTTATTAAACAAATAAATTGTGAATGATCCATGTAGTTGCATTGCATTACTGTGGAGAAGTCTATTATCATGTGTTTTGGGGCTCACGAAGTTGACTATTAATTTAGTTTTTCGATAGAGATAATTACAACATGGATGGATGTCACTACAAGGTAGGTTATCCAAGGTGATTGGATCTTAACTCCACGAGAAGTCACATGCACTCATGAAAAGAGTTCATTAAGTGTACTGAATTATTACAAGTAATATTAAAACAGTAATAATAAGTGTCGAACTCAACGATTGCGTCAAACTATTGAAAGATTTATATATAATTACCAACTTAAACAAAAAAAATTTGATTGAATCTAATCTTTAGCTATAATTTGAGCCTAATTACTAAATTCATTCAATGAGTAGCTACCAATCTCTTAGCGATTGAACCTTAAATCTTTGTTTTAACCTCCTAATCACTTGGTAGATTACAAAAAAAGAATAAGTATCAAATATCGTAAATTATAATAGTATTAAGTGTCTAGATCAATCTCTAGACTACATAATTAAAAATTCTTAATCTAAAAGTATTAAGGAGTCAACTCTTGTCTCAAACTTTGAATCGCAAATTAATTTAAAAATAGTCAAACAATAAAAAATATTAAACACATAGATTAAAAACACAAGTCAATGAATTTATTCAAATAATCATATATCAAATCAATCACAAAGGTTTTCGTCACATTATACTCATTTCTAACAATTGCAAAATTAGCAACCTATATTTCAAAAAATAAACAACAAAAATAAAATAAACTCGAAGAGATATCTGACACTATCGACATCACTCTGCATTGTAGTTCTTAGTATTTTTTTTTTTTTCCTTCCGATATCATAGCCATTTTTCCTACTCAGCGGCTCCCTATGTTCTTCACATATGCACTGATTTAATTTCTGTTTGGAAATGGGCTTGTGAATGATTTTGCTTCATTATCATACTTTTTTTTATAACAATTTGTAATTTTATAACCATGGTATGTATTTCAGTGTAAACTGTAAAATCAATTTTGCTAAATTTTTTGGTAAATTGAAATGAAAGTTTATTTTGATTAGTTAAAAATATATTTTAACTTAATTTGCATGTTAATAAGGATAATGTTAAAGAAAAAGGTTAATACTCAATAGAAAAATGTAACAAAATTAATCTAATATTACTGCAAACAAGCAAAATGCAACGAGGGACTCAAGCAGGATAATTTGAGTTTTGGTGCAAAGATCAGGAAAAAAATGTGAGAGATGGAATATTTTCAAGAATATGTTTTAGATGCAAGATGAAACGCATTTGAGTTGTCTAAGTTATATATATATATATATATATATATATATATAGATAAACTAGATTATGCCACTATGTGTAATAGAGAAAATTTAATTTTGCATCACTTTCTGATTAATATAATAATCATTTTATAGCTTTTTTTATATTTTATATTTTATATTCTTATGTTTCACAAAATAATATATTTAACAAATATTTTACTAGTGTATCGCACAAATTGACAATCGAGTACAATCTTTGAAGTATATAGGAGTTTATCTATTATAATCTATATTTTCACATGCAAAATTATAGATTGTCGTTTTAAGAATGATGTCAAGAAAATGTTTAAAAATATTGATAATAAAAAACCAAAATCAAAAAACGAATAACACTTCTAATATAATTTACAAATAAATATTTTAAAGTTTATACCAGACCATTAAGTAGTTGTGTACAATTTACAAGTTTGTATTTTGTTTTAAATTTATGGATTACAATAAACTATGTTTAATTTCAAACAGTTTGTATATGTTTTGTTTTTGTAATTGACACATGCATCAATATAGGTCTAAAAACCATTATTTTATTTATTTATGAATCCATCCATTATCATTGTCCAATGAAAATAAATGCATATCTTAATAGCTATATCATATATCAACAAGTGGCAATTAATCAATCAAACAACATGTAACACATATATCACAACACTATCATTAACAATAAACACATAGATTACACATATTTTAATGACCCAACTAATGCAATCAATACATTTATAATACAATGCAACCTAATCATCAACTAACTCTGATACATGGATCCAATTAACTTCGTATTGATATATATGGGTAGAGGAGCTACTTCTTGAAGTAATAATGTCAATTATAAGAAAGAGAGACTTGAATTATAATTGCCCTTTTTAAAAATTCAAGTTAAAAATTAAAGTGTTTAACTCAAGATTGATTTTGGTTACAAACGAAGAACATTATTGATTAGTGGAAAGAAGACAACAGTATTAATTTATCAATATAAAACTGATTGTAAGATAAAAATAAATAGAGATAAGGAAAGAGAGATCACACAAGGATATATCCTGGCTCATTCAACACACGTTACGTCAAATCCTCACAATTGTGATATTTTCCACTAAGTGCTCAAAGCAAGAACGTTCTTGGTTTTCACACAGATTTAACAGATCAATCTTGATCTATTACAAGGTTCTACCTTTCTATTTCAGAAAGGATTTTACATTATTTCAGAAAGGATTTACAAGCTACCTTTTAAATCATAAAAGAATTTTTACACACTACTCAAGCTATGTCAACAATATAGCCTTGAGTTACAAAGTAATGATTTTTGAGATTGTTAGAATTTGAGTATGCTCAACTCTTGTTTGAGAATAGATTCTAGATTTTAGAACTTAGTAAGTATTGATTCTAATATCACACTAAGGATAGAAATGAAACTTAGAATAATTGAGAACTCGAGTATGATTGAACGAGTGATGTTTTTCTTGGCACTTTCAGTTCTGATTTGTTCTTCATCGTGAAGCTTTATTTATAGGTTTCAAGAGAGCTTATGACATTTCATTTAGCCGTTGGAAATATTCCAGTTGTCACGATTAAGTGAATGGATAAGATCAGCCATAAAGCAAGAATGTTCTTGTTGAGAACAGGAACATTCTTGTGATCCAAGAACGTTCTTCAAATTTGTCTTGAGATGAGCTGACTTATGTTCTAATTTTGACAGTTTTCTAAAGTGATATCATGCTTTGAATCACGTGTGCAAGTCTGATTGAAAGTACAACAGCATTGTCCTTTCCATCCTGACAGTTTGTACTTGCACTTGCATAACTTGGAGAATGATCTTGCTTTATGTATTTTGTGAAGGAAAGTGTTTTATCTTCAAATTCTGGATTAATTCTTACTTAGATTGATCCTTGTATATTTTTTATGAAGATACGGAATGGATTACAATTCATGGATCTAACTTTTATATAGAAATCTGATTATTCTTGTTAATATGCAAATGTGGATAATGTTCTTTGTTTTTCAGAAATATGTCAAGAACGTTCTTCGTTTCAATGATTTTGCTTTCTTTATTTTAATAAGACCTGTTTTGTAATGTTTGGTACCTAACTTGTTTTAATACACTAAAATATACATGTTAAATACCAAAACACTTATAATCATAATTAGAAGTTTTAATTAACTTTTTGTTTAATTATCATCAAAACATTAATTTGAGATTTTGTCTCAACACCTCCTACCCCATAATCAATAGTTGTTCAGTCAAGGTAACTCAATTTCTATAATTGATAGTCCCAACGGTATATATTCAGTTGTTACGAAAAACTTCATACTGATGATATTCCCAAAGTCTCCGCAACAACCGAACTCCAATTCTATCATAGCTCAACCCTCGACATGCTCGACTATATGAATACCACACATAATACACACATGAAATATTCATCATCAACAATCAATGTTAAACATCGTATCATAACAAATTAACTTATTAACAATCACATTAGACAATACTTACTGCATATCTGCAACTAGTACTCATAACGAAATAACTTTAGCCCAACAATAAATCATCAACACACATATCACACAATATATATATATATCATACATCATCATCAACAACACATTAATATCACCTTAATTATCATTGTTATCATCTTATCACTTTACTAATTACAATTTACTATTAAATAATCCATAAATCAATACTCACTACTGATAAATAATTTTTATTGATTATTTAATAATTTTAACACTTTTAATCTAAGTAATTAATAAACTAATATAACTTAAATATTCATTTAATAATTAATTAATTAATTAAAATGATAATCTAATTAATTATTACTAAATTCATATCAACTATTAATTATTAATTATTTCTTATTATAACTACATTGAATTGCCACTTATTTATTAATAACTAAGTATTTTTAGCTTCTAACATCATATTAATAGATTATCCCTCCTTGAATAATCATTTTTTACTTATTAATAGGTTATTTGATTTCTATTAATCATTCTTTTTAAAACAAGCCAAAAAAGATTTATATTAACACCCCCCCTAATCTAAGCACAAGATAGGCCAAAACAAGAAAAAAATATACAAAAAGTATCACATAACATATAACGAGAATTGCAATATCAAACCCCTTAAAGTTCCCACATACCCACCACAAAATGAGACAATTGGGTTGGTCCACCGTTGACTTAACTCAATGTTAAACCGCTTACTCTTGTCCCGCAACCGCCACCTCAACAAAATTTTGATTCTTGCAGCCACCATTCCCAAACCAATTGTAAGATGTTTAAAAAAACATAAGAACAAGTGATGAATCTATTTTCAGAAATGTCACACGAACACCAAACCACTAAATGATCAACTTTCACACAACTTCAAATAGTGGACACTTTAAGAACAAGTGTAAAGATATTTCCTCGCATCCACACCCCAAGCACAAATTAGACTTGGCTGGGATTGCACCTCGACAAACTAAGATAGCCATAGACGGCACATGCTCGTCCACAAGTCTCCACACAAAAAACGACACCTTCAAATGGACCATCTTGTTCCAAGTGACATCAGCATAAGGATACAAGATGGAGTTAGAACTCATTAACAACAACACTATATGCACCTTTAATTGTGTACTTCGTACTCTCTGCCCATTTCACCAAAGACACCAATCAACAACCTTTTCCCGCAAGAAAAATTATCCAACAACAAAATACATGGCAACAAAATTAAAGGTATTCTCAACGTGGCAACTACGTCGAGTCCTTTCACTCGTAATAATTTATCCACTAATTCAGAACCTGAATTACCACACCTGATCGTACAAGTCATTATTCTAAACTTCCAGCTTGAAACCTACACACCGTTGAGGCACTACAACACCTTGACTCTACAAGTCAAATATTCTCAACATACAACTTGAAAACCTACAAGTCGTTAAGGCATAATAGCCACTACTAGGTTGGGTTATGTAACGCCCCAAATTTTTTATACGAATATTACTGAAAAATGTTTATTTTCTTTTAGAAATAACTAATTAATTTTTTTTTCTCATTAAAAGAACGTAATGTAATTTACTAAAATATTATTTATTTATTCATTTGGAAAATTAATATTCCAATTATTAGATCAATATTCATTTATGGTCCAAAATAAAATAAATTCTCTTTAAGTGAAATTTAAAAGAAACAATGTTGACTGAAATTAATGACATTCAATTTTTTTCTAGCTAATGAAATATCACGTCTGCATTTCTATTAAAAGTTAATGATGAAGAGTAAATAACTTTACAATGTGCCGCAAAAATTTAGTAATACAAAATATTATTTTTAAGTAAAATATAATTTTCCCACGTGCGTGCACCAATCAAACGTCATTCATGCAACTCTTTGAAATCATTAGTACCTAAATGTTGGTGTAAGGGGTCAGTTCATCCCACAACAAAATTAAACCAAATAATAAATTAACAACCATAAAATATGAATATAAGATCTTTTCGTAATAAAAGATTTTAAAAAAATTGATTCTTTAATAGTTCTTAAAGATGTATCAAAATTCATAGAATGTATCTAGATAAATCAAGTAGCAATCATATAGCAAATAATTAGATAAAAATAAAAATAACATTAAAATGTATGCAAGTCATGCATGCTCCTAAACATATATGATCCGGATATAACCAGCCACACAGGCGTCCACACAGAAGTCACCCATACCAATGGGGAAAATTAAACCAGCCACACAGGCGTCCACAAAGATGCATATGATATGTCATGAAATGATAATGATGCTCAAAGATACATATCACCACCCAATTAGATAATCACATAAATCACAAGCCACTTAGGCAACCACAAAGATAACAATATTTAAAATCCAATTCACCAGCCACTTAGGCAACCACAAAGATAACAATATTTAAAACACAAATCACCAGCCACTTAGGCAACCACAAAGATAATATTTAGAACACAAATCACTAGCCACTTAGGCAATCACAAAGATAACAATATTTCAAATGCAAATCACCAACCACTTTGGTAACCACAAAGATAAATATATTTAAAATACAAACCACCAACCAAACCACTTAAACAACCACATAGATAAAATATTCAAAACACAAATCACAAGCCACTTAGGCAACCACAAAAATAATATTATTTAAAACACAAATCAAGGTTTGCCGCTAAACACATCACAAAAATCAACTTAATCATGTTATCATAATTAAAATTAAAACTTTACACCAATTCCCCCAAGACTCATATAGATTTCTTAAAAATCAAAACTTTGAAATGAAATAGCACAAAAATCGAAACTTTAAATTAAATACATCCTAAAAAAATATTACTCATGAGATCATAATAAAAATCATAACTTTATAATTAAGTACACATAAACAACACACAAATAATAACTTTACATCAAATATATGACATCAAACATATTACTCATGTTATAATAATAAAAATCGAAATTTATAATTAAGTTTATCAAAGCAAACATATTACTCATAAAAATAAAATATTATAGTTAAATTCTTTAAGGCAATTAAAAATCCATATTTTTCTTTTAAGACAACAAGTTTTATATCAATATCTTACAAACTATTAATTTAATATCTAGCCTAACATTGCATGGGGAAAAGCCCTTACCTTAGGCGCTTTCTTTCTTAACACCTCTAAATTTGCACGAGAAATAGCTCACGAGGCAGTAATGAATTCAACACCGATAGATATTGGAATTTACGACTCAGAAAATTATTTTGAGAGTGTAAGAATGACAAATATGTGTGACAACAAGATGCCTAATAGAAACGTATGAACATATAAGCTATTTACGTTGCACTATTACCATTGATTTCTTGTCTAAAATTGAAGTGCACTTAATTCCAACATTATACTACCAATAATTACTATTTCTTTAATTTTATTAGGTTGTTACAAAGCCAATTGAAATTTATATGTATGAGTTAATTTGAATTAACTAATAGAGTTCACCAAATATTGAAGGGTGTCACACACTAATTTTAATTAAATAAATAAATTAGAGATTGTCACATCACCCTTTTAATTTTTTTATCTAATAGTTACGAAACCAAAAATTTCATAGAATTATTTTTGTAGACAATTATAATAAAATTATAATTTTAGTTTAAAAGAGATGAATGCATGAGATACAAAAAGGACAATAGTCTTTTTGTGTCCTCTCTTAATTGCACAAAAAAACTTATAATTAAATTTATAATCTTCCTTTAAAAAATAAATTAAGGGTGTTTAAAATGAATTAATGCACATTATGTCAAGAAAACACCATGAATTGTCATAAAATCTTGTCATAAAGGAGAGTAAAAGAATGAGTCAAGTCACTAATTTTTGTTTTTATAGAATGGTCCAAAAATATTTTCAAAACACTTATACATAAAGGTTGGTTTCACTAACTCTATAATATCTCCTAAAATAAATACTTATTTGGTCGCAAATAAAACTAACAAACGATATAACTTATATAAATTCTAATTTAATTAAATAATTCAACTAATATTTTATCAACTAAAATAAATCAAGCAAGACAAGAATACCACTCACACATAACAAAATAAAACAAACATATCTAACACATCAATTTCATGATTATCGAAACTAATCAAATAAAAAAATATCCATTTATGAAATAATGACATCATAAATAGTCCCCATGTAATTGTCACGTCAAAACAATTAAATAAAAAATGAAGATTATAATTATTTAAGTAGAATAGAGTGTGATAAAATTTAATTTAATTTATTTACACATAGAATAATTATTAATTTAATAATAGCAATTACTAAAAAGATACATATATAATACATATGAAAATTTTGGGGTGTTACAATACTTACCCCCTTAAAAATAGTTTCGTCCTCGAAACTAAGAGGAAAAACAAATGGACAAGCTACATACACATATTGACACATCTCTTAAAGAATCAAGTAAAATTTTGAATCCCCATTAGTGTTACCAAAATTTCTGGATTAACAACAATTCAACTAAAATATAAAAACTTGAATTGTGTAAAAGTTACTTGTTAAACACATAAACTAGTTAAAGCAAACCAA
>NC_021164.2:42158830-42216665 GCF_000331145.2 Cicer arietinum
ATATGTTGATAGCAATATTTTAAAATTTTAAAGATAGAACAAGAGGGAAATCATAGATCCTTTCATTAAAAATCATCTCTATATAGAATTTGATTTAATTGTGTTTATTTATTTATTATAGAATAGAATTTCACAAAGCAATACTAATATGCAAAATTCATTGATAATAATGTATAATAATAATTATACTAATAATAATAATAAACAATAATAATAATAATAATATAAGACTTAAAATTTATTAATGAAATTAAAAATGATTGAAATTCAAATAAAATTAACATATTCATAAAACTCACTTATTTAATTTTATTAAATTCCATAAATTCAATAAATTCGATATACTTATCATTATTAATAGCACACACATATTGTAACTTATCTCATAAAGACAATGCAAAATAAAATAAATTTTGATAGACTTTTTAATAGGTAAAATAAATTCTCAAGGATAGTAAAAACAAATTATTGTTATCGCCTTCTTCGAAATTAAGATTAAGCTCTTATATTCATTTAGTAATAATCATATTAATTTTTTTTTCTTCTAAATCAATATTATTAAAAGACTTTTAATATATTTGTAAACTCTTTTTAATCCAACCAGTCTTTTAAAATAAATAACATGATAAAATTAAATTAATAAAAATATAATTTTACAGTTAAGATTTGCGGCATTTAGATAATAATAGTAAATACTAGAAAAATTAAAAAAATTTAGATAACTAGACAAAATTCATTTTATAGTAATAAAAATATTCAATGATTGTTGACAAGGAAAAATCATTCTTAGTCCCTTTCTTTTTTTGTAACTTTTAACATAAAATAAAAATCTAAATGTTAACAAATAATAACAATAATAGAAATAATAATAATGATATTAATGGTAAAATAATTACAACAATATACTATCTTAACTCTTCATCTTAAAGTGTGTAAACAACATTCATAAAATAAAGAAAAATATTGTATATGTATATAAATTCAAAAAGAAAACGTAACTACATTAAATTTGTCTTAAGAAATCTAATTTAAGAAATAAAACAAAAATCAATTTTGTTTATTAAATCCCATTGCAATATTAAAAATATCTTAACTAAGCAAGTTAAAAGGAAAATTTATTACTAACACTAATAACCATATCGAATTAAATGATATTCTTTTTAAAATATTTGCAATTCAAGTGAACTAAAATTTGTAGTTTCATAAAAATAATATAAAAGAGACAACGATAACAACAATAATATATAGTATTATATTTTATAACATAATAATACTCATTTGTATGAATTTGGGTTTCAATACTTTCCCAAACATATTCTAAGCATATCATTTATGTGTGAGATCAATAGAGATTTTCACAAAAAAATAAACCTTGATAGATACGGTTGGGGAATATGATCGTTGAAGCTTGATTAATTCAAAAACGAATCTTCAACTAAATCTTCTAGAATAATTATGTGCGAGAATATCCACATAGCGCTTGAAAATAATTCTCCTTGAATCTTCTATCACACGCTTGTTTATGAGCAGTGGGAGAATATCAAAATATGTAATTGGAACTTCAAAATTATGAAGCAGCTTAGTCACCATCAAAGTATTACCTTTCAAACATAGTCGTTGACTTTCTTCATCATAGAATTACATGACTTAGAATTAGTGACATAGGCAATGTCACCTTGTTGCATCTTTAGAGCATGTTGTGTATCAGATGCGACATCTTGGAAGAAGTTGTAGTCTTTAGAGCGAGCAGAACATGAGCTTTAGAGGCAACTCAAGTAGAAGCTTCAAAGTTATTGTAGCGGGCACTTCAAAACATGCTACATAGAAACATGCTTTAGTCTTAAGAGGTAGATGTGCAAAAGCTTCAAAGGTACACTAGGCAGACACTTCAGAGACGGATGCGTGCACACAACAACACATGTAATAACCAAAGTTTGAACGTTGTGTTGATTTCATTTAACTTCACTTGACTCTAGTATCTTTGTTTCCTATGACATCTTCACTTCCTCTAATATCTTCTTGTGATATATGTTAAGACAAACTCTCAATTTAAGTTTTGATGAAAATAAACAAATGTTAATTAAGAAAGTTATTTATGATTCTAAATGTTATGTTAATTTAACTTGTGTTTTTGGGTGTATTAAATTAAAGATAGGATTTAAACAAAGCAAAGAAATCAACATAAAATAGCAAGAATCTGAACAAACAAGAAAGAAGAACATTTTTTACAAAATATGGAAAACAAAGAATGTTCTCCAGGACCAAGAATGATCAAGACAGCTTCAAGAACAATCAATCTCCACTGATTAGAAGAAGATATTAATTCTTAAATTCACACCAATATTATCAATATTGTCCAAGGAACAAACATGATCCATTCTAGTCAAAGAAATAATTCAAATCACAAAATAAAAAGATCATGAATCAGGCAAGATCAAACAAGACTGATCTTTCTCCAGATTGACTGCCAAGAATGTTGAACGATCTAGAGATACGTAAGACATCACAACACCCTCAAGAACGATCAGGAAAACGTCAAGAACGATTAAGATTAAATCTCCAGATCAATTATCAATCTCCATAATGATCATTGAATCTCTAGAATGATCAAATATTCTTCAGAATGTTTAGCTGTCATTCTGCAACAGATTACCATCATTCTTCAGCCTGTTTGCAAGAATGAAAATTGTATATTAAATTGATGGTATCAATAGAAATATCTAAAGAATATTGGATCATTAAAACTCAAGAGAAGACTGCCAAGAACGAAGAAAATTAGTCCAGTCAACAAAACTCAGAATATTCAAAAGCTGGAAATTATAAATGCCTCTTTTAAAACCCTCTTTGAAGAACTTGACATTTCTCATAATCTATCTTGTGCAAGAACTCCACAACAAAATGGAGTTGTTGAACGAAAGAATATAACACTACAAGAAATGGCAAGAACAATCTTGGAAGAATCTAACGTTGAAAGATATTTCTGGGCTGAAGCTATTAACACTTCTTGTTACATTTTAAATCGTGTATCTATAAGAAAAATTATCAATAAAACCCTATATGAAATCTGGAAAAATAGGAAACCAAACATCTCTTATTTTCACATTTTTGGGTGTTATTGTTATATTCTGAACAACAAAGATATCATCGGTAAGTTTGATGTAAAATCAGACAAAGCAACATTTTTGGGGTATTCTACTGAATCTAAAGGATATAGAGTGTTTAATCTAAGAACTAAAGTGGTTGAAATTAGTATGCACATATTGTTTGATGAATTTGATGATCTAGAATTGAGAAAAACAATTGAGGAAGAAAAAGAACAATCTGATCTGCCGCAACAAAATGATCTGTAGGAAATAGAGATCGATAAATAGTATTTGTTTCAGTCTCCACCTAAAAGTTGGAGAGCATAGGCGATCATCCTCAAACTCAAAGTCAAACTCAAGAATGATGAAAACAGCAACATGACAATGATATCTCAAATTGAACCAAAATCAAATAAAGAAGTCATAATTGATCAATTCTGATCGAACTATGAAAGAAGAACTTCTTCAATTTGAAAAGAATGAAGTTTGGACTCTTGTTGCAGATCCACGAGATCAAACTATCATTGGAACAAGATGGGTTTTTAGAAATAAACTGGATGAAGATGATAAGGTTATATACTATGATGAAACTTTTGCTCCGGTTGCAAGGTTAGAAGCTATACGTATACTTCTTGCATATGCATCTCATAAGCTTGTTAAATTATTTCAAATGGACGTTTAAGGTGCCTTTTTAAACGATTTTTTAAACGAACAAGTTTATGTGAAACAACCCCCTGGTTTTGAAGATCAATCAAAACCAAATCATGTTTTCAAACTTACCAAAATTCTATATGGATTAAAAGAAGCACCAAGAGCTTGGTATGAAATATTAAGTTCATTTCTTATTAAAAATGGATTTTATAGAGGTAAAATCGACACTATATTGTTCAAGAAAACTGATAAAAATGATTTACTTATTGTTCAAGTTTAGGTGGATGATATTATATTTGAATCAACAAATGAAAAAATGTGTGAAGGCTTTTCAAAACTCATGCAAAGTGAATTTGAAATGAGCATGATGAGAGAGTTAAGATATTTTCTTGGCATGAAAATTTAGCAACATGAAAATGACATTTTTAATTGTCAAGAGAAATATGTCAAAGATCTTTTAACCAAGTACAAAATGAATGAAGCAAAAATTATGTCTACTTTCATGCATCCATCATCTGCATTGGATAAAGATGAAAATGGAAAATCTATTTCTAAAAGAGAGTATAGAGACATGATAAGATCTTTACTTTATTTAACTGCCAGTAGAACAAACATTGTGTTCGCAGTTGGATTATGTGCTAGATTTCAATCAACACCAAAATAATCCCATTTAATTGTAGTAAAACGAATTTTTAGATATTTTGTTGGTACTACTAATCTTGGTTGTTGTTATAGAAAATGTTCTCATTTCAATCTTGTAGCATACTGTGATGCTGATTACGCTCGAGACAAAATTGAAAGAAAAAACACTAGTGGAGCATGTCAGTTCATAGGTGAAGCATTGATAAGTTGGTCTTGCAGGAAACAAAACACAATAGCTTTGTCAACCATCGAAGCTGAATATGTCTCAACAGCAAACTGCTGCTCACAAGTTCTTTGGATAAAAAATCAACTTGAAGACTACTCTGTAAGTTATTCAAGTATTCCAATTTACTGTGATAACACTACCGCAATTAATCTATCTAAAAATCTCATTCAGCACTCTAGATCCAAACACATTGAAATTAAGCATCATTTCATTCGTCAACATGTTAACAAGAAAGAAATTGAATTAATCTTTTTTTATGCTCAAAAACAACTTGTCGACATTTTTACAAAGCCTCTAGTTGAGGAAAGTTTCAATTTCATCAAAGAAAAACTGAAAAATTGTCAACAAAAAAAAAAAATCAATAAATTCGCGTTAATTTCATGTTCTGCACAAACGGAGAACGTTTATCAACCTTCGTTTTTTAATCATCAATCACCGTTTTCATTCTCCTCTACGTCGTCATTTTATCTTCTCCTCAGAAAATGGAAAAAGGCAATTTTTGGCATTAAATGCATATGTCTTCTTGTCTTCAAAAGCTCCACTAACACGCTGTCAAGTGACTTCCCGCCTCCATTTTTCTCCTCCTTCCCTAGGTTTAAATGATTATTGAATTTTCTTTTCAAATTCCTTATTTCTCAGTTTCCTTCTGCATAAAACCAAGTGAAACCTTGATAGCGTTTCAGCAAGTGTACTGAATCGTTGCAAGTAATAATTAAAACGGTAGTATCGAGTGCCGAAATCAAGGATTGCGTTTTACTATCGAATTATATTTAATTACTGAAATTAAACAAAAAGTTTCCAAGTTGATTGAAATAATATTTGAAATTAACAACAGTAATAAAATTGATCCTTTATAATGAGAAAAATGTCAGGGATGAGTTTCACTTCGAATCCAACCTTGGTGTCTAATTTGATCCTAGTTATTGAATTCCTTTATTTAATTATTACCAAATTCTCTTTATTATTCTTGCCCTAATGTCTTAGTGATAGAACCTTTAATTCCAAAGTAACCCCTAATTACTTAGTAGATTTAAGATTAGAATTAAGCATTACCGTATAGAAATTCTCTTGTAAATTATTGCTTTGCAACTAATTTAATTGGTTTCATGACCTGCACGTATGTCTAGACTACAAATTCATGAATTTCTCATCTCAAGCATTCGTAAAGTCCACTTCCGTTTCAAAATACAAATAGTAGAACATTTTAGGGGTGATCAAGCAATAAAAAGCATTAAGCACAGAGATGAGAAAAATAATTCAATAAACTCGTTCATATAGCTAGAAATCAAATCATAAAAATAAGGGTTTCATCTTGTTACACTCATCCCTAAAAAATAGGGTTTAGTTACTCATGACAAAGATAAAAGAGATAGAGATTAAAGAAGAATTACAAGAAGGATTCATGAATGATTCTTGATAAAACTGCTCCAATGATGTTAGAAACGGCCGTCTTTGAGTTTCTATGCTAGAGAACAAGTATCCCAACCTCCCAAGAGTCCAAAAGATCCCTAAAACAGTGAAAAATTGCGTTTTTATGGTTGCTGATGCGCGTCGCTCGCCCCAGGCGCAAGAAACCCGCTCCATGCTCCCATGGACAGTGCTGAATGGCTGGGAACGTGCCTCTTTCGAGTGTGAATTGGGTTCTGGCGCCTTCATGAAAGTTGTAGCTACGGACCATAGCTTTCATTTGCACTTGGTTTGACTCCAATTGGACATCTACAACTCTAGATATGGCTGAAATACTCTACATATGTCATGTTGATTTTTCACCAAAATTCAGCACTGCACTAAAACAAAACGCAATGTAAAATTACGAAAAATTTCTACTTAATCAATGAAATAAAAACACAAAACATTTTATTTACTCAAAGAACAAAAATCAACAAAATATATCAAATAAATCCTTAATTTAACTAATGATTGAGGATAAATAAGACTAAAATAGTGGAAAAATATGCATATGATGAAGAGTAATCACAACCCCAAACTTAGTCTATTGCTTGTCCCCAAGCAACAATTAATTTCAGATTTGGTCCAGTTAAACGCACACTTAAATTCAATTTCTCAAATCAAATCAAACTCAATTTTCAAAGTTCTTGCTACTGCAAAATATTCATCATGCTCTATGGTTGTTTTCAAAAAAACAACAAGATTTGTACACCTTGGCATTCATTCATCAAATTCAACTCTCTCTTCACACAATCTCACCAAAATTTCTCTCAAGTGTTTAGAAAGGGTTATGAATTTATCACTCAAATCCTAAAACATGCATCACGCTACAATAGGCTTGTAAAAATTCTAGTTAGCAATCACAATGCAGTAAACACATACATTTTTGGAGGACTTTCGGGTTGTAATGGGGCTTAGGTAAGGGTAGGATATTTTAGGATAGTAGGCTTTACTACTTGGAGTTAGGCATACATTTCCAACTTATTCTACCATTTTTTTTCTTCACCTTTTCGTTTTGGAGATTCTCAAACATTGGCAAAAGAACGAAAAAGATATTATTTACCAAAGTACAAAAACTTATTTGATTTTTTTTTTTTCATCATTCTTTTTGATAGAATCACCACCCCAAACTTAAAAGGTTGCTATCCCATGAGCAACCCCAAATTAGAATTTTGTCAAGACAAGAATTTTTTTTTCTCTACCTAACTCCAAGTAAGGTGATTTAATAAAAGTCAGGTATTTGGCTTGTAATGTGGTAGTAACCGAAAT
This sequence comes from Cicer arietinum, assembly GCF_000331145.2. Classification (NCBI taxonomy): domain Eukaryota; kingdom Viridiplantae; phylum Streptophyta; class Magnoliopsida; order Fabales; family Fabaceae; genus Cicer; species Cicer arietinum. Next base: position 42,166,151 of record NC_021164.2, read on the forward strand.
AAAAGGGCAAGGCTCAACGGGGCTAGCAAAGGGTAAAATTTTCATAGGGTAGTTAGAAAGGCTCAAACGACCAATAAAATTGTCTCAATGTATGCATAAATTACAAGTAATACAAGTCATAATTAGTGCAAGTTCTATAGGGATAACACATGTCTAGATAATCACACTACAAAGAATTTAAGTATTTAGGCTCAAAAGCTCACAACTAGGATAATAAGAGAGAGTATGAACAATCAAAATAATGTCAACATGCTTCTGAAAAGTTGAAATTGTATTTTTGAAAAATTGATGGCATCTTAGCCTTCTACAACCATTTAGTAATCAGGATTGTATGCATTATGAAGGCTTGTCGACTTGAGCAATAACATAATCTAGGAAATGAAATTGAACTTTTGAAATCCCAAACAGAAACTTTAAGATTAAGTGCAAGTCATTACAATTGTTTTATCATAGTACACATTTAGTGAAAGGAAAAAAATAGAAATAAAAGAAAATCAAAATAGACTAACATAAAACAAAGAAAACGAGAAAAAGGAAAGAAATAGAACAAACAACAGAAAGAAAAAAAAAAGGAAAGAAAACTTATCTCAGTTTAGTAATTCATGGATTCTCGTTTAGATCATCCGCTCCTGTTCCGCTATGGTCACCAGTATACTTGTGAGGTGCAAATAGATCAACATAAAACATGCCTTCTGGTGTCTGTTGAGAAGAAGCAAAGGCTCGATATAGATTGGTCATCCCCAGTTCTATTTTGACTTGTCCATCTCGCTGATCAATCATCAATCGTTCCATCATAGTTTCCAGTCTGCCACATCTTTCCTCGGTGGATAGCTGTGATGGATGTGGAGGATGGTGATGTGGTTCAGTATTTTCCTCTGCTGGTGGGGCACCAGGGTCATCTACTGGAATCATGGAGTGTTTTTCTATCCACTTAGTAGTGATTGGTGTAGTAGGTTTCACCATTTCTTCACCCTGTTTAGGTAACACTCTCACCTGCTCACATAGTTTTCTTATCAGAGAAGCATGATGGATGTAGCATGTCGGAGGATCAAGAGTTGTTGTCCCCAAAAGATCATCAAATAGTAGTGCACCCACGTTGATTATGTCGCCTTTTATGATGGCAAGTAGTAGGCATGCTCTGTGAAATGTTATATCTGACACATTGGAACATGGTAGTAGCGTGTGATGAACAAAGGTGCTCCATGCTTTTGCAATTGGGTTGAGATCCACTGAGCGCAGTTTCCTAACCGAGCCATCCCTATTTCGAAACCAATATGTGCCTGGTCTGCATAAAATGAGTAGGATCTCCTGAGTATCTACTTTTTTGCTATGGTCCAACATATCTTGAAAGCGGCCGTCCTGATAATTCGGCAGACCAAAAATTGCATTGATGACTTGGGGTGTGAAGGGTACCTTTTTTCCCCTCACATAACTCACAAATTGATCATGTGGAAATGGGTCGTCAGACTTCAAATCAGAGGCATTGGAGAAGAATTCCATTGCCAAGGACTTGCTCGTTGTGGTGACGAATGTGGTTAGCTTCTCCCATCCTCTGGCCGCAATCATCGCCTAGATGTCAACAAATTCATCTGCTTCCAACTGAAAGTCTTTCTCACTCACAAACTTCTTGACTGCAGGGAGTTTGGCATGAAACTCTTGTGTTGCCATCGTCTTGAATAAGAATGTATTGTGTGGTTGGGAGGAGGATGTACTTGCGACCTTAGTTCGTTTTGCTTTTTGTTGGGTTGCCATTAGGTCCTGCAAAACAAGTATTCACACCCAGGGTTCAAAATATTCCAAGTTAGAGATAATTAATATAAGCATAGTCCCCCTTGGAAAAATAATAACTTAAATGGCCCTGGGTTAGTCCAACAAAATTCTAAATGATAATAGTGCATATACATTGAATGTCATTTTAACAAACAATTGGAGTGCAGTATTTATTTTGTGGCCCTTAAGGTGCAAAAGTGGTTGTGTCATTTTAACAAACAGTTGGAATGCAGGATGTGTTTTGTGGTACTTAAGGTGCAAAAGTGGTTGTGTCACTTTAACAAACAGTTGGAATGCAGTCATAAAACACATGAACAATTCACATATATGCAACATTAACACACATTCAATCTTAGAAAATTGACATGCATGTATGAACAATTTCTAATACTAGCACATATTCGAATTTAAAGAACCCACATGCATCAATGAACAAGAAAGAGTTGATATTAGAAATTGGGGGAAACTTACTTGAGGATGAAAGAATGTTGAATAGGAGAGGAAAACTTACTTGAGATAATGGAGGAAGGTTTGGAGGGTGATAATGAAGAGAGGGAAACTGATCTTTGAGGATAATGGAGGAAGGTTTGGAGAGTGATAATGAAGGAGGGGAGTTTTGAGTGAGAAGATGGGGATTTTAATACATAGCCGTGAAAAGCGCTTCAGGCGCACGTGCCCAGTGACAATTGCTGAGAAAAGCGCTTCAGGCGCTCCAGGGCGCGCTTCAGGCGCGTGTGCCTAGTGACAATTGCTGGGAAAAGCACTTCAGGCGCTCTAGGGCGCGCTCCAGGGGGCGCTTCAAGCACGCGTTAACAGTGACAAAACCTGCAAAACACGCTTTAGGTGCACAGGGCGCGCGCTCACAGTATCAAAACGCGCTTCAGTCGCGTGCTCACAGTATCAAAACCTTTAAAGCGCGCTTCAGGCGCACGTTCTGTCATTTGGAACTGTAAAATTGATTCTCAACACATATTTTTGATTCCTTGCTCATACCAAACATCAAAACTAATAGAACTAGCAATTAGAGACTAAAATTGGAATTAAATGGAGTAAACTAAATTTGAAATGCAATAAATAAATACAGTGCAAATGATATAAATTTGGGTTGCCTCCCAATAAGCGCTCGTTTAGTGTCTTGAGCTTGACATTCCACCCTTCAAGTGTTGATCAGATGGATGGACTCCATCGAAGGTTTTGACTCTGCCCCTAAATAAGATTTGAACCATTGTCCATTCACCTTAAAGTTCCTATTTGAGTGTGTGTCTTTCAACTCCACAGCCCCCGTATGGAAACACCTTGATTATCTTGAAGGGGCCCGACCATCTTGACTTTAGTTTTCCTGAGAACAACTTCAATCTTGAGTTGAATAGAAGAACCAACTCTCCCTCGTGGAATTCCTTGAATTTAATTTTGTTGTCATGCCATTTCTTGGTTTTTTCTTTATATATTTTAGTGTTCTCATATGCAAAATTCTGGAACTCCTCTAACTCGTGAAGCTGCGGAATTCTTGATTCGCCTGCCTTAACCAAGTCAAAATTCAAGTATTTCGTCGCCCAAAATGCTCGATGCTCCAGTTCGAGCAGCAAATGACAGGCTTTACAATACACGATTTGATACGGCGACATACCAAGGGAGGTTTTGGAAGCTGTTTGGTAGGCCCAAAGTGCATCATCAAGTTTCATTGACCAATCTTTTCGTGAGGCATTCGCTGTTTTTTCAAGAATTTGCTTAAGCTGCCTGTTGGATACTTCAACTTGCCCACTGGTTTGTGGGTTATATGGGGTTTCCATCCTATGACGCACATTATATTTCCTCAAAAGGTATTCCATTTTTCGGTTTAGAAAGTGAGTGCCATCGCCACTAATCAAAGCTCGAGGTACGCCAAAACGGGCAAATATGTTCTTCTTGAGAAATGTGATGACCTGTTTTGAATCATTAGTTTGAGTAGCAACTGCTTCAACCCATTTGGAGACATAATCTACCGCCACCAAAATATAAACTTTTTTATATGAGGATGGGAATGGACCCATGAAGTCAATACCCCACATAGGATTTTGCGGCATCTCATCCCATTTTGAAATATTACCGGTGCGCTGGCATCGATCGCACTTCTTCACCTAGTTGAATGCATCTTTGAATAATGAAGGGCAAAATAATTCCGATTGGAGAACTCTTGCTGCAGTTCGATCACCAATGAATTGACCCCCATAATCAGAGTCGTGGCAATGCCACAATACCTTTTCTTGCTCCTCCTCGGGCACACACCTTCGCAACAAACCATCCACTCCTCTTTTGTACAAGAAGGGTTCATCCCATACATAGAATTTGGCATCATGGATAAACTTCTTTCGTTGTTGGTACGTGAAATCAGATGGAATTGCCTCACCTACCTTAAAATTAGCAAAGTCAACGAACCAAGGTGCCATGACCATAGCGAAGATGTGCTCATCAGCAAACTGGTCTCGAATTGGTCTAATGTCCTCATCCTCCTCGACTTTCTCCAATCGAGATATGTGGTCTGCTACAGTATTCTCTGATCCCTTCTTATCTCGAATCTCAATGTCGAATTTTTCTAGTAATAGAATCCATCTAAGTAATCCTGGTTTTGATTCCTGCTTAGTAAACAAATACCTCAAGGCAGCATGATCAGTATAAACAATAACTTTCGATCCTATAAATAAGATCGAAATTTATCAAAAGCGTAAACTACAGCTAATAACTATTTTTCAGTTGTGGCATAGTTGTGTTGGGCCTGATTTAAAACATGGCTAGCATAGTAGATTACATGCAACATCTTGTCTTTTCTTTGTCCCAAGACTGCCCCAATAGCATTGTCACTTGCATCACACATGATTTCAAAAGGTAGTGACCAGTCAGGTGCAGTGATAATGGGAGCAGTTATCAACTTATTTTTCAAACTGTTAAAAGCATGCAAACAATCCTCATTGAATTTGAAAGGTGTGTCCTTCACAAGTAGATTTGTGAGTGGTTTTGCAATTTTTTAAAAATCTTTTATAAATCTCCTATAAAATCCAGCTTGGCCTAAAAAGCTTCTAATGCCTTTTTCATTGGTAGGAGGGGGAAGTTTTGGAAGTTTTGGCATTGTCAACTTTGGCATTGTCTACCTCGATCCCCTTGTGGGAGATTCGGTGGCCTATACTATTCCCTCTCGTACCATAAAATGACATTTTTCCCAATTTAGGACCAAGTTGGATTTTTCACACTTTTCTAATACAAGAGACAAATTACTCAAACAATTATCAAAAGATGAATCAAAGACAAAAAAGTCATCCATAAATACTTCGATATGTTTTTCAATCATATCGGAGAATATGGACATCATGCACCTTTGAAATGTGGCAGGTGCATTGCACAGCCTAAACGGCATTCGCCGATATGCAAACACCCCATGCGGACATGTGAATGCAGTTTTCTCTTGATCATCGGGTGCCACAACTATCTGATTGTATCCCGAATAGCCATCTAGGAAGTAGTAATACTCATGTTCGGCTAGCCGCTCAAGCATCTGATCAATGAAAGGGAGTGGGAAATGATCCTACCTCGTAGCGCTGTTCAACCTTCTATAGTCAATACACACTATCCATCCTGTAATTATTCGTGTAGGAATTAGCTCGTTCTTTTCATTTGTGATGACGGTCGTTCCACCCTTTTTTAGTACAACTTGGACGGGACTCACCCAAGGGCTGTCAGAAATGGGGTAAATGAGACCGGCTTCTAGGAGCTTTACTACTTCTTTCCTAATCACTTCTTTCATTGTCGGATTCAATCTCCTTTGGGGGTTGTACTACTGGTTTGTGATTGTCCTCCATTAGAATTTTGTGCATACAAAAAGTCGGACTTATTCCCTTCAAGTCCTCAATGGACCAACCGATGGCACCCTTATGCTTCCGCAGAATTCTCAACAACTTTTCTTCTTGCAATTCACTCAAGCTTGCACTAATTATGGTTGGATTCTTATCTTCTTCACCTAAGAATACATATTTCAAATGAAGAGGCAACTGCTTGAGTTCAATCGGTGGTGTCTTTTTCTCTGAGGACTTATCTTCATTCCCTTTCAACTCCTCCCATCTTGTAGGAAAATGGGGGGAGTAGGACGGTGATGCTTCCAACATGGTCAAAACCTCTTTCATCTTTGGATCTTCACTTTCTTTAACAACATCTTGGGGTAGGCATAACACTACACTTTTTCTAACGGAAAACTGGGTGTTTGATGCTCTATTTCTTCGTTGATTATCTCATCTAAGATCTCGATTCGATTGCACCCTTCTCTTTCTTTTGAGTGTTTCATGGCTTTCAGAATGTTAAAAGTGACAGTTTCCTCATTTACTTTTAAGGTTAAGGTGCCATCTGCTACATCAATCATAGCTCGCCCTGTAGCTAAGTACGATCTCCCCAAAATCAAAAGAATGTCATTGTCTTCCTCCATGTCTAGTACCACGAAATCCACTAGAAAAATGAACTTCTCCACTTTAACCAACACATCTTCCACCACTCCATAGGGGTGTTTCATTGAGAGATCCGCAAATTGTAGCATCAACTGTGTGTCTTTGACCTTTCCAATGCCAAATTTTTTGTATATGGAAAGGGGCATAAGACTCACACTAGCCCCAAGATCACACAATGCCTTCCCAAAAGTTCTGTTTCCAATGGCGCACGGGATTGAGAAGCTTCCAGGATCCTTGAGCTTCAGCGGAAGTTTTCTCTGTAGTATAGCACTACATTCTTCAGTAAGCATCACTGTTTCACCGCCAATTTTTCTTTTCTTCGATAGAATCTCCTTCATGAACTTGGCATATGTTGGCATTTGTTCTAGTGCCTCTGCAAAAGGAATGTTAATCTATAATTTTTTAAAAACATCAAGGAACTTACCGAATTGATTTTCTGTTTCTTCCTTTTTTAACCTTTGAGGAAACGGAAGTCGAATTTCTGGTTTTGGCAGTGGTTCCCTTTTTTGTACCACAGGTTCTTCCTCCTTTTCAAGAGTGGTGTGCTCCTCCACTAAGGTCGGTGTGACTGTTTCCTCTGAGTGGGTTGAGCTTGAAGTACTTACACTTTGTTTGGCTTTAGGCGGTACTTGTTCACTTACCTTGCCACTCCTTGTTGTCACGGCATTGACATTATTTCGCGGATTCGGAACCATGTCACTAGGCAAATTTCTAGTCGTTCTTTGAGCCATTTGTTGAGCAAGTTGACCCACTTGAGTTTCTAGATTCTTTATGGATGCAGAGTGATTTTTCTGGATGGCTCTTGACTCTTCAATGAAAGAATTTGTGGTTGTCACTAATTTCTCCATAGCACTCTCCCAAGCAGCCTTTCTAGGTGGAAATTGGTTTGTCTGAGCTCCTTGTTGACCCTGAGAACCACCTTGCTGATCTCTCCAAGAAAAATTTGGATGATTTCTCCAACCAAGGTTGTACGTACTAGAGTAGGGATAATTCTGTCTCCCGTTATTACTAACAAAATTCACCTGCTCTAGTTCTTCAAACTCATTGTTATCCAATGTTTCACAAGCTCCAGTTTTATGTGCTCCTCCACAAAGCTTACAGCTAATCTGCTTTAGTAATTTGATAGGGGCTACTGGGGGTTGTATATTTAGAGCTGTTATTCCCTTCTTTATCTCAGTGGCAATAACATCTTCTATCTGTTTTGAGAATAACATGCATGGGACCAATCCATCCATAACATTCAACTCCAATACACCACTTGTTTATCCACCACCTCTGTCATACAACATCATTTGTTCATTTGATGTCATGATCTCAATAATCTTTCGTGCTTATGTTGCGGTCTTGTAATTCAAAGAACCACCTGTTGTGGCACCCAACATAATTCTAGTGCTCGACCTCAAACCATTGCAGAATATTTGCATTTGGGCAGTATCGTCATAAGCATGATTAGGACATCCTGCTAGTAACTTTCTGAATCTCCTGTAAGTGTCACGGAGAGATTCTCCCTCTTTTTGTTTGTAACTGGAAATTTCTTGCCTTTTTCTAACAAACATAGCTTGGGGAAAGTACTATTCCAAGAACTTATCTTTAAGATCATCCCATGTGGTGATGCTGTCGGCAGGAAAGGAATTAAGCCACTCTTTAGCATCTTCTGTCAATGAAAATGGAAACAGTTTCATTCTCTTGCCTTCCTCAGACAAACCATCCACCTTCATTGTTTCACATGATTCAAAGAAATTTGTGAGATGTCTATTGGCGTCTTCATTATGTCTACCGTCAAAATGAATTTCCTTCAACTCTCGGTATAGAGCGGGACTTATTTCAAACTTGTTGACTATAACCGGTTGGTTATGGATGGGCAATCGATCACGATTTCTATTCGGATTCCCATACTCGCCGAGAGTACGTTCTGGTAGTGGTGGATCGGCCATCTCAGTAACTATGACAGAATCACCCAAAACCTCTTCTTCCACTACTAAATGTCTTTCCCTTTGTCTCCTTTCTCGAGCCGCCTTTCGATGTGCTTTCGCTGTTTTTTCGATTTCTGGATCAAAGATAAGTTCAGCTAAGGACTGGTCTCGCATGCTAGGTTACACAAATTATGAGTAATGAACAGTTAAAGAGAGATAAATAACTAAGTAAAAATTAAAGAGTTTTAAACCAGAAATTTTTTTTATTTTTTATTTATTTTTTGAAATAAAATAAAACAAGAAATTTTATTGTAGAGCAAAAAGTTTCAATTAAGTAAATAAATTAAATTTAATAGTGATATGGCAATCCCCGGCAACGGCGCCAAAAACTTGATAGCGTTTCAGCAAGTGTACTGAATCGTTGCAAGTAATAATTAAAACGGTAGTACCGAGTGTCGAACTTTATAGAAATTCTCTTGTAAATTATTGCTTTGCAACTAATTTAATTGGTTTCATGACCTGCACCTATGTCTAGACTACAAATTCATGAATTTCTCATCTCAAGCATTTGTAAAGTCCACTTCCGTTTCAAAATACAAATCGTAGAACATTTTAGTGTTGATCAAGCAATAAAAAGCATTAAGCACAGAGATGAGAAAAATAATTCAATAAACTCATTCATATAACTAGAAATCAAATCATAAAAATAAGGGTTTCATCTTGTTACACTAATCCCTAACAAATAGGGTTTAGTTACTCATGACAAAGATAAAAGAGATAGAGATTAGAGAAGAATTACAAGAAGCATTCATGAATGATTCTTGATAAAACTACTCCAATGATGTTAGAAACGGTCGTCTTTGAGTTTCTATGCTAGGGCACAAGTCTCCCAACTTCCCAAGAGTCCAAAAGATCACTAAAACAGTGAAAAATTGCGTTTTTATGGTTGTTGATGCGCATCGCGCGCCCTAAGCGCTGGAAACACGCTCCTGGCGCACATGGATAGTGCTAAATGGCTGGAAACGCACCTCAGGCGCGCTTCAAGCGCTCAACATCTGATGTCCGACGTATATTGCATTTTTCTCCTCTTTCAAGTCTGAATTTGGCTTTGGTGCCTTCATGAACGTTGTAGCTATGGATCTTAGCTTTCATTTGCACCTAGTTTGACTCCAATTGGACATCTACAACTCCAAATATGACTGAAATATTCTACATAGGTTATGTTGATTTCTCACCAAAATTCAGCACTACACTAAAACAAAACGCAATGTAAAATTACGAAAAATTCCTACTTAATCAATGAAATGAAAACACAAAACATTTTATTAAGTCAAAGAACAAAAATCAACAAAATATATCAAATAAATCCTTAATTTAACTAATGATTGAGAATAAATAAGACTAAAACAGTGGGAAAATATGCACATGATGAAGTGTCATCAAACCTTCTAACCTTCTTCATCTTCTCCAAAACCTGATCTGTATTTTTAACAAAACAAATCCCCTCATCAAAATAAAAAATGGCTCGAACATAGGTACCCGCCCAGAAAACTCCATATCCAAACACACCTCCAAGCTCTTCGTCATCACTTTCATCTTCCCCGAGTCGTTCTCCTTCACCACCACCAAGACAAACTCCGTCAGAACCTTCATCTGAGGTAACATTCTCAAATTATAAGTCTTATTCCCCAGAAACTAACCCTACCATCATCTCCCCGAAACCTCTAGCCACCATCCTTCCGCCCCTTTATTTTTGTCTTCATCCAAACATTTCTCAAGTTCCCCCACATTTGAGAAAAACCACTATTGAACCTAATAGAGTAAAACAACGTTCCATGCGCGTTTTGGCTGGCATTGGCATGTCTAAAGCAACAAACACCAAACCCACTATTTTTATTATCTCTGACTCCAAATCAAATTCTGATGAATCATCCTTAACTCCCCCATAAATATTTCAATAAAAACAAGCAACTCCCTCGAAACCCTCCTCCTTCTCTGAACCCTCACAAACAACTTCTCCAAACAAAAAGAGGAAATCAATTGAGGAACTGTTCTCACAATCTAAACCATCATCTTCATCCCCCAAAACACAACAAACTAATTCAATGGAGAACACCAACATTACATTATCTCAGTTCTTAACCAACAACAAATTGTGAAATCCTAAAAAAACCCTAAAAACTAATGGACCAAAACGTTCTCATATGAGTATATGTCTGATAATGATGCCCTAATTATTCCTCACTGTGGAAGCCATGAGTATATGTCTGATAATGATGACTTAATTATTCACCATCTTCTCAACTGCCAACTGATAAATCTCCCTCGTGTTATCATCCATCACATAATCTCAGCCGCTACTAAAGATTACAAGAAAAACATTGTCCCTAATGGAATGGTTTTAACCAAAGTCTTTGGTCATTTCCACATACCATTCGCCAATGAAAAATCACTCATCAAAACCTCCAAATTTCCTCGAAGAACATCTCTCATATGAAGAAAACCTCATCTAAAAGTGTTCCCACTCCCACCTTTGCAGCAAAGACCCTTAAGAGAAAACGTTCAGCAAGAAAGAGAGTTGTAGCACTTAAACCTGTTTCACCATCTCCTTTTACTGACTCAGAACCAGAAGCAGCCACTGAAACTGCTTAAGAACGTTCTCCACTAAACCGAGAGCGTTCTCCAGATCACCCCATTAATCTTCCTACTTTCTCCGTTTTTCCTCAACCATCCACTTTATCCTCAATAGACTTCCTCTCTTACTCACAAACCTTCCACTCTCCACCACGTGACTTGAGCACATTACTCCCAAACAATCATGTCACCTATTTTCATTTCACCACAAAAAATCAGCTTCTAAATCTTCGGCATCACTCAGTTTTTAGTCTCTCCCGACACTCCTAGCCCATCCATCAATCAACAATCTTCTTTTGATCCCTTACCCTTAGTGGCTACCTCATTTGCCACTCTTCCATATGTTTTCACCTCCCTCATTCCCTCGACCACATCCATTTCTACCACTCATCCTACCACCACTCATAATCCTACTCCTCCTCCAAAGGTTGAACCTTCAAACATTGAGATAATGATTGTCCTTCACACCATGATGGCACGCCAAACTAACCAGGATACGAAAACTACCTTACTACGGACTTGTATGTCAAAGGGGGAGAATTAAGTTTAGTTTGTACATATTCTGATAAATAGTTAGAAGGTCTTTTGTATAAGTTTTCAAGCTGGACATACGTATCTATTGAATATATCAATGGAATCTTCTTTATGCTGAAATTGTGTATCTTTATGCCATATTTTCTGACAAAATTAAATACTGCATAAATTGAGGGGGAGCTTTTAAGCTCTTAAAAATTAAAATTAGAATCAGAATTAAAATCTAAATTAGCATATTTGTCATCATCAAAAAGTGGGAGATTGTTAAGACAAACTCTCAATTTAAGTTTTGATGAAAATAAACAAAGGTTAATAAAGAAAGTTAATTATGATTCTAAATGTTATGTTAATTTATAACTTGTGCTTTTGTGTGTATTAAATTAAAGATAAGATTTAAACAAAGCAAAGAAATCAGCATAAAAAGGCAAGAATCTGGACAGACAAGAAAGGAGAACATTCTTGACAAAATCTGGAAAACGGAGAATGTTCTCCAAGACAAGAATGATCAAGACAACTTCAAGAACAATTAATCTCCATTGATTAGAATAAGATATTGATTCTGAAATTCACACTAATATTATCAGTAATGTCCAAGGAACAAATATGATTTATTCCAATCAAAGAAATAATTTGAATCACAAAAGAAAAAGATCATAAATCAGGCAAGATCAAACAAGACTGATCTTTCTCCAGACTAACTGCCAATAACGTTGAACGATCTTGAGATATGTAAGACATCGCAACACCCTCAAGAACGACCAGGAAAACGTCTAGAATGATCAAGATTAAATCTACAGATCAATTATCAACCTCCATAATGATCAAACATTCTCCAAAATGTTTAGCAATCGTTCTGCAACAGATTACCATCATTCTTCAGACTGTTTTGCAAGAATAAAATTGCATATTAAACTGATGGCATCAATAGAAATATCTGAAGAATATTGGATCATTAAAACTCAAGAGAAGACTACCAAGAACGGAAAAAAATCAATTCAGTCAACAGAACTCAGAATATTCAAAAGTTGGAGCATTTTTTATCATATAATTTGGACTTTGGTCAAGACTGACAAGAGCACTATCAACAACACTACAAGAGTTGAGTATAGTTTGAGTAGGTTGTAAGAAATCCTTTTAAGGTTAAAAGGTAAAATGTAAACTTCTATCTAGAGACTGATAGGAGATTTTTTCGAAAGCCTTTCTGGGTGGAAAGGACTTGTTGTGTAACAGATCAAGGTTGAAAATCTCACAATTGTGAGGAGTGGACGTAGCCCGAGTTGGGTGAACCAGGATATATTGTTGTGTGTTAAATTTAATTTAAGTATAATTGATTATGAAGTTCAATATATAAACTGAATTGCTGCTTTTAACTAACTAAGAACATTCTCCATTTTTCTAGTTAAAACCAATAACGTTATCCGTTTTCTGTTTTCACAACCAATATCAATCTTGAGTTAAAATCTTAAGTTTTTCCAGGAAATTTTAAATAAGAACATTTACAATTCAAACTCCCTTTCTTTGTAATCGACATTGTTACTTCAATATCTTCGTCTAATACCGTTTCCTGGTTCTATTTATTGCACACTCAATGAAATTATTAGTGCAATAAATTGTTTTCACAAAATACATTTGTTATCATCAGAACATGATGAATGAATTATTCCTAAAATCAACTTAGTTCTAACAATTCCCACCGCAAACCATATTTATGCATTAACATCTTATACCATAGTCCTTCTGATCCACCTTTAATCTCCAACACCATTTATCTAAGAGAGCCAAATCAAAGGGTCTCAAACTACACACGTCCAAACCCCTTCTCCCATGCCCTAAAAAATTCCTCTGTTATTTAATCTAGTGAATTTTTTGGGCCTCCTCGCCATTTTCCTCAACAAAATGATTTAAAAATATTCAATTTTAGAAGTAATACCTACATGCCCCGCCCCTTGAAGAAAGACAAAACTGGAACCACAGACAAGGAAACTTTTAATAGGATAAGGTGACAACCTTTAACCAAAGTAGATTGAGTTTCTGAAATTACTTTTCCATCGACGAGCTATAGTCTATTTGCTAATACTTTAGACACTTATACATACGCCCCACCAAAGATATATGACTCGACAACCGTTAGAGTGGAACTCATTCAGGAATCTTAAAAAAATTGTTTTCACCAAATTTCTTCAAAAATTTCTCACACCGCCTAACTTCCACTTAATTGATTATCTTCACCCGACTAATCGATTTTTAATAACTTAATCCTCTAACTAATTTTGATCAACGCCTAATCAATTATCAAACTCCAATTATTCGATTGTTACACCAATTAAGGGATTATCAACCTAAAATAATCGATTATTTCCTCTAAATAACACTTAATATAATTTTGGGTTTTACTCTCTTTAATAAATTAATCCTATTTAACTAATAAATTATTCTTACAATATTTCAACATTTAATTGATTAACCTATTATTAATAATCAATTATTCTTAATGTTTTACCAGTTTTTACTTCATTTGGTCCATCAAACTAGTTATACTAATCAATTAATTAGTCCGTCAAAACACAATCATCACCAATAATTCAAAATTATCAACTTTATAATCATCAACTAAGAATCAAGCAATTTAACCATTAATAGTAATCAAAAAGCATAATTAGCAAGAAAAAAAAAACAACATATAACAACCAAACATTAAAAATAACACATGGCACACAGTTTAGTTTAACATAACTATTATACAAATCATATGTATCCTTTATACAAGAAAAGCAATCTCCCATTCAGACTTAAATCAATGTTCCATATTATTTAGATTTGGTCACAAAAGCAACTTCACAGACCAAAACATCTTACTTTGATCTTAGAGCTTCAAGAATGATTGAGAGGAAGAGAATGATCATTGTTTCTTCCCTCAGGCTACACCCTCAATGAGTATAAATGGAAACAAGGTTAGAAAGAGCAATTTTAACGATTAAGTTCAAAATAGAAATGAATATGTGGAAAGAAAAAAAAATGGAGGCCGAAACAACGATGAAATAAATAGGTATTACTAGAATGGAAGTCTCACAACGGTTCAAATAGACAACCAAAATAAGAAATAAGGATTACCAAATTAGTTGTGTGACGTTAAGAGACAACCCTAGATTTTCAAATAAAATAAAACGATTAATATAAATTTGTATATAAAATATTTGTGTTTTTAACGGGGTTGAGTTTAATTAGTGGAACAGGCTAAACTCATACAATGTGGTGAACCCAAGTTTAAATCTCTACCAGAAGAGGTATTCACATTTAGTGTCTGACGCACCTCAAATATAATTAATTACCTCTGGCGGAGGGAACCTCTATACGAAACCAAAAAATATATGTTGGAACATCAACATATTTTTGAATGATTTTTTTGTACACATGTTTTCAATATTATAAAAAGTTCATCCAAAACAAAAACTCAAAATATAATTTTTAGGTCCATATATTTAAGAACTAATTTCTTGAACATGTGAAATTTAAAAAATTCATATTTAATTTATCCCAACTTAAAAAAAATTAAATTTGTGTGGATGAACTTTTAATAATGTTCTAAACATTTTTTAAAAAATTCATTCAAAAATTTAAAAGTTGAAGAGTGTTTTATTTCAGCAATGACTAAAACAACTTATAGAACTATTTTGTAGAGACTAAAAAATGTAATTTTTTTAACGAGCCTTTAAAATGAAATTTCTTATTTTATACTAACAAAAAAAGTTACGAATGAAACAACCTATTTCAAGTATATACAGAATCAATGGATTAGGTATTAATGTCACAATGAAGAGAAAAGAAAAAGATTTTCAATAATAAAGTTTAATTAAAATCATAATCAAATTACAAATTATAAATATATTAAGGTTTAAATATGTTTTTGATCCCTGTAAATATAATTTTTTTATTTTGGTCCTCGTATTTTTTTTTTGTTTACATTCCTGTAATATCAAAAAAAAAAATTGTCCATAACGTTAAGTGGACGTTGCAAAACGTTAATTGACAAAGGGAAAAACTTTTTGGTTCCTATAAATATAACATTTTTCAGTTATAATATCTGAAAAACATTTTTTTGAATTTTATCTCTGCAATATTCAAAAAATTAATTTTTTGTCCTTAACACCTCTGATGAAATGCAATCATTTGTATAGTTATTTGTAAAGTTATACAAATAAATTGTTAGAGAAAGATTAGTTCAAGTGTTTGGTAAAGTTTTTATTTTATTTTATTTACCTTTGTGGTTAGTTTGTGGGTAGAAATCGAGAAATATTAGTAATAGCTATTAAATCTTTGACTTTTTTCTCAATACTATTCAGTATTTACTACCTCACTAATTAAATTATTTATGTAGAACAAGTGTTTAGTAAAGTCACTTAATCAATTAATTTAAAAATAATAAAATAACATACAAATTGATCTTTATTAATAAGTAATGTTTAAAATATTTTCACTTCATTAATTTAAAATTTATTAATCTTATGTTTTATTTATTTATTATTATTAAATAATTTTCATTTTCTGTTTCAAAAAAATCACTAATTATTTATTTATTTATACATTAAATAGTAAAAACATTTACAAACAACATTAAGGTTCAGGATTTTAACTCGAAACATGGTATACAATCTAATAATATTGTTATTTGTCAGTTGATCTAAGCTTTATAGATAACTTATTTTCAAATATATTCAACACATAAGTATTAATTCTAGTAACTTTAACAATATAGTTAATAAAAAAAAAAACAGATATACAACAATAAACATATAATATAACATTATAATTAAAATAAAATTAATATAATATTAACTACGATTATACTAATATAAAATAATGATTAAATTAAATCTATCATCTAATATATATTTTATTTATTTTAAGTTATAATCAACAAAACCTAAAGCGTAAAAGGAGATTTTAGTTAAAATTACAAAGATAAATTAACCGAAAAAATAATTAACTATAAATTTTTGTAAATATCTTATAAAAATAACTATACAAATTATTGCATTTCATGAGAGATGTTAAGGACAAAAAATAATTTTTTTGAATATTGCACGAATGAAATTCAAAAAAATATTTTTCAGTGACTAAAACTGAAAACTGTTATATTTACAAGGATCAAAAACCGTTTTTCTTTGTCAATTAATGTTTTTGTAACGTCCACTTAACGTTAAGGACCAAAAATAATTTTTTTTTGATATTACAAGGATGTAAACCAAAAAAAAATTATGAGGACCAAAATAAAAATAAAGGTTATATTTACAGGGACCAAAAATATATTTAAATTATATATTAAAAAGTAAAATTAAATAATTAAAAAATAAATTTCAGTTTAATATAACATTAGAAAGGCCTACCGATTTAAAATTATTACGCAAATTTGTTAATATTCTGAAATAATTTTTTTTTCCTTTCTTAGATAATATTCTATAATTTATTTTGTTTCAATATATATATATAATATTTTATTTGTTCATCTTTATAAATAAAAGATTTATCTCTTTTTCAATACAAGAACGAGGAACACAAGAAAGAAGAGTTTGAATTGTGTTTTTTTAAAAAAAAAAAAAAATATATATATATATATATATTTAATGTTACTAAACTAAATTAAAGAAAAACAGATTAGATAAACAAAAACAAAACATAATAGCACAACTGAGTTATCCTAGTTCACCACCAACGCGATAGCTACATCCATTCCCTTCAACCTAAATGGTTTAATCCTTAATCCACTAGTTCATAACTGAATTACACTTTCACTGAACACCTACTAGTCAAACTGACTATTTTCAAGTATTATTAATTTTCTAGCTTAGTACAGTTAAGTTGTTGAGGAAGACAACCACTACTAGACTAGGTTACAAGATAATAGATTTCAGTTTTATGAACAAGGTTTCACAAGAAAGTGTTTACAAAATTGTACTCTCATAAACTTATCTCAACACTTGGTAAAGCGAATAATTAAGAGCAAAAGTGCATAGATGATTGTATATGCTTATAGTAGTGCATCTCTTGTTATGTATATCACATGAGAAATGCACGTTTTTTTATTGAGATCGTTTATGCTTTTTGGTCATTGTTCTGATTGCATGAAATAAGCATATATCATGAAGTTTCATATCAAATTTTTTGAGATTGAATTGCCATAGAAATCTTTCCAAAACAAATCCTTGTAATTGATTCAACGTATCTTGGTATGAAGAGAGAGGATGTAGAGGATACAATGATTCGAGCATGTCTCATAGATCTTCAGACAAGTAACAGATTAAGGATGTTCATCAGATGATGCACAAAAGTTGTCTTTTTCGGAGCATTGACTTTCATCAAATCGTTGACTTTCAATAGAGTGTTGACTTTCACCATAACATACATCATAAATCAAAGTCAGACCATCAGCTACTTGATGCAATTATCATAGACAAACGATCAAATGTTTGGTGCATTCATCAGGGACAAACGAACATATGCATGTTGTGTCATCAAAGGCGGACGAAACATAACATAGTTTGTATTACTAGAGTTACCAGAGGCGCGTTTCATAGTGCATTTACCAAACTTAAAATATGGAGTATACGCGAAGCCTTGGTGTTCCTTTATCTTAGTCCGATCATTAAAAGATACAACATAAGATCCAACAAAATTTACTTGATATGAGAACTACACACTTAATCAAAACATTAGTGCTTTAAATTATTCTCACAAATTAATTTTATTATCATTAAAACAAGTAAAGATCATAGTTATTCAAACCCACTTAGTTCTAACACAATAAACATTCTATAATTTATCTATGTTTCAATAAACATTTTACAAGTAAATAGATATGAAGAAATTACACTAAACAAGTTTTAGACATTATAAATAACTAGATGGGTTCATATAGAATGTGAAGTTTATTTCGCTACATTGTGGACAATGTTACTCTTTCGTTAGAATCAAATATTTTTTATTTTGTTCGTTATTTTTTATTTTTATAGTACAATATATAAAATTTTACATGAATGCAAAAGAATATTTATTCTTCTGAATGAATGTTAATTTGTGTATTTTTTTTTATCTATAGAAGGGATGAAAAATATCACCATAAATTCACACAATTGCGAGATCTTAGGTTCAAACTCGGAATAAAATATTCAATCTAACAATATTAACATTTTTAGTTGAGTTAAAACTTAAAGACATATTAATTTGTGTATGCCACAAGTCAATTACACTAGTAATAAAAAATTAGAAGTAAATGAACAAAGCAAAGCGTCATCTTCTCAAATTTGCGTTGCCACGCTCTTTGTGTTGAAAAGAAAAAAAAAAATAGATCCCACAAAACCACAATTACAAACTTGAAACACCAAATGTGATAAGTATGACCACCCTCTCTTAGTACCCTAGTTTCACTCTCGCAACGACATCGTTGTTGAAGCACCGTTACAACATTGTCGCTAAAGAAGTGTCGCGGACTAAAATTTCGAGTGTTTCTCGAATTCAATGGAGTCGCCACCAAAATTTATTTTAAAATAGGGAAAATATTGGGAAACCCTTAAAAATAGAAAAAATGGTCTTTAAAATCAAATTTGAGTTCGGAAGTCAATTATGCGTAGGGAAGGTATTAGCACCCTACGACATCCGTTAAAAATGGTTACCTATAATTAATTGTGCAAAATTAATTTTAACTTAAGTATATTTATTTTTTTTATTATTAAATATGAATGACAATTATTACTATATTTAAAACATGATTTTGAAATAAATATGTACCTAACAAATAAAGAACAAAAAAAGAAAATTTTATTTATGTGCTTGACAAGAATGTGATCTTGCTCCTACGTATCTCCCGGTGCGATGGAGAAATCAAAGCTACGTAGTTCTTGGTTAAAAAACAAAATAGATGTGTTGAGTGTGTTTTAAAGAAAATTTGTTTTGTGATAAAAAATATTTTGACAAAATAGAAAAATAAAAGAGTTTGATTTGAAATAAATATTTTAAAATACGAGTTTTAAGACGATCAAGTTGTACAACTCGTGTCCTAAAACTCAAAGAATAAAAAAGATGTCACATCTAATTTAATTATTATTAATTGTGCAAAATTAATATTAACTTAAGTATATTTATTTTTCTTTATTATTAAATATGAATAACAATTATTACTATACTTAAAATATGATTTTGAAATAAATATGTACTTAACAAATAAAGGACAAAAGAAAGAAATTTTTATTTATGTGCTTGACAAGAATGTGATCTTGCTCCTACGTATCTCCCGGTGCGATGGAGAAATCAAAGCTACGTAGTTCTTGATGTAGAAAATGTTTATGTGTTGAGTGTGTTTTAAAGAAAATTTGTTTTGTGATAAAAAAATGTTTTGACAAAATAGAAAAAATAAAATAGTTTAATTTGAATAAATACTTTAAAATACGAGTTTTAAGACGAATCAGGTTGTGCAACTTGTGTCCCAAAACTCAAGGAATAAAGAAGATGTCACATCTAATTTAATCCTCTAAAAATATTTTATTGTTCTCGATTTTTAAATTGAGTTTCAAAACCACCAAGTAGTACAACTTGTGTTTTAATAACTCGAAGATAAAAAAAGTTACATCTAATAAATAAATCGATTTTAGATTAGTTCATTAAGATAAATAAATGAATAAATAAATAAATAAAGAGAGTTTTAGGACTATCAAGTTGTACCACTTGTGTCCTAACAACTCAAAGATTAAAAGATGTCACATCTAATTAATCTTTTAAAATTCGATTATAAATATTCTTTTCTTTTAAAAAAAATAAATAAATAAATAAATAAATAAATTGATGTTAAATATGAAATAAGTTTAAATAATTCTGCAAAATAAAGTCAGTAGTAAACACACAAAAAATGGTAAAAAGGATACATGGACTTGTAATATGATCTATTAAATAAATAAACATTTTAATACTAGAAAAAGCATATTCAAATGTAAACTCTTTCAAAATAACTTTTAAGTAAATAAGTAATTGAAATAAAACTCGTTTTTATATTAAATAGCACAATCCAAAATTAAAAAAAAAAATCGATTAATACCACTCATAAATAAAATAAATAATATTTATTATCATTTAATTACATCCATAATTATTTATAATAAGTAGAAATTAAATAAAAATTATAGTAGAATTTCTATTAACTAAATGGAATAAGAAATATAAATGGCAAGACCATAGCTATAGTGACTAGCTAGCAAAGCAGTGTTGAGTCCAACACCCTGGCAAGCCATCAAAACAAAGGTTAAATCAAAACAGCCTGGCAAACAAGTTGGCATAAAGCAAAGATATTTGAAAAGATTACATGAAAGGGAACCGTAGCTGAGCAAGAAAAAATCCCATTTCAAAGCTTTGTTAACATAACAAAAAAAATGATTTCATCCAAAAAACAAACATTCACACAACTAAAACAAAACTCCATCTTTCTAGTTCTAAATTTTAACTTCCAATATAAGCAGCAAACATGAAGATAATAAGAAGATACATGCCTTTTCAGATACCGATGAAGACAGAGACGGTGGTTCGCGGTGGAAGTTGAAACGGCGGTAATGCTTTCTGTTTCTTCTTCTTCTCTTTCTTTTTATGTCTTTTTTATCAGTATTAATCTCCGATTTCTCCCCCTCTAAATGTCTTCGTTCTTTGTAAAAAAAAAGATGTATTTATAGAGTTTTTTTATCTGATTAGTTGCTTTCTTGGCTGTGTCTCTGTTTGAGTTTGAGCTTTCTAGTTCTTTGTTTGATGTTTCGTTTTCTTTGCTCATCATCTGCATTTTTCTGCATCTCTGATGCCTTCATAGTTTTAGCTTATTTGTTTTGATCTGTTGATTTGCTGAGCTTTTATTTGTCTTTTAGTTTCTTTTTTTTTAAACTAAAAAATTTGTCTCTTTGTTAACTATAATGTGTACAATGGCTGATTTAAAAAAGTTATCTTTTTATTTATCTATTTAGTTAAAACAGGAACAGATGTATCAATAAGCATGGCTTGTGCATCAATGGCAGTCATCATCAACATAGCAGGGTTTGACAATGAACAAAATCAACATAGCATGGCTTGATCTGATTTAATTTTTATTGTAATTTATTTTTGGCTTTATTCTTAGTTTGTAATTTGATTTGGTTTTAAAAACTCTAATTATATGAAATTGTAAATTTATGATACATAATAAAAATATTTATTGTAATTATTTTTATTTCCTTTTTTAAATACATATTTCTTTTTTTATATTTGTTTTCAAAATGGACAAAATTATGGTACTACAAGAAGATATCAGTGACTACAATCAAAACATCTGATTAATTATTTAAAAATTTCAATGTTCTAGAGAAATAAATAAAAGAAGCGTTGCCACGTCTCTCTAATCGCAACATCGCCACATCTCTCTCCAACACAAGCAACATTCAACAATGGTAGTTTAGTTGTCACGTCATTGCGTTGATGTTTGTTTTGGAGTAAGTGCGTTGTTGATTTTCTCTTTGTGTTTGTTAGAGTTTGGTTTTACTATTTCTTTGTGAGTGATTAGTTTTTATCTTTTCTTTGTGAGAGTTATGTTTTCACTTTTTTCAATGAGTTGTCTAGAATAATGTGGTCAAGTGGGAATCTACATACAATTCGAACGTTGAAAAAGCTTACTTTGATAAAAAAGACTCAACCTTCTTTTCCTGGCAAAAACAAAGAGAAAAGATTTTGAGATGATCCATTTTAAAAATTGGAATGATTTTTCTGAAGTCTTTATTTTTAGTTGCTCTAGTGATAGTTGAGAGAAAGTAAGTGGTCTGACTTGTTTGTTGAAGCATGAGATTGATGTTACAGTTCTTAGTTTCTCTACTGATCATATTGATATGAGGATAAAATTTAATCATGAAGACTTTGCTTGGCGATGCACTGGTTTGCATTGCTTTGTAGAAATGGGAAATAAACATCGTATAATGCAAACTCTCATTCTAATGACAAATGGATTATTTTAGATTGTTTCTGAATGCCTATTGAAAAAATTATGCTACCTCGAAGTTAGGTGATTCAGTTGAATATTATCTTCCGCTTAGAGTAAACTCATCACTTGTGATCAAATGATACTTTTGGAGGATCGTCTACGGATCTACACACTTTAAACAAACGTTAGGAAAAAAATTGTTCTATTATATATTTTGTTATCATCAAAACCAAAACTAAGGATCATTGTTCTTCAAACCAATTTAGTTCTAATAAGGTAGAATTACTGATACTATGCGGATGACTTTGGATCAACCTTTCTCTTGTAAAGAGGTATATGAGGCTATTAAATCTATGAAATCGACACTAGCCCCCAAGTTCTAATGGCATGCTTACTATTTTTTCCAAAAATACTTACATTATTTGGAAGAGGAGATATTACTGATGATACTTAATATTTTGACTCACATTGAGGACATTAGCAACATCATTCACACTTTCCTATGTCTTATCCCGGAAAAAAAAAAAAAAAAAAAAAAACAAGAAGAAGCCTTAATTGACAAGTTTTTCTAAATCGATATTGCTTTATAATGTTAATAACAAAATTGTAACAAAAGTCATAGCAAATTGTCTTAAATTATTTTTACTTTACTAGACACAATCAACATGCATCAAAGTGCTTTTGTCTCTGAAAAATTAATTACTAACAATGCGCTTTAGCTTTTGATGTTTTTAATTATATAAGGAAAAAATCTTCTCATAAAAAAAAGTTATGTGGTTTTAAAACATGATATGTCCATAGCATATGTCATAATTGAATGACTTTTCTTATAGGAATTTTGACAAATATGGGTTTTCCAACATTGGATATCTTTAATTATGAATTGTGTTTTGGTAAAGGAAATAAATGGTGCATAGTGTATCACTAGCATTAGCCATCCTAATTAGGTTAACACCGCCGACTCTAACAATCCTTTGTAACACTAAATATTAAAAATAATAAGAAAGTTACAAAGAAAAGCAAGGGGTAACAACCAAACCCAAGCACATCAAGAAAATATAAAATTAAAAAGATGAATCATATTCCTAAAAAGTTCGTTAGAGATAAAAGGAGGAATAACATTGCACCATACAAATCTCTGGCTAGAAATACCAAAGTTTGTCAACAAGTTAATGCAATGTGAACATTGAAACCTCATTTGGTAGGTAACATACATATAATTTTTCCATCTATTTCGAAGTCTCTAAGGGACAAGCTGGAAGTTATGGAAAGTCATAACAACCAAACTCGAATCACATTCTAACCAAATGTTATGTCACTCTTTCTCAAATAGAGCATTGTCAATACCTAAAGGCATAACAAAGCACATGAGAGAAGTTGTGCTACAATCTTTGAAAAGACCACCACAAGTGGAAGACCTAGGGACACCTTTAGCAGCTCCATTTGTATTACACTTAATCATGTAACAAGGAGGGGATGTCATATGACCTAAATAATTCTCAAAGCTTTAGGTAAGTGGCATGTAATAAAGAAGTAACACATTATATAAGGCAAAGAATAAGAAGAGTATATGTACTAGGAGCTGCAGTTTCCAGAAAAAGACACATTAGAAGTAACTCGAGAAATTGCTCAATGAAGAAGAATGTGTTTTTTGAATAATCTAGATTGATTTCGACAAAACCAAATGTACCAAAATCATTAACCATAACATACATGACAACATCTCACATTTGAGGACTCCAGTTTGACCTGCACATCTGCAAAACAGACAAAAGACTAGACACATACAAATTATTCATTAGGATTCCCTCAAGCCACAACTTACAGCGTTGGACAAATAGGCAATCAAAGAAGAGATGTTAAGTAGTGTCAGTAGCAAGAAAACAAAGAGAACAAACACAAACTATTGTACAACTTTTTTTCTCCAAAGTTTCCCATCAATAGGCATTCCCCATGATAAAATTCTCTGAGGAATATAAATACCTGAAGGGCGTTAAAAATGGTACGCTCTTTGAAACTCAAATCACCAAAGTGTGAGGGAGAACAAACTAAACGATCATGGACTTAAAACTTAGGAATACAAATATTGTCAACCTCATCGTGCACAATAGTAGAGTTTAAAATGCTAGGTAAGGCCTATGTGCTATTATCAATGAAATCCTTAACCTTAGCATGAAGTAACAACTAACTTCAATAAGAATATCAAGCATATTAGAAATTGGGCATAACAAACAAGAACCATTCCAAAAATTAATATTATGGCCATCACCAAGCTTTTGGAAAAGATTATCTTTAATTAAATAAAGATGTGCATGAATTCCTGAACAAATGGATTACAATATGTGATACTTAATTTGATAATTATCACGATAAGCTCTATTGCGCATCAGATGAGACCATTTACTACCCAAAGAAAAGAAATTTTATGAAAGTTTTAACAAACCAACATTGTTGATGATATTTATAGAACACATACCAAAGCCCTTGTAACAACCTGTTTTTTTTTTTAAACAAATATCAAATTTCAAATATAAAAGAAGAAAGAAATACTTTTGGATAAAATATTTAAGTTGTAACATAATGACAAAAGTCAACAAATATTTACAAGCAGCGAAATAGTTTTTGAAATAAAAATCCAAAGTATTTAAACATCAAAAATATACCGGAGCTATGAGGCCTATTAGACATAACTCATACCCATGAGGTATTCTCGGCAAACACCTGTACAAAGGCATTGCCCCAAGAATTTTAACTCCCCCACGTCACATCAAAAAGTGGTACATGAACCCATCAAAATAAAAGTCTAACTGACAATATGAGGTATATGTACAGTCTTCCAAATTGAAATAAATACACCCACCAAGGAAAGACATCTATCCCTTATACAACCATCTAATCTGATCATGCTACAAAAAAACAACTATACAACCCGAGTGATCTCCACGCGCCCCACAAGATCCTATTGTCACAACACCGGTCATTTATGTCTAACTACGTGTCCATCTATAGGGTACTACCCGGTAGGACGATCCTAGTTTTCATCTGAGGGCAAAGCCCAGATTTCCACAATAATTGTAAAGTTCACCAACCGAAATTAACAAATATCACATAGCATTTAAATTTTAAATGCACAAAATAACCTTTCATCTTATCATACTCCTTGAAAGAGTTTTCATATGTTAAACATGCATAAACAAGTTGAAAAATGAAGTTTTTAACAAAATTGCACTGTTGTATTCAAATACAGCATCCCGGTATTTGAATACA
This sequence comes from Cicer arietinum, assembly GCF_000331145.2. Taxonomy (NCBI): domain Eukaryota; kingdom Viridiplantae; phylum Streptophyta; class Magnoliopsida; order Fabales; family Fabaceae; genus Cicer; species Cicer arietinum. The sequence goes on from NC_021164.2 coordinate 42,191,707, forward strand.
ATGCTAATTCACAAGTCAGAAGCAAAAACAACACAATTATACTCGAATACAACAGCATCCTTGTATTCGAGTACAGCAAAATCAGGACAACTGTATTCGACTACAACCTCATTGTATTCGAATACAAAGCTATTTCAGAAGTCAGTAGCAAAATCAGAATATCTGTATTCGACTACTACCTCATTGTATTCGAATACAACTGCAGAAAAATGCAGAATTCAGTTTCGAAAGGGTTTCGCAATCAATCAACACTTACAAACAAATTCAAACAATCACACGGCACAATCACAACATCAACTGAGTGTACATATGCAATCATCACAGTATATCAAATATGACTCGCGTGCCAAGCACCCTAATGCAATGCGTATATGCCAAAATGCATGAATTCCAGAATTCCAACAAACACCCTCTTCGAAGGGGCGTAAATCATAATTGTACCACATATCACATGCCTTGTACTAATTATCAAGGTGCCACCCATCATAGGCCTGCACGATTTACTAAGTGTCGCCTATCACATGCCTTACACCGTTTTCTAGAGTGCAATCGCTCACAGATCAGCACATTCTAGAGTGCAATCTCTCACAAATCAGCACGACACGATAATCCCCGTAAGGATAAGATGAACCAACAAATCACATGGCATCATCTCGTGGCCCATCACGGTCAGCACTATCACCATGGCCCCATCGCAGTCACCATGTACTATGAAATACATGAGCATACTCTGACTCTTTCCACAACAATCATTAAGTAAATGTAAATATTAAAAGATTCCACATTTTTAATACTCATTTAACACTAATGATTTTCAAATTCCACACAGAGCATATTCAAACATTTATTTACCACCTCCACAAATACACATATAGCATCCTATATGCAAGCTAAAAGTTTGGAAGGAGCCCTTACCTTAACGATAACTTTAACGAGTGATTACGGTGCCGCGATTAATTCCGATAAAATCTTTGTTCGCGTCGTCGTTTCCAAAGTTTGTTCACTAGCTTCGTAGCGGAGAGATGAACAATTTTCCCTTCTATCTCTTTGTGAAATAAAGCTTAGATCTAGAAGAAACATGGAGGTTTGCGTTTGACGGTTTTGAAATCACCAATACCGTTTTTCTTCGTTTTCGAATTAGAGAAGAAGAAAGAAGATGAAAATCCTTGTTTTCTCACCCACCAAGCCTTGGGTTTCTTTTCTTGAAGCAAAAAGGAAGTAACCGAAAAAGAAGGGAGAGGAAAACGTTTTCTTTCCTTTTCTTTTCTTCTGTTTTCTTTCTTTTCATTTTATCTCCTTTTGTTTTTCTTTCTTTTCATTTTATCTCCTTTTGTTTTTCTTTCTTTTCCTTTTCTTTTCCATATATATATATATATATTAATTAAACCAAATCAATATCTAAATATCCAGATATTTAGATATTTGTAAAAATCATCATTTCCACGTCACCTCCCATCACTTCTCAAACCATTTTTATAAAAATATCTACTCTCGTCGCAACTCAATTGACATATAAAATTTTCAGCAACTCGATATACTTTTAACAAAACTGCCCGGTATTAAATTCTTCATAACATAAATAAATTATTCTTCAACCAAAGATTCACCGTACTTAATCTAATTTATTTATTGACGAATAATTTTAATCGGGACATCAAAAGATATTTTTGGGCATTAAACTCACAAAATATCAATAACTTGGCTAAAAAGCTTCAAAGTTCAATACCAAAATACATAAATTAGAATTTAAAACTATGAGTCTTACAACCCCCATCTTTGATTGGTTGGCAAAAAAATTTCTAAGCTCCCTTAACAACTTTTTTCAAAGAGATGTTCCCAGACCAAATAAAATTTTGGATCTAATTATCTAACGATTTGACAAAAGCAGCAAATCAATAATACACATGAAAACTATATAAAAGCATATTGTGGATAATATTGTTCACTAGTGGCACCTGTTCCCATTATAGACGTAATTACACCTTTCTGAGTTGAGAGCTTGGTTTTAATACAATTATCATTCGACATAAGATGCACCTTTCGAGGTTTCCCTTTGAAAATAGGTACACCTAAGTATATAAAAGGAGGTCGACCAAGAAGAGCAGCAAAAGCAGAAACTCTAGCCATAAATAAAGAATCCGTTTAAAACTTAGACTTATCATTATTGATCACTTGCCCATAAGCATTCTTGTAAGAATGAAAAAGGCTCATCAAAGTAGTTACAATAGAGTCACTAGCATGATAACAAATCATAACATCATCAACATACAAAACATGGTTGGGCATCTTGAAGCCCCTAGGACAGAACATAAGCTGCAACTTTCCTTCACTTACAAACTAATAGATTTCTCTACTAAGAACCTCTTCAACAATACAACACAAAAGAGGAGAAATAAGATCTCTTTGTCAAATTCCTTTTTTACATTAAAAAAACTCCCACAACTCTACCATTCACAGATATAGACAACTTGACAAAATTAAGAATGATGAGAATCTTGTCACAAAAAGTATCATTAAAGCCAAAAGCATACAAAACGGTAATAAAAAATTCCAATCAATAGTAGTAAAAGTATTTTTTATATCAATATTTAGGACCAACTAACCCCCAAAAGTTTTCATATCCAAAAGGTTAATAGATTTTGTGGTGATGCAAATGCAATCAGAGATGAGTCTGCCCTTAACGAAACTTTTTGGTTTTCAAAGATAAATAGTAACAATGGAAAGTCAATCAACCTAAACTTTGGTAATAATGTGTTTCAAAAGTCTCCTTCTCTTTGTCCTTTTGAAGGGTGGACCTTGTCAAACATTCACCTCTCAAAGACGATTCAGATAAAGAGATACACCATCGCCTTACCTCTTTATTCTTTATGTAGAGATTTTTTAGGTTGTATTTCTAGAACAATAAACCAAATTATATTACATAAAATTCAAATTGTGAGAGGTGCACATGCACTATCACCAATATTGAGAATATTCTCAATCTCTATCAAAATACTTCATGCCAATTTTCCAATCTTGATAATTAAATATCTCTTTTAGTCAAAATACATTAAATGGAAAAAAAAATTGATATAAAAAATTAAATTCCTTTAAAGGAGTAGATACAATCTAATATTTGGAATGTAACAATAGAGTGGACAGATGTCGCGCGGTGGTTAATCTACATTGTGCACCCGCACGTTCAGGTGTTACACATTATTACTCACATTAACCGATACGATATAAACCCCAAAAACCCTAACACTTCACTCAGTTAGACACGAGCTTGTCTACTTGCTAGGGTTTCATATCCACAGGCTCTGTCTCTGCGTCCCAACAACGATGGTGGCCGACAAATCCAAGAAGTTGAAAGTTTCTGACAACAATGAAGAAATCGATGGAGAACTTGTTCTCAACATCGAAAAGTTGCAGGAAATCCAAGACGAACTCGAAAAGGTATTCACTTTTTCATCCTTCGTTTTTTTCTTTCTTTCTGGAGCCTCCAATTTAGACGCATTCAGTTTCACTGGTTAAATATATTTTATTCATTACTATATGCTTTCAAAATGTAATCCAATGTAGTGTGTTCAATTCTTTGAGTATTGGGTCTTTTTACTCTAGTGAACCCTAGGATCCAATTTCCATTACTTTTTTTTTTGTATAGAATTGATATGTAATGTGATTGATCTCTTTGAGTGTTTGATTGTTTTTATTTAATTTAATTTGGATGGGTATTGTTTTAGATCAATGAGGAGGCGAGCGATAAAGTGCTCGAAATAGAGCAGAAGTACAATGAGATCCGGAAACCGGTGTATGATAAGCGCAATGATCTTATCAAATCAATTCCTGATTTCTGGTTAACTGCTGTGAGTTATCTGATTCTATTCTGTTTAGGTTTATTTTTTTAATTCGGTTTTGTTTTTTCGTTGGCTCAATTATGGATTTGAGAAATTGTTGTTTGGAATGCAGTTTTTGAGCCATCCTGCCCTTGGTGATCTTTTGAATGAAGAAGATCAGAAGGTTCGGCTTCTTTTGTGCCTTTCAATTATATTCTCCTTTTGAAGCATTTGTGTCGCATTTTGATTATCTTACTAGAACAATATTTATAACTTGTAAATGTGATGTTCTGGTCCTGTTTTGAGGTTTTTGAATTTAACTCTTCTTATTAAGATTTTGCGAAATATAAAATCTAAGCAGTTTTTGTATTTTTGTGTGTGTCTAATTAACTAGTTCTATGAGTTCTTTTGAAATGCCTATTCAGTTTACTTTTGACTGTAGCTTTACATAAATAAGTATTTGAGTTGTTTATTTGTGTCATTCATTACTTCTCTTTTCCATCCGTTTATTTGTTGTTGCTTGGTTTATTGTTTAAAATTACTCTCTTGAAGTGTGTCAAATATGGTTATTACTTATTAGTATCTTACAGAGTTGTATCTCAATTTCATGTGAAGGTGAAGCCTATCGGTTTCTTGTGTGCATCTATTTAGGACATGAATATCAATTTGAATCCTGATTCATTGTGAATAATCTTGATTTTTCTAATGATCACAACCTGACATGTTGAAAGCCAACTGCTTTTCTTGTCATATGATATATGCCTTCAATCGTGAACGATTTTGAGTTTTGCGATGCCACTTGTTTTACTTAAAAATACCATAATTTCCTTGATCATGTAAGATGTATCTTATGATTCATAATTACTAATAAGATTTCATTCCATTAATGATTCGGCACGCAGGTCTTTTGATTCATGATTTCAATCTTGATTTAATAACTCTGCTATAAAATATTGTTACTTTTGTTTCAGATACATGTTGTGTAATTCAAATTTACTAACAACCCCTTATTTTGTAGATATTTAAGTATTTTAGTTCTCTTGAGGTTGAAGACCATAAAGATGTCAAATCAGGCTATTCAATCACCTTTGTGAGTTGCTTCTTCTCTTTCCTTTGGGTGCATAGTTTGTATAAATGCTTTGCAAATCACATTTACGTTCTTGAAAGTCATTTTCCATAAACCATTCAGTTATATGAATAGTAATAACTTCTGGAAATATTTGTTCAGAATTTCAATCCCAATCCCTATTTTGAGGATACAAAGCTTGTAAAGACTTTTACCTTCCTTGAAGAAGGAACAACAAAGGTTACTGCTACACCCATAAAATGGAAAGAGGGCAAGGTAGGGCAATGTATTTCAGTTTTTTCTGTCTAGTTTTTATCTTTTGTTATTTTGTTTATTTCTTAAACCATTATCTTAAAAGTTGATCTTAAAACATGAAGGAGATTCCCAATGGAGTTAGTCACGAGAAGAAAGGAAACAAGCGTGCTCCTACTGATATCAGGTTGGTGTCCAAATACATCATTTGTTTCTATAGAAGACATTGAAAAACAAAGAAAGCTATTTTGCACATGCACTGTTAAATACCAAGTAAAACAGTTATGAACGAGAAATAATGTTGACACAAATTTGACATATAAAATTAACATAATCTAGATGGTTAACACAGTTTAAATATGTAAATAATTATGTTTAGTGGATGATTAATGAATAAAACTAGGTTACAACTCATTAACCATCTGTTGAATGCAATTAACCATGTATTAAATGCAATTAACCATGTATTTAAATTTCATTAACCATCTAAATTGTTGTCAAAGTTTGTTGCCCTTTTGTGTTAAAACGATCACCTTTACTAGTTTGGTATTTTACATCACTAACTATCTTGGTTCAGAAGGGTGAACTTTTGGAGTTTTGGTTGTATTGGAGGCCAGTTTCTGGTTTATCCTAGACCATATCCATTTTTGGATAACATCCTTACCCCTTTTTGTTACATACGTGCCAAGAATAATAGCTATAAGCTCCTATCCTCCTTGTTCACCTCCACCTCATTAACCATATGTTTAATTTTAGCTTTCTTCCATGATTTTAATAGCTATAATAGTATGTTAAAATTTTGATATACAAATTATTGTCATAGCTCCTTGTAAATACCAAACAGAACAACTAATTAATTATAATGTGGTAATGAATGCAGTTTCTTTAGCTGGTTTAGCGACACTGAACAGAAAGAGGACTTGGACGACATTCATTGTGAGGTACATATATTTTCATGTTTTTGTGAATTCTTCTAGAGTTTGCATTTGTATGACATATTTTCCATCTATCTATTACAAAAGTCATTGATGTACCTTAGTTTGTTTATTATTACATCAGAACCTATTGTAATTTCTCACTCCTAATTGTAGGTTGCAGAAATAATCAAGGATGATTTATGGCCAAATCCCCTTACTTATTTCAACAATGTAAGTTAACTTTTGATTTAAGTGACAATTATTGTTCTGTCTTTCACTCCATTCATTTTACTCTCTAGCCTCTACCATTCGTCTATCCCTGTGTCTCTAATAGTCGTTTTGTTGATTACAACGTAACAGGAGGAAGCAGATGAAGATGACGATGAGGCTGGTGATTTGGTAATTAATGTTTCATTAATTTCTTCCACTTTTAAAAAGCATAGGTGGTTAGAAAATTTGGTTGGTTATTACCTGTATACTGAGTCCAGCAATTTTTGGTTGCATGCTGAATCTAATGTGCTAAAAAGTTCAATTCTTGGGTATTTTGTGATTGCGAATGTTTTGGGTATGACGGGTATTCAAAGAATAAGGGTCAAAATTTAATGCTTCCTTACAATGGTCTGGTTGAGTAGTTGCTTTACTATTCGGTTTACTGAACAGGTTTTTCTAATTGCAATTAATTTGCTCATTTGTAATTATTTACATAACTACATTTTGAAATAAAATGTATAGATATAAGATATTATTGTGTAATTTTGAAATAACAAGTGCATAATTTCATCATATGTAGGGAAAGGATGATGATGACTCTGAAGATGATGATGATGATGATGAGGATGAAGATGATGACGAGGAGGAAGAATAGTGTAAAATGCATTATCATTAAGTTACTTGGTTTTTTTTTTTACTTTAAGGTTATAGGAGTATGTTAGTTGTCTTTAAGGGATGACGAAGACGGTGATCTATTTATATTGTCATTTAAAGTTATGTCTGGTTTTATCTCTAGTGCACTTTTTTGAGATACTTGTGACAATGGCTTTTTCCTTGGTCATTTGATGAACCACATAGTTAATTAAAATGCAGTATATTTAGTGTATAGTACCTGCGTAATCAATATTGCTATCGCTAGTCACAACTGTAGAGTATTAATAATAAATACGGTCCCTTGATTTGAAGCCAGTATATTTAGTGTACCTGCGCAATCAATATTGCTATTGCTAGTCACAACTATAAAATATAAATAATAAATATGGTCTTTGATGTAAAGCGTTACGTATGTGGTTTTTTAACTTAATTTTAGGTAAGATTTTAGTCTTTTATCTTTTTTTTCTTCTCGATTTAATCCTTATTTCTTACAATATCAAATAAAATATTAAAATATAAATTTATTTGAAGATTTGCGTTACGAATTTGATGAAATTTGTATTATATTGAAGAATATAATTAATTTTATGAGTTTTGAATGAATTTTTTTTAAAATTTTGTATAAAAAAGGATAACATTGTTGAAATTTTAAAACAAAATATCAAATTGTTACTTAAAATTAAAATAAAGGATCATGTCGGAAAAAAAAAGATAAATAACTAAAACGTTATCTGAAATTAAGTTAAGAGACTACGAATGTAATTTAATTTAAAATATATTTAAGTATGTTTTTTTTTAGTCATTTTGGTTCTCTAATATATATATTTTTAATCTGTTTTATCTTACGATGTGTATTAATTTTGTTAATTTAATCTGTAGAATTAATAAAAGATACGAATATGAGAATTGTACTGACATGATCGATTAGTGACTTGGCAACAATTATTCTTGGAGTTTTCAAAATTAAGAGAGATAAACACTTTTAAGTAGTTTGTCTTCCTAAACAAATTACTATATGCATTTATTAATTTTTTAAAATTAAGAGCATAAATAGAAATAGGCAGAATAAATTACTATATAGATATATAGGTGAAAAATAATAAATTATAGTTTGTGTCTATGAGCCTTCTGAAAAAGAAATAGAGAAAGAGATGATCTGAGTATGTTGCAGACTTTGGTCAAAGAAAGTAAACCCACCTTATAAGTTTTTTCCTGTTTACATTTTAATTATTTTATTTAGTTGTGCATAATATCTAAGAAAATGATTAATAGAATAATAAATAATTTGATACATAAAAAATAACAAATAAAATACTTGTGGTGAAACGGAGAGAGCTTAAAAAAAATTGACAAAAACTTTTTTCTCATAAATATTATATTATATAGGTTTGGAGCTAAATAAATATTTATTTTCTGAAAGGGGCTAAATAAATAATGTTAAGAGGTTACATTTGTGAGGAAATATTGAACCAAGAGATGGTTGAGCCTAGTAGTATTCCCACAGTTGACCTCTCTGTTTTCTTAAGAGAAAAAGAGGATGGCAAAAAGAAAGCCATGGAAACAATCACAAAAGCATGTTCTGAATATGGTTTCTTCCAAATTATAAACCATGGTGTTTCTTTAGATTTAATGAAACAAGCTATTGAACTATCCAAGACATTTTTCGATTATTCAGATGAAGAAAAGAACAAGAGCAGTCCTTTGTCTAATTCACCACTTCCTGCTGGCTATGGTAGACAGCATATGCATTCACCTGACAAAAATGAGTACTTGCTTCTTTTTCCTCCATGGTCCAACTTCAATGTTTATCCTCAAAACCCTCCCCAGTTCAGGTAAATTCTATTTTGACTTTTTTATTTTTTATTTAACAAATAAAATAGAATTATTTAGTTAATCATGACTTTTAAAAAAAAAATGTTTATTTTGCAGTGTCAATATGTCAACGATTTTTAAATATAAAATTCTTTCATTAATTATTTATTTATTTTTAATATTTTTGTTAGTTTATAATTTTAAAAGCATTGTAGGTTAATTTCGAAAAAAAGTTATGAAATTCACTGTGATAATTTTGTCGTTTAAATATAATATATCATGTAATGATGATATATGTATCAAATATATGACTAAATAACATAATGTTATTTTGCTTATTATCACGTGCACATCAAATATAGGATATCATAATATTTATCATGTTTCTATCTTATTGTTATTCAACTTTATATCATGTCATATGTCTATCATATCATTTGCATCAAACAGATCTATATAATCGTTAGCACTCATTAAATATCATTAGATTTGTATTGTCAAATGCATCACCACAATCAATCATTTATGTGATTTTTGAAGTAGTTATGATTGAAGTCAAATATTTATAATAATTTTACAATTTATTGAGGGTGTGTTAATGTACATATGAATTAAATACATATTCTAAATTTCTGCATGCTCATAAATGGGTGCCAATAATGTGATAGGGAAGCGATTGAAGAACTATTTGTACAAATGAGCAAGATTGCAGTGATAATGGAGAACATTATAAATGACTGTTTAGGCCTGCCTTCCGATTTCCTCAAGGAATTCAACCAAGACAGGAGCTGGGATTTGATGTCGTTCAAGCGATATTTCCCAGCTTCTAAAGAAGAAAATGTTGGAATCGCAGAGCATGAAGATGGGAATTGCTTAACCTTTGTTGTTCAAGATGGAGTAGGAGGTTTGCAAGTCCTTAGGAATGGAGAATGGATTCCTGTTGTCCCTGCAGAGGGAACCATTGTTGTTAATGTTGGCGATGTTATTCAGGTATTCCTATGTTTGCACTCAAATCATGCATAGATAATCAGATACAAGTTCACTCTAAATGAGTCATTTTTTCTACTGAATTAATGTCTTCTTCAGGTTAAGAATAATGCAAGATCCACAGTATTTAATATCATTCATCTTTAGAAAAAATTATTTGTTAGTGTTCACTCATATCGACTATTGGTAAGGTCTCTAATATGACAAATTTAATCACGTGTTGAAAAGTTATGTATAAGGTTGAAAGGTTACTGAATATGATGTTAGCCTTAATAAGTCCCTTGTTCAAAATATAGTATCAGATAAACCAGTCATTTGCTTATGTAAACACTGTACAAAAATAGAAAAACAAAAAGGATCACACCATGATAACGAAAAAATCAAAGTAATCTCAACTATTATTAATGAAAAAGTCAATAGATTTTCATGTTTTTTTTACTGAATTTTTATGTGTTAGGATTACAGTTAAGTTTAAATTATATCAAACTGTCAATATGACTGTTTAATTCTCCTTAGAAACAAGTTCACTTTAACAGAGCACTTTATGATGATACTACATATATATTTTGTATCACACTCATTAGTGTTGTCATTTTGAAGGTCTTGAGCAACAAAAAATTCAAGAGTGCAACTCACCGAGTAGTAAGAAAAGATGAACAAAGCCGATACTCATTTGTATTATTCCATAACTTGAATGGAGAGAAATGGGTTGAACCATTGCCACAATTCACGAAAGAGATTGGAGAAGCACCCAAGTATAGAGGATTCTTGTATAAGGAGTATCAGCAACTGAGAATGAGGAACAAGACACATCCACCTTCTCAGCCTGAGGATGTAATCCACATTACTCACTATGCAATTGATCCTTAGACTCTTCTCTATTGACACTTGTGTTTTATGTGTGGACTCATCATTAAAATAAATATATATGGTTGCCCTATTTCATAGCTTGGGTTATTTGTGATGGTTCAATATTGTTGCTGTCACTTAAAGTCAAACTGATAAATTAAGGGTCTTTTCTGGGTGAGTGTGAGTTTTCTTTTTTTGATTTTTAAAGTTAATTTTAAAAATTAATTTTGTTTGAGTAAAATAAGGTTAAATGAATGACTGAAAATATCTATACCGACTTTTATAAGTGTATTAATGTATTTTTTTGTGAGTTTCTTGATAAAACCAAATTTTTGAAAGCTAAAATTAATATTGATTACTATAGGCCTATTTAGGCTGGTATTCCTGTTACTAATGGAGTAGATTTGATAAATTATTTAGTTTAAGAGAAATAAATTATAAATAAGAAAGAAAGAACTCTAATGATTTAATGAATTGACAAAAAAACCTCTGTCCAAAAATGTCTCATCTTTGTAAAATACAAACAATATAATTTACCAAAAAATTATAGTTAATTATTTAATTTTTATGTTATAAGTATTTTTTATGTATTCTATTACAATTACTTAATTAAAGAGAAGGTGAAACTTTAAAAAATTATTTAATCAAGGAAAAAAATGCATTTCTTCTCACCAGCCAAAAAATGAGAAAGGAATGGGACCCAGAAAAAACTATTCTCTCTCTCTCCAAATTTTCTGCAAACCAACAGAGAGAAATTTGACATCTCTCCAACTTCTCTCTTCCTCGTTTCACCTAAAACAAACACGGTGTACGATTTCTAGTCTCAATAAGAATACTAGTTTTTTTGTACTGTTCATATATTATAATTTGAATATACCACGCCAATTCATTAGGTATAGATTATGAGATTCAATTGATACAGAGCCAATCATTTTTTTTTGTTAGGTGGCCAATACACTTTCAATTATGTTTGGGTGAAAATGAGCAATATTCCTCTTTGGTGGAGAAGTTTTGGAAAACACTCTTCAACATGAAGTGTTGTGATTAAAACTAGTCAAAGGAAGAATACATAGATGACTATGGGGCTCAAATGGAAGATGAGAATAAGATTGGTAAGATGGAAGATGAGGTTTACTTTTAGAACATTTTCACCTCCAATTAACAACCCCACAAATGTTGAGGAGATTACTTGTGTGGTTCAAGGGTAATGAGATGGATATTGTAACGCCGTTAGCATATCACGATCATTCGTGGACACGACTTTAGAAATAATTATGATAAAAGTCAAACATCTCTAATAATCCAATAATTGTGATTTACTGAGAGTGTAAAAACTCTCTTTACACTGACGATGAATAAAATTCATATAACACATATCAAAATCTGAAAAGCATAAGAAAAGATGTATTCATAAAAGTTAGTATATTTATACTTTTTGTAAAATACATCATATTTAATTACAACGAGAGATTGAAACAAATGGATGTACAATCTATCAAAAGATGAAAGATACAACTAAAATTGTATATTTAGATTTTCCAAATGGAATATCTGAATCACTCCTCAATAATATACCACTAGGTCACGTCCTTGTCAACTGCTACAGACTCCTCAACTATGTCTCGAAGATCATAACCTATATATGATAAAATAGAAGTACAAGAAAACAAAGAAGTATAGGCTAAAGTTTACATTAAATTAATAAAAAGACATGGGGATGAGATGTAAAGTAGGAATTATATATGTTAAAGACATGGGGATGAGATGTAAAGTAGGAATTATATATGTTAAACACAGGAAAATAGATCAATTCATCCTTTAATTTATATATTTGAGATCATAATCCTAACTACTCGAAATGCAACCCTTTAACTATGCGATGACATCAACTTTTGATGTTGTCAATTATATCCCCGATATTACGGTTAGATATCACATGACTACATGCCATCAACGCCTCCATATATTATGATTAGATGTCACATGATTAGGTATGTCGTAAGAAAAATGAGATATTATAATTTTTAGGATTTGGGTCAGATATGAGAATTTGTGATATGAAGATGAAGAAATTAGGGTTGAAGATGAAGGTTGTTGAATTGCCTAGTCAACAACAATTACACGGTCTCCATGTGCCACTTCATCCAAAATTAGTCATGTCACTATTTTTTTACTAAAAGAAATTCATATAGCACTTTTTAAAACTTGTTAGAATTTGCGATGGTATAAATCAAACAAAAAATTACAGGGACTAAAATCAAAATGAAACATATTTGCAAAAACTAAAAACATATTTAAACCTAGAAATTATAAAGTCCTTTACTTCATAAGATGATTTGACTTTAATTAGAGTATTGACTTTTATCACAGACTTCGTTCATATTTTTCTTTGATCTTGAATCAAAGGATCATTAGTTGACTTATATTTTCTGTCTTTTAAAGCTTTGACTTTGACTATAGGTTATCAAATACTTTCTCCAAAGCTTCTTATTGATGAAGGAAAATCACCTTTAAAATAGATAAATGTAGTAGATTAAAAATAAAATTTTCCTCTATGGATCCTTACGAATGGTCATGAATCAGGGTTTAAAATATTACCTCTTGTAGCATGATAGAACTTTTATAATGATCACGAACAAGAACATTTCTCTAATCGACAACGTCTCCACATAGTCCACACGAACCATCCTCCAATGGAGCAAACTTGATTTCAGTGGTTGTTGATGAATAACACTGATGAAGGCAATTAGGATTTTGGACGACTAGGGTTAATGTTTTATGATTTCACCTAGAAATTATGTATAAGGTGAAGTAGCAAGGTCAATTTACAAGGAAGGGAGTTTGAATTGTAAATTCACCTATTTAAAATTTCATACTAAAAATTTAAGAAAATAACTCAAGATTGATCTTGGTTGGGAAAATGGAGAGCATTTTTTGTTATGGAAATAGAAAACGGAGAACGTTCTTGGTTAGTTTAAATCACAATTTTAGCTTATCTATTTAACTTGATAATCAAAATGACTGAAAGTAAATAGAGATAAGGGAAGATATACCATACAATGATATATCCTGGTTCACCCAACTTCAGCTGCGTCCAGTCCTCACAACTGTGAGATTTTCCACCAAGTGTTCAAGCGGAGAACGTTCTTGGTTTTACACAAGTTTGTTCAGATCAACCTTGATCTGTAATAGTAATTCATTTCCACCCAAAAATGATTCAATCAAGTCACCTATCAATCTTTAGAGAGAATTTTACAATCACCTTTTAACCATAAACGAATTTTTACAAAACTACTCAAACTATAAACAATCCTTATAGTTTTGAGTTTACACAATAATGATTTAAAAACATTGGTAGAATCTGAGTATGCTCAACTCGTGTTTGAGAATAGATTCTTGATAAAAGAATTCAGTAGTATGTCTTGATATATGAAAAGGAAATCAGAACTCATTCTTTTGCAAATGAGAAGCTTTCAAGTATGTAAGTGTATGTGATTGATGGATTTTCTTAGCACTTAAATTTTTGCTTCTTCCTTGAGCTCGGGGTTCATTTTATAGGCTTTAAAGAGGTTGATAACAACTATTATGACCGTTGAAAAGGTGCCATGCTGTCACGTGTCAAACTTGACCAAAGACCAGACTTTTTAAACCTTAAATGTTCTTGATTTGAACATTTTGCGTTTTGCTTATGCGATAGTAATGTCTGATATGTAGCTTATCTTTCTTGACTGTGATGATTGTAACACCTCAACCATTATCGTTATAGGCAGTGCTACTCACGACCCTCTCGCTATTACCACTGAATGGATATGGGGCGAGAATGTCGTGAGGTAGCATTGTCGGTAACAATAATGGTTGTGGTGTTACTAGCTCAATTGGTAGTGGGAATGTGTGGAGGCGGTACTTATCTCCCAGGTACCGGGCTCGAATCCCATGGAAAACAAAAATCTCTATTTCCACTAGGTGGATAGGGGCGAGAAGGTCGTGAGTAGCATCGCCAGTAACAATAATGGATGAGGTGTTACAATGATCCTTTGTTTGTGCTTCATTGATTCAAATTAAGACTGCCTTTTGATTCGTGCAAAATAGGCTGGAGACTGATGTTACCATGTTGGAGAATGATCATTTCACATTTTAGCTTTGAGTTGTGCCTTTTAATTTTTTTTTAATCTTTTTTAGTGTTCCTTTTGCTTATATGAGATTTGTATATTCCTTGTAGTTGAACTAGAAATCCATTCGCGATTTGCAAGAGTTTTCTTATCATTAAAAACTGATTTGATCTTGCTTGATGAAAATGACAAAAACGTGGAGAACATTCTTGGTTCAATTTTGTTAATTTTTTTTTCTCTCTTTCTTTAAACTAATTTGGCTTAATTTTACTTAGTACCTATCTTGGATTTATTACACTAAAAAAAACATGTTAAATTATCACATAATTTAGAATCATAATTAGAGTCTTTAATTAACCTTTATTTGTTTACATCAAAATATTAATTTGGGATTTTGCCTCAACAATCTCCCCCTTTTTTATGATGAAAAATATGTTAATTTAGACATTAATTTTGATTCTAATTTCAATCATAGAGAGCTTAATAGCTCCCCCCCCCCCTCAGAATATGCTTCAGATTTTGCATCAAAATATCATTTAATTAATGCATTTAAAAGTAGACGATTATACATAAATTCAGGCATAAAATCAAGCAGATTTGAAATATGAAGAAGTACAATTTACAAAAGGACTTCTTAAGTACAAATTAAAGCTTTTCTCCCCCTTTTTCATAGCAAAAAAGAATGAGAGGAAAAAAAATGAAAAGTTAAGCATATTTAGAAAGGGAGGGGGAAGATCTTTTAGACTACGATGATTTGGAAGATTTTGGTACAACCTAGAAGGAAGGAGGAGGAACCAAATGAGGAGGATCAATCCCTAACTTCGGAGCAAGCAAGGTGGTCATCCATTCCCTTAGAGTAGAAAACTTCCTATCCTGATGCAGTTGTCGTGCCATAATAGTCTACAGTGCAACCATGATGGATTGGTTAGTTGATTGATTCATGCTGGACTTTTTTACGCTTAACCTCGCGTTTGGAGTTATCCTTGGGGGTAGAGGGAAGAATACTGTGAGATAGAACAACGATAGTGTAGAAGGAGGAGATAATTGCAAACAAGGTTGCAATGGTGGGAAGAGTTGTGGCTGGTGATGTTGGGGGACGAATGGATGGACCTAGGGTATCAGGAAAGTTAAGAAACTGACTAATTCCAGAGATGGAGGATGTAGTCTTTGGGGGGAGGCAAAGACTGGTGCATGATTGATGTAGTGTGAAATGGTAGTTGAACACACATGTCACTTAATAGATTATAGTGAGAAAGGATGGTAGGTACTGCAGATGATGTGGGTTGAAAGGAGAAAGGCATAATGTTTGGGGAAGAACATTCTTGAGTTGCTGGTTGAGGAATGGAGGGTGGAGAACGTTCTTGAGTGGTTGTTTGAGTGGGGTAAGATGAAGAACATTCTCGAGCAAGAGGTGGAGAACGTTCTTGAGCAGTTTGCTGTGCAAAATATTATGGAGAGTGATCTGGTGTAGTTGGTGGAGACTGTTCTCTTGGGACAATAATGGGTGCACCAGATTTACGCACTGAGCGTTTTCTTTTGTGAGAGATGAAGGGAAGAGCAGATTTTGGAATGTGTTTGGCTGAAGACTGTTTCTTTATATGAGAAACATTATTTGAAGAAAATTTAGAGATTTTGATGGTGGAGGTTTCAGAAGAGAGATGGATTTCAAAATACCTAAAGATCTTTGACAAAACATGCCATACGAGACTATATTTTACTTGTAGTCCTTCACTGTGGCAGCGGTCATATTTTGAAGAATGATATAATGTAGATTGACTCTCTTGCACCTAAGGAGATGATGGATAATCAAAACATCATTGTCAGAGATGTACTCATGACTTCCATAGTACGGTAAGATGGAATGATGGATAATGATGTTAAACACTTTACATAAGGGACTTAAGAATCTATGCAAGTGGTTTTTGCAGCCCTCCTAAAATAGTTCACCAAGCACCTCATTCCTTTTCATATTGAGAACTGAGTACCAGTTCTTTCCAAAGACAGAAGGTCCATCATTGGGAAGATCGAGGATGATGGAGAGAATGTTAGGGGTTAGTCGAATCTCAATATCCTTGAGACTAGTAACTAGAAGTGACTTCTCAGGAAAGGTTTGAGCTTTACAGTAAAAGGCTCTCACCACATCCAGGTAGAAGCAATCAGAGATCTGCAAAAATTGGGTCCAACCAAGTGCATCTGTTTGGTGTTTGATAGAGGTGCCTTCTACGAGTAGATTTTCAAGCAAGAAAACTCTACCAATTCCAACAGGTCGCTCAACCCATTTTTCAGCATAGGTTTTTTGTAGGTTTGATGGAATTAGTGGAGGGAAGCGAATTTTAGGGCCAGATTTGGGAGGGTGGGTGGGAGATGGAAAACGTTGTGGATGTACAGAGGGAGGAGTACAACATTATGGTGAAGTAGAAGGAGAACGTTCTTGAGATGGTGGAGAACATTCTCGAGGCTTTTTCTTGGGAGCAATTGTTTTGTCTCTTTGAGGGTTTTTTTAACATGTTCTTGGCCAAAAACTGAGATAGAGTAATGGTTGTTTTGACCTTTAGATTTTGTTTAGAAGAGGGTTTGGTAGATGATAAATTCTCATTGATTTTCTCTTTTGATTTTGGGGTGTTGAAAAAGAAGGTTCAATTTGAAATGAAGTGTTTGATGGTTCAGAGGATTTGAGAGGTGTGGAGGATTTTGTAGGGTTTGGAGTCGAAGGTTCGGAATAGTCACTATCATAGATGACATTGATTTTGGGTTTTTAGGGTTTAGCCTTTGAGGTTCCGGTTCCAGCCGAGACTCTCATGGAGCGTCTCTTTGCCTCAGTAGGTTTGGAGAAGGATGAGCGAAGGTGTGGAGGGACTTCGTTTAAATTAGGAGCAGTACATTGGAAGATAGGATGGAGTACGGTTGACAATGGGTTAACAAAGATAGGATTACGATTGGAATCGTGTCTAAGGATTGATTCGAGGGAAGAAGACAAGTTGTCAGAAAATGTTTTATGAGAAGATTCATTAGGAGGAATTGGTCTATGTGTAGGTGAGGGTGAACGTTTTTGAAATGGTGAAGATGAAATAGATGATGAAGATGAAGGTGCATTAGGGCAATCGTTTCTTCTGGCAGTCATTTTCGTTCGAGCCATTTGAATTTTTTTTGCAGAAATGGTGTTGAAGGTTTTGAGTAGTTTGAGAGTTGCAATTTTGGAAGATGAAGAAACTGTTTTATGGAAGATGAACAAACGTGATGATGATTTTGCAGCTTTTTCACTTTGTGAGGGAAAGTGAAGTGACTGATTGGTGTTAAAAAAGAGGAGAATTGACGGCGTGACAATTACTTTTGCAGACAAGGAAACACGTCTCATTAATGCCACACAAAAGAGCTTTTGCTGATTTTTTGAGGGAAAACAGAGAATGATGTGCGCATGAAACACATAACGATTAACGTTCTCCGTTTATGCAGAAGCATAGTTTAATGCAAACTGATTAGATTTTTGATAATTCTGAGGTTTTTCTTGATAAAATTAAAACTTTCCTCTACAAGGGGCTTGATAAAAATATCAGCAAGATGTTTTTTAGTATCAACAAATATTAATTCAACTTCTTTTTTATTAACATGATCACGAATAAAATTATGTTTTATTTCTATGTGTTTGGATCTTGAATGTTGAATATGATTTTTTGACAGATTTATAGCACTGGTATTATCACAGTAAATTGAAATACTCGAATAACTTACAGAGTAGTCTTCAAGTTGATTTTTTATCCAAAGAACTTGAGAGCATCAGTTTGCAGTAGAGACATATTCAGCTTCGGTTGTTGAGAGAGCAATCGTGTTTTATTTTCTGCACGACCTGCTTATTAATGCTTCTCCAAGAAACTAACATGTTCCACTTGTGCTTTTTCGTTCAAATTTATCTCAAGCATAATCAGCGTCATAGTAAACTACAAGATCAAAAGAAGATCATTTTCTATACCAAAGGCCAAGATCAGTAGTACCAATGAGACCATTTTCTTTAGGTGCTGATTGAAATCTCGCACATAATCCTACTGCAAACACAATGTCATGTCTACTAGCAATTAAATAAAGCAAAGATCCTATCATACCCCCATACTATTTTTCAGAAATTGATTTTTCATTTTCATCTTTGTCTAATGAAGAAGATGGATGCATGGGAGTAATCATGATTTTGATTTCATTCATTTTATAATTTATTAAGAGATCTTTTATGTATTTTTCTTGACATATAAAAATGTCATCTTCATGTTGCTTAATTTGCAAGCCAAGAAAATATCTTAATTCTCCCATCATACTCATTTCAAATTCACTTTGCATGATTTTTGAAAAAGCATCAAACATTTTTTAATTATTTGAGCCAAAGATAATATTATCGACATACACTTGAACAATAAGTAAATTATTTTTATCTTTTTCTTGAACAATGTATTGTCAATCTTTTCTCTAGAAAATCCGTTTTTGATTAAAAAGGAATTAAGTCTCTCATACCAAGTTTTTTGTGCTTGTTTTAATCCATATACAGTCTTGGTAAATTTAAAAATATGATTTGATTTTGACTGATCTTCAAAACCAGGAGGTTGACGCACATAAACTTGTTCATTTTAAAAATCATTTAAAAGTTCACTTTTAACATCCATTTGAAAAAGGTTGATAAGTTTATGAGAAGAACTTGTATGGCTTCTAACCTTGCAACGAGAGCAAAAGTTTCATCATAATCTATACATTATTGTTGATTGTAACCTTGAGCAACCAACCTTGTTTTGTTTCTTACAACCTTATCTTCTTTATCTAGTTTGTTTCTGAATACCCATCTTGTTCCTATGATGGTTTGATCTTGTAGATCTGGAACAAGAGTCCAGACTTCATTCTTTTTGAATTGAAGAAGCTCTTCCTTCATTGCTTCAATCCAAGATTGATCAACTATGGCTTCTTTGATTGATTTTGACTCAATTTGGGAGATCATTACTATGTTGTTGTTGCCATCATCCTTGAATGACATTCTAGTTCAAATTCCATCAACAATATCTCCAATGATTTGATATTGAGGGTGATCACTAATCGTTCACCAGCTTTTAGGAGAAGAATGAAACGGAGATTGTTTATCAGTTTGGGATTCCTGGGGAACATTCAGTTGTTGCTACCCAAAATCTTCTTCTTCTTCTTCTTCTTCTTCTTCTTCTTCTTCTTCTTCTTCTTCTTCTTCTTCTTCTTCTTCTTCTTCTTCTTCTTCTTCTTCTTCTTCTTCTTCTTCTTCTTCTTCTTCTTCTTCTTCTTCTTCTTCTTCTTCTTCTTCTTCTTCTTCTTCTTCTTCTTCTTCTTCTTCTTCTTCTTCTTCTTCTTCTTCTTCTTCTTCTTCTTCTTCTTCTTCTTCTTCTTCTTCTTCTTCTTCTTCTTCTTCTTCTTCTTCTTCTTCTTCTTCTTCTTCTTCTTCTTCTTCTTCTTCTTCTTCTTCTTCTTCTTCTTCTTCTTCTTCTTCTTCTTCTTCTTCTTCTTCTTCTTCTTCTTCTTCTTCTTCTTCTTCTTCTTCTTCTTCTTCTTCTTCTTCTTCTTCTTCTTCTTCTTCTTCTTCTTCTTCTTCTTCTTCTTCTTCTTCTTCTTCTTCTTCTTCTTCTTCTTCTTCTTCTTCTTCTTCTTCTTCTTCTTCTTCTTCTTCTTCTTCTTCTTCTTCTTCTTCTTCTTCTTCTTCTTCTTCTTCTTCTTCTTCTTCTTCTTCTTCTTCTTCTTCTTCTTCTTCTTCTATAGCCCAAAAGTATTTTATTTTTCAACATTAGACTCTTCCAAGATTGTTCTTGCCATTTCTTATAAAGTTTTATTTTTTTTCTTTTAACAACTCCATTTTGTTGAGGATTTCTTGCACAAGATATATTATGAGAAATGTCAAGTTCATCAAAGAAGGTTTTAAAATACGCATTTATGAATTCTCCTCCATGTGCTGTAATCTTTTTCATTTTGTACCTTTTTACAAAAGACTTTGAAGCCATCAAAAGCATCATCTTTTTGTTTTAAAAATAATATCTAAGTGTATCGTGAGAAGTCATAAACAATAACTTAAGATTGATCTTGGTTGTGAAAACAGAAAACGAAGAACGTTATTGGTTAGTTAAAATCACAGTTTTAACTTGTCTATTTAACTTGATAATCAAAATGATTGAAATTAAATAGAGATAAGGTAACATATACCACACAATGATATATCCTGGTTCATCCAACTCGGGCTACGTCCAGTCCTCCCAACTGTGTGATTTTCCACTAAGTGTTTAAACGAAGAACGTTCTTAATTTTACACAAGTTTGTTCCTATCAACCTTGATTTGTAACAATAATTCATTTCCACCCAGAAAGGATTCAATCAAGTCACTTATCAATCTTTAGAGAGGATTTTACAATTCATGTTTTAACCATAAAATGATTTTTACAAAACTACTCAAACTATAAACAATCCTTATATTTTTTAGTTTACACAATAATGATTTAAAGAGATTGGTAGAATCTAAGTATGCTTAACTCGTGTTTGAGAATAGATTCTCGAGAAAAGAATTCAGTAGTATGATTTTGATATATGAAGAGGAAATCAGAACTGATTCTTTTGCAAATGAGAAGCTTTCAAGTATGTAAGTGTATGTGATTGATGGATTTTCTTAGCACTTGAAGTTATGCTTCTTCCTTGAGCTTGGGGTTCCTTTTATAGGCTTCAATGAAATTGATGACAACTATTATGACCGTTGAAAATGTGTCTTGCTGTCACGTGTCAGACTTCACCAAAGACCAGACTTTTTGAACCTTGAACTTTCTTGATTTGAACATTCTGCGTTTTTGCTTTTGCGATAATAATGTCTAATCTATAGCTTATCTTTCTTGGCTGTGATGATACTTTGTCTATGCACACAAACATCTCAGAGATGCGCTTAATCGGTTCAGATTAAGACTGCCTTTTGATTCTTGCAAAACAGACTTGAGAAAGATGTAACAAAGCTGGAAAATCATGGCGAGTATGCTGGAGAAAGATTGTATCATTCTGGGAGTGATGTCATCATACTGGAGAATGATGTTTAATCATTTTGGAGACATTTGTTAATCATGTTGGAGAAAGATGTTTGCATGTTGGAGATTATGTGTAACATTGATCATAGCATTTGGGCACATGATTCTAGCTTTTTAGTTTGGTATTTTAAAAGTTCTTTATAGCTTAGATGAATATTTTTAGCTTGTTTCTAAACTTTGAGTCGAATTTAGATTATAATTTTATTTTTTGCTTTTTAATTTTATTATTTGTATTTTGACTCTTTCTCACTGTGTAGGTCATAACTTGAGCTCTGGATATCGGATTGGCGCATATGAGTAGGCATTGGAAAGCTAAATATCTGAGCTACAACTTTTGTGTTGGAAGAAAAGACCATTTTCGAACTTTACTAGGCTTAAATTGCAGATTTTGTAATCTAAACTTTTATAATAATTTTAATTAGCGGGTCATTTGTTTTTAAACCCTAAACCCTAAAGCCCAATATCAAGTACTATATATTGGCCGTTTTGTTTCTTTTCTAAAGACAGAAAAATTAGGATTCAAATTGCTACAAGAAATAAACATTTTTATTTTAATTTCATGGAAGTCTAATTTTATAAGATTAATCCACGAGTTCAGAGTTTCATCAACACCTCGAGATTCAGGTTACACTGTCAATTTCTATTCATGATATTACTCTTGTTTATTTGATTATATTTATATTTTGATTGCTTAAATTGAATTTCAATAGGATTGATTAAATTTATTTGATAGAATTTGGTTTCAGTTTCTAATTTAATTGAATTACAATTTTTCGATGCTTGATCGCTAATTATAATATTTTGATGATTGTGATGCTTAATCCAATCAAAGAAACCAAATTTACGTAGGATTGATTACGCTTGTTTGATCAATTCTATAGTCAAATAAGAATGGAATCATAAATTAGAAATTAAACTCATTGATAGAATCTGTGATAGGTTTGAAACTCGAATAAGTGGATTATAATTAAGCTCATCTGTTAAAACAAAAATCTAAAAAACCCTCTTTTAATTTCAATTTTCAATTCGATTATTATTACTATATCAGAAGTCCTTGCGAAATGATTCGAGTTATTACCTGTATTTACATTTTATCAATTGTATTTGACTCGTGTGCGACAACTGATCAAATTGGCGCCGTTGCCGGGGACTCTCTGATAATAATATTAACCCTATGTTTAGGAGACTGTCTCAGATTGCTCCGAAAGTTCGCCAGAAAATCATAAAAAAATCAAGGAACAGGACTCCGTATAAGTTTCTTATATGGAAATGACGGTCAAAATCCCAAATTCCTTCGTTTAGACCTTTTTTTTCAATTTATTTATTTTTTCATATTCTCCAAAATTTCCAAAAAAATTTGGGTTGCCTTTATTTGAATTTTAGAAATTTTTGATGGTATTTTTATATTTTTTGGATTTTATTTGATAGGGTTTTCGATTTTTCACTTCAATTTTAGCATTTGGGACATTGCTGGAATTTTCAGAATTGTTATTTTGTATTGTATTGTTATGATGATGCATGACTAGGGCTAGTTCTGTGAATCTTCGTTCTCTTGAACCTGAAATAGATAGGACATTTCATTTACGTCGTAGACTTAATAGAGCTGCTAGTGTTAATAAGTTAGAGTCAGATACTGAAATTGATAACTTGTTGCAAAATATGGTTGATGCGAATAATAGAACCTTAAGACAACTTGCTGCACCTAATGTCACTTATAATGCATTATGTATCACATATCTTGAAGTTACTGTACCATTTGAACTTAAATCTGGTTTAATACACTTGCTTCCAAGGTTTAATGGTCTTACAGGTGAGGATCCCCACAAACACTTGAAGGAATTCTATGTTGTGTGTTCTACCATGAAGCCTCAAGGAGTCACAGAAAGACCACATTAAGCTGAGAGCCTTCCCATTTTCACTCCAAGATGCTGCCAAGGACTAGTTATACTACCTTCAATCAATCAATTACATGCTCAGGGATCAAACCAATTGCCTGCACAGTCAGTAGTAAATCCAAATGCTCCCAATGTTAGTGCAATTACATTGAGGTCTAGGAAAGCTGTTGAAATACCAAAGGTACCTGAAACTGTAGTGAAAAATAACAAGGTTGCTGAGGATACTTTGATATACGAAATTGTTGATGTTGAGCAAAATATACCACTTCTTTTTCCTCAAAGGGCAGTGAAGACTAAGAAAATGGACGAGGTAGATAGGCACAACGAGATCCTGGATACATTTAAGAAGGTGGAAGTGAACGTTCCCCTCCTTGAAGCAATTAAACAGATTCCAAGATATGCAAAATTTCTAAAAGATTTGTGCACACACAAGAGAAGGTTAAAAGGTGATGAAAGAGTAAACATGGGGCGAAATGTTTCAGCCAATGCCTAAAAAATGCAAAGATCCAGGAACTTTTTCCATTCCATGTACCATAGGCAATAGTCAATTTGAAAATGTTATGTTAGATTTAGGAGCTTCCATTAATGTTATGCCTACATCTATTTTTAACTATCTTGCTCTTGGACCTTTATAGAGTACATGTGTTACCATTCAATTGGCGAAGAGGAGCAATGCTCGTCCCGCTGGACTTGTGGAGGATGTACTTGTTCGAGTTAATGAATTGATATTTCCTGTAGATTTTTACGTTCGGGTCAAACCAATTGCCTGCACAGTCAGTAGTAAATCCAAATGCTCCCAATGTTAGTGCAATTACATTGAGGTCTAGGAAAGCTGTTGAAATACCAAAGGTACCTGAAACTGTAGTGAAAAATAACAAGGTTGCTGAGGATACTTTGATATACGAAATTGTTGATGTTGAGCAAAATATACCACTTCTTTTTCCTCAAAGGGCAGTGAAGACTAAGAAAATGGACGAGGTAGATAGGCACAACGAGATCCTGGATACATTTAAGAAGGTGGAAGTGAACGTTCCCCTCCTTGAAGCAATTAAACAGATTCCAAGATATGCAAAATTTCTAAAAGATTTGTGCACACACAAGAGAAGGTTAAAAGGTGATGAAAGAGTAAACATGGGGCGAAATGTTTCAGCCAATGCCTAAAAAATGCAAAGAAATACAAAGATCCCGGAACTTTTTCCATTCCATGTACCATAGGCAATAGTCAATTTGAAAATGCTATGTTAGATTTAGGAGCTTCCATTAATGTTATGCCTACATCTATTTTTAACTCTCTTGCTCTTGGACCTTTACAGAGTACAGGTGTTACCATTCAATTGGCGAACA
>NC_021164.2:42216918-42242848 GCF_000331145.2 Cicer arietinum
TGTTTCAGCCAATGCCTAAAAAATGCAAAGATCCAGGAACTTTTTCCATTCCATGTACCATAGGCAATAGTCAATTTGAAAATGTTATGTTAGATTTAGGAGCTTCCATTAATGTTATGCCTACATCTATTTTTAACTATCTTGCTCTTGGACCTTTATAGAGTACATGTGTTACCATTCAATTGGCGAAGAGGAGCAATGCTCGTCCCGCTGGACTTGTGGAGGATGTACTTGTTCGAGTTAATGAATTGATATTTCCTGTAGATTTTTACGTTCTAGACATGGAGGGAGAGAAAAAGTCCAACAAGGCGCCTATCATCTTAGGCAGACCATTCTTGAAAACTGCTAGAACAAAAATTGATGTGCATGCTGGAACTCTATTCATGGAATTTGGTGATAGCATTATAAAATTTAACATCTTTGATGCTATGAAACACCCCATGGAAGAGCATTCTATTTTTCAAATTAAATTGCTTGCTGATTTGGTTGATGACACTTACCCCGATATGTTGGCTACTGATTTTCCTTCATTTTTTGGTTTTGATGATACTTATACTTGTGAATTCTGTATAGATACTCAATTGTGCTTTGTGTGTGCTGAGATCAAAGTTGCCTTGCAGGTTGATCATTGTGCTGATATTGATATTTCTACTAACATAATTGATTTTGCAGACTTAGCTTTGGCCACTGGTGTTGTACCTTCCATTGAACAACCACCGACTATAGAGCTTAAACCACTTCCTAAAAATTTGAAATATGCATATTTAGATGGAAGTGGCAAGTTACTTGTGATTATTTTAGCCAAACAAGAAGATGAGATGTTGTAGATTTTGAGAAAACACAGGAAGGCAATCAGATGGACCTTGGCTGATATTCCTGGTATTACCCCATCCATGTGTATGCATAGGATACTATTGGAGGAAGGGGTAAAATCAGTTAGGCAGCCCAAAAGGCGACTTAACCCATTAATTTTGGACCAAGCTCTTGCAAGCAGACGTTATATACCCCATCTCTGATAGTCAATGGGTGATCCCGGTGCAGGTAGTCCCTAAGAAAATTGGACTCACAATGGTTAAAAATGAAAATAATGAACTTAGAAAGGATCATTTTCCTTTTCCATTCATTGATCAGATGCTTGAACGGTTGGCTGGTAAGTTACATTATTGTTTTCTTGATGGTTTTTCTGGTTATTTTTAGATCCATATTGCACCAGAGGACCAAGAAAAGACGACGTTCACTTGTCTTTTTTGGCATTTGCCTACAAGAGGCCCTTTGGCCTATGCAATGCTCCTGGAACTTTCCAACGCTGCATGGTTAGTATTTTCTCTTACTTGATAGAAAATTGTATTGAAGTTTTCATGGATGATTTTACTGTGTATGGTTCCTCATTTGATGCATGCTTGAACAATTTAGATAGAGTTTTGCATAGATGTATTGAAACTAACCTTGTGCTAAATTATGAAAAATGTCATTTTACGGTTGAACAAGGCATAGTTTTAGGACATGTGATCTCTAAAAATGGGATAGAAGTGGATCCTGCCAAAATTGATGTGATTTCTAATTTGTCTTACCCATCTTGCATCTGCGAGATTCGTTATTTTGTTGGTCATGCAGGTTTTTACAGGCGCTTTATCAAGGATAGGCGCTTTATCAAGGATTTCAGTAAGATGGAGTCAAATTTGTTGCAAAAAGATGTCAGTTTCACCTTCAATGACAAATGCAAGAAGGCCTTTGATTTTTTAAAGGTAGCATTGATCTCCACTCCCATAATTCAGCCATCCAAATGGACCCTCCCTTTTAAAATTATGTGTGATGCATCTAACTATGTCGTGGGAGTAGTCATTGCACAAAGGGTTGGTAAGGCTGCCCATGTTATTTATTATGCTTCTAGGACTTTAGATTCTGCATAGGTTAATTATACTACCACTAAAAAGGAACTTTTAGCTATTGTTTTTGCACTTGATAAGTTTAGATCATATTTGTTAGGTTCGAAGGTAGTTGTTTTTACTGACCATGCAGCTTTGAAGTTCTTGTTGAAGAAACCAGAAGCAAAACCGCGATTGATCTGGTGGATGTTGTTACTCCAAGAATTTGATTTAGAGATTAAAGATAATAGTGGAGCTGAAAATTTGGTGGCATATCATTTAAGCAGACTTCCCTGACGAGTAACTGCTACAGTTGCGTGAGGTAACTCCTTGGTTTGCTGATTTAGCTAATTATCTAGTTGTTGGAGTCTTTCCTGCAGATGCATCCCGAACACAAATACACAAACTTAAAAGTGATTCCAAATACTATGTGAGGGATGATCCATATCTATGGAAATTCTGTAGTGACCAGGTGATTAGGTGATGTGTTTCCCACCATGAGGCTCAATCCATTCTTCATTTTTGTCATGCCTCTCAAAATGGAGGACATTTTGGTCCTCAACGAACATCAAGAAAAGTCTTAGACTCGGGTTTGTTCTGGCCCACTTTGTTTAAAGATGCTTTTGAGACTTACAAAACTTATGAACAATGCCAAATAGCAAGAACACCAATCACTCGTAGGAGTGAGATGCCTCAACAACCTATGCTTTTCTCTGAAGTATTTGATGTGCAGGGCATTGACTTTATGGGCCCTTTTCCTGTATCTTTTGGTTATGTCTATATTTTATTGGTTGTTGATTATGTTTCAAAGTGGGTGGAAGCAATACCCACTAGGACTAATGATTCTAAAGTTGTTGCAGGTTTTATCATATCAAATATTTTTTGCAGGTTTGGAATACCCCGAGCCATCACAAGTGATCAAGGCACTCATTTTTGCAACCGCACCATGGACGCTTTGCTTCAGAAGTATGGAGTTGTGCATAGAGTTTCTACACCTTATCATCCCCAAACTAATGGGCAAGCTGAAGTCTCAAATAGGGAAATCAAACAGATTTTAGAAAAGATGGTACAACCAAACAGGAAAGACTGGAGCCACCGACTTGAAGAAGCTCTTTGGGCTCATAGAACAGCCTACAAAACACCAATAGGGATGTCACCTTATCGACTTGTGTTTGGTAAGGCATGCCACCTCCCAGTGTAAATAGAGCACCGTGCTTATTGGACAATCAAGAGTTGTAATCTGGAGATGGAGAAAGCAGGTTTGGAGAGAAAGCTTCAATTGCAACAACTTGAAGAACTTAGACTTGAAGCTTATGAGAACTCTCGCATCTATAAAGAGAAAACTAAGCACTTTCATGATAGATGATTTCTAGGAAAGAATTTTTCATTGGCCAAAAAGTTTTATTGTTCAACTCCTGTTTGAAAATTATGGTTGGGAAATTTCGATCGAAGTCGATTGGCCTTTTTGTTGTTACTAACGCTTTTCCTCATGGTGCAGTGGAAATAAAAAGTGAAAATACCGAGAAAATGTTCAAAGTAAATGGAAAACGTGTGAAGCTATTCCATGAGAGCTTTGTGCTTGAAGATGCTATCATAGAAGAACTTTCCTTGGAAAAGTCCACATAAACTGAAGTTTAAACAGAGAGCTCCATTTCCTTATTCTTATTTTATACTTGTGACTTTCATTGAGGACAATGTGTAATTTAAGTGTGGGGGTATTATTTAGAATTTAATTTGTTTTAGGATTTATTTGTTATATTTCAAAAAAAAAATAACAAAAAAATTAAAAATATAAATAAATAAATAACTAAAAATGAACCTTGCATTACATGTTTTTTCATCAAATTTTATGGTTGTAAATATTGAGAGTTCGTTTGGACTGGCATGATTAGATAGTATTTTTGCATTCTTGGTAAAATAAATTGGATTAAAACGCTAAATTGTGTATCATTTGTGATAAGTCATTAACCTTTGTGAGATTTTTGAGCCTTATTATGAATGGAATACATTTTTCCATTTTTTTTTCTTGTGTGTTATCTCACTCATGATTGCTAATTACGCCAGAACTTGACTTGACTCTTGTCTGCATGCATATATTGAAATGATCTAGGCATTTGTTTCTGATTAAGCTATTAGCCAAATAAGCCTACCCTACAATTATCCATTTGTGTAAGCCACTTTGAGCCTAATTAACCTATTCTTTGTTATATAGCTCATTATAAAAGTGAAAAACAATGAATTGACCCAATCTTGGGGATGAAGGAGTCTTTCCTTAAATAATTGTAGGGTGCTCAACTTGTTTGTTTAAATTTGAGGGTTATGAAAAAAAAATGAAAAAAAATATTATGAGGAAAAATGATTGTGTTGTGAGCAAAGAGAGTGTGAAAATAAAAATCAATGATGTTTTGTTGAGTTACTTCTTAATGTTGTTTTTTTTCTCTTAAACATTACTCCTTTATCCTTTTTGATTTTCAGCTTTAGTCTCCTTAGGATTACCTCACCCTTACCTTGGCCACATTACAACTTAAATAAAGACCTTTTGATCATTATCTGCATGCGTTTTAAATATAGATTATAGAGGTTTGTCAAGCCTATGGTAGTGCTAGCTTTCATGGTGTGCTTTGAGTGTAAACAGTAGCCCAAACACTTTGAGTGTAAACACTTTGAGAGAATTTTATATCTTGGGAGAACTCTATCACTTATAATACATTCTTTAGTTAATTTATCCTCTTGTTTGCCTTAGTTGTGATAACAAAACTATTCATGATTGCCTTAAGCTAGAAATATTTTTTTTTCCTCTCACCACTTTGCATTCATAAGAATATTTGGAATCACATGTATTGTTTTGCTCGGAGTGCAAAAGTTTAAGTGTGGGGGAATTTGATCATAGCATTTGGTCACATAATTCTAGCTTTTTAGTTTGGTATTTTAAAAGTTCTTTATAGCTTAGATTAATATTTTTAGCTTGTTTTTAAACTCTGGGTCGAATTTAGATTATAATTTTATTTTTTGCATTTTAATTTTACTATTTGTATTTTGACTCTTTCTCACTATGTAGGTCATAACTTGAGCTCTGGATATCGGATTGGCGCATATGAGTAGGCGTTGGAAAGCTAAAAATCTGAGCTACAGCGTTTGTGTTGGAAGAAAAGACCAATTCCGAACTTTACTAGGCCTAAATTGCAGATTTCGTAATTTGGACTTTTATAATAATTTTAATTAGCGGGTCATTTGTTTTTAAACCCTAAAGCCCAATATCAAGTACTATATATTGGCCGTTTTGTTTCTTTTCTAAAGACGGAAAAATTAGGATTCAAATTGCTACAAGAAATAAACATTTTTATTTTAATTTCATGGAAGACTAATTTTATAAGATTAATCCACGAGATTAGAGTTTCATCAACAACTTGAGATTCATGTTACACTGTCAATTTCTATTCATGATTCTATTCTTGTTTATTTGATTATATTGATATTTTGATTGCTTAAATTGAATTTCAATAGGATTGATTAAATTTATTTGACATAATTTGGTTTCAGTTTCTAATTTAATTGAATTACAATTCTGCGACGCTTGATCGTTAATTATAATATTTTGATGATTGTGATGCTTAATCCAATCAAAGAAACCAAATTCACATAGAATTGATTACGCTTGTTTGATCAATTCTATAGTCAAATAAGAATAGAATCACAAATTAGAAATTAAACTCATTGATAGAATCTTTGATATGTTTGAAACTCGAATAAGTGGATTAATTGTTTTGCTCATCTGTTAAAACAAAAATCTAAAAAACCCTCTTTTTAATTTCAATTTTCAATTCGGTTATTATTACTATATCAGAAGTCCTTGCGAAACGATTCTAGTTATTACCTTTATTTACATTTTATCAATTGTATTTGACTCGTGTGTGACAGCGGATCAAATATGTTGGAGAATGTTTATCAATCTAGAGACTGATGTTACTATGCTACAAAATGATCATTTGACACTTTTTCTTTGAGTTGCGCCTTTTAATCTTTGATCTTTTTAAGTGTTTCTTTGAATTGAAAATCGTTTCGTGGAGAACGTTCTTTGTTTTCCAGATTTTATCAAGAGCATTCTTGGTTCAATTTTGTTTATTTTTGCCTCTTTCTTTAAAATGATTTCACTTGCTTTTGCTTAGTACATATCTTGGATTTACTACACTCAAAAGCACATGTTAAATTAACACATTATTTAGAATCATAATTAAAGTCTTTAATTAACATTTATTTGCTTACATCAAAATATTAATTTGGGATTTTGCCTCAACATAAGGGTTTTCTTTATAGACCCTTATACTAACATAACACATTGTGGCTTATGGTGCTCCTTGTTTCACTTAATTCATGTGGACACCCAAGTAACGAGAATGTCTTGTGATTTGATGTAACCTTTTCGCGATAATGTTCTCGTGTATATTCTCCCTTTGTCTTCATATCTAAATCGAACTCAAGACATAGAATGTTTCACCTTTGTATAGTTCGATATCTCATTCCTTAATACTCGAGTATATTGTACAACAGTCAATATTTTATATCAACGTATCTCAGCATGGTCATGCATTTAACAGTCATACTCTATCAAGGGGCCCACAAATAGTACTCCTGTTATGTGGGAGGGCAAATCTCATCTAGGTCACTCTGCATGACTAATTGAATATCCAATTAACCGAAATTATAATTGGCCTGTTACAGAAAATATTTGACGACAACAAAACAATCAACTCATCATCTAGGAATCATAGTTGTTTCATGTCTAAGGGTGGCATACACCATTATCACTATGAGAATAACTTATGAGACTTACGCAACACACTATGCAATATTCGGATGGCGGGTAGATCCAATATACTTTCATCCTAATGTATATTATGTTGTGACTTGATATCTCATATCCATAACTTGTGAGATAGGGTTATAAATCGACACACATAATAATATCGTTTGTATTATTATCGCCCTCTATAATAATACTCGACTACAAATGTTTGAGAGTGAAGTTCTATAGCATATCTCAATCGAGTCATCCACTTGATGTCTTATCATAACGAATTTCATTCAAGGATTTTATTATATTAAACAAATATAATAATTGAAATGTCTTATATTATAAATAAGCATCACGATACAAGTTCTAAATTCAAAAGTAAAACATTGACCTTTAGGGCTTACACCAACAATTGATATATCATGACTTACTCTATTAGTAAACATAATTACTTGTTCATTAGGTAATAACATTATGTGTTAAAAACACTCAAATTATTATACCTCACTTACAGATAATTTATGCTACCTTAAAATAGATAGTCATTAATATAAATTTTTATCTTCTTACTTAATCTACACACTTAGCAAATAGTTTTGGGATAATTGTTCTTATTGTTTTTATTATCATCAAAATATCAATAAAAATATTGTAGTTAAAACTACTTTTACACTAACAGAGAGGTTTCTCTAAGAAACAACAGAGGAATGGCATTAACCTCTAGAGTTGAGGTTCTCTCCCTACCAATATTCTATAATCTTGTTTGCCTTCTAGCTACCGGATGCGCATGCGTCTCATCACTCTGTCGTTGTCCGAAGAATGGTGTACACACAAGACATATGGTAATGGATCTCCTTCTACCATCTATCATATTAACTCTCTCACTTTCCAAAACAAAGTCAGTTGGAATTAAGAACTTTATCACTTTATTCGCAATGTTCATTTGAGTGGTCCTAAACTCGATAGTCACCATATCTATTGTCAACCTTGAATAGGCCTCTCTTCCTGAAATTGGGTACCAACTCTAGGACGACCAATCATCTCGATCAGGGAAGGCTAATGATGTCTTCGTTGACGTCAACAGGTCTAGAAAAATATAATCCATCGTCCTCTATGGGATGGCATATAGCCTAAACTAAAATCACAAGAAGTGTCACCAATAGAAAATAATAATTTTAAACATACAAATCAAGTAGCATTGACAAAGTAAAATACATACAAACATTAAAAATTACAACAAATATAAGCAAACGTATACATTTATCTCAAATAAAGAATTTCAAGTTCTAATGAAAATCCAACATGCTAGTGCACATGATTCCAAAATATATTACCAACACATATTCTCGTATGTCAATTAGTGCGAATGTCATCATTTCACACAAAGCATGTTAAGCACTTCTGCTAAAAGATGAAAGGTGCCCTTACCTTCTTTCGTTCCCGTAATTATCCCATAATTATCGCAATGTGGTCTAACTCAAATTTTAATACACCTTCAATCAATAATTCAATTATATTAATATTACCCAGCCTTAAACTACTAATTCAAATTAACTTAGACTACGATTTACGTTCTTCTTTATTTGATTTACCATGATGCATATTTGTGTTACATGAATACTTTTTAGGAAAACTTCCTTAATAAAATGCTTATTAATTGAGTCTTCACAATTATCATTTCAGCAGTATTGCAATAAAAAATTGTTTTAAGAATGTTTCCAAAACATTTTTGAACCAACAATATTTGTCACAAACCCTAACATACTAACGATCATTATAAAATTTATTTTACTCAAAAACTCTAGTATACCAAGCTGTGAAAAATCATATACTCAAGCTTGACAACTGATTTTCCCAAGAATCAATTACTGAATAGGTATGAGATACATTAACTTTTAGAGGATGATAATTAATTATAAAAATTATAGCAATTTTTGTGATGATAGCTAACATGTTAAGAATAACCAAAAAAATTATTTTACTAAAACTTCATTACCAATAAATTAAAAAATTTGAGCACCAAGACTGTTTCCGAGAAGTTTCCAGAATCAGTTTCACATGTTCAAACCTTCATTCATGAGAAAAATCAAGACTTGAGTTGAATATGAAATTTTCTTAAATAAAGAGAACATACATGTCATGATCAAACAATTTTTAAGTCTCTTGAACAAAGTCATGATTTTCCTCTTTTATTCTTCTAACCTTTCATTGAAATGATTTTTTTTACAATTTACTAACAACATTTTTTTTCTATCATACTAAACCTAATGATCAACTTGATAACACATGCAACAAAACTTTTATGATGCCGTGATGATCAAGTGATATTTTCTTAAAATTAAAATTAAAATCAAAATCAAGATCGTAATCAAACTTCAAACAACATGCAATAACTCATTTTTCAGATGCAAGCTTGAAAACAAAACTCAAATGAAAACCTAATACTATCAACAAGCTTTGATAATTCAAATTAGGAAGAAAAAAAAATTCTTACCCAAATGTGTGCATGGTTCCACCACCACCAAAGAGAGGAGAAAGAAAATTTTCCTTGTAAAAAAAAAGTGGTTCAATAGATTGAGTAAGCTAAACGGATGTGATTTGATATTAAGTATTTTATGTTTAGAAGCTTAGAGCATCTACAACGGTGAACTCAATATAGGTTCTTTAGATAGGGTCCACTGTACCACATCATCTTGAAGCAATTCACTCATTTTTTACTCCAACGGTGAACTCAACATGATTCCAGTTCTACTCTGTCACATCACCCTAAATTAACTCATTCATTTTTTACGGTTTAACTTTAAAAAAATCATATTATATTTCATTACTTTAATTTATACATTAATATTTAATTTTATTATAACTTAAAATATTAATTTAAATATTCTAATTAATATTATTATACATTATTTTAATTTAAAATTAAAATAAAATTTTAATTTAAAATTAAAATAAAATTGAACTTAAATTTTTATAACAATAATAAAAATTAAATGTTAAATACATGACATAAATAATTAAAAATGATAAAGTAATAAAAAAGTATGAGTAACAAATTGTTTCTATTAATGAGCTAATAATCGTAATTAAAGGAAAAAAAAAACTAACGGTTATATATTAACTACAAAAAAACTAATGGTTATAAAATTATTATTATTTAATAAATTAAAAAGAAGTTAACGGCTATAAATTAATAAAAAATGATAAATTTATTATTATTAATAAATTAATAAAAGGTAGAAAAAAAAGGTAACTGTTATGAAGCACTGTTCCTTCCTGACAGTACCGTGATGACACCTTGGCACAACTCCAACGGTGAACCCACAAAAAACTAGAAGTTAAGTAATTACACATTGGCGGACGAACTCATTTTCACTCCTATTGTAGATGCTCTTAGATCATGTCATGCGAGAGGTTTTTGTTGTTTCACCATTTTTGAAGAAGGAGAATAGAAGAAAAGTAAATAGGAACTAAGAAGTTTAGTGTGTTAGTATTGATCCTAGTCTAATAGTTACTAGCTACCATTCGAATTACTATACATCTCGGGTATCTCTTAATGATTATGTCAAATCCTATAATTAGGTTAAATTTCTCTTAGTTATGTCATGTGATCTCCACAAGGGTCAAATATCTAATATCAATGTAAAATTTGTTTAGTGACAACTTTATTTACAATATTGCTACTAACATCCTCTAAATTACTATCCATATCCCTCAAATATTTAAAAAAAATCAAAATGTCCAAATTATCCTTCCCTCTATTTCATCTTCTTCATAACTCATCTTTTTCATAACTCATCTTCTCATCTTCTTCATAACTCATCTTCTTTATTTCATCTTCTTCATAACTTATCTTCTTCCTCTTCATTCTATATTCAACACATTGTTCATCTTCTTCATATTCATCGTCAATCATCATATTCTTCAACCATCTTCATCAATCATCATCAAGCGTATGAAGTTTACGTAATGAGGGTTAGTAACAAGGCAATATTATTCGTAGGGTTCGCAAGGAGAATGAAGAGGAGGAGGAAACAAGTGTATGAAGTTTACGTAATAAAGAGAAAACTAGAGCGGTTTAGGGTTTATGGATAGTATTTGAATGAGAGTTGGTAGGGATAGTAACAAAGATGGAGATGGTTCACAATGGAGATGGTTGACAATATGGTTCGTATAGACAATAGGGTTCACAATGA
This sequence comes from Cicer arietinum, assembly GCF_000331145.2. Lineage (NCBI taxonomy): Eukaryota > Viridiplantae > Streptophyta > Magnoliopsida > Fabales > Fabaceae > Cicer > Cicer arietinum. Next base: position 42,227,772 of record NC_021164.2, read on the forward strand.
GAAGGACAATGAAGAGGAGGAGGACTCTGAAGCGTAGTGAAGTTTACGAAATGAAGAGGAAACTGAAACGGTTTACTATTATATATAAAACCATATTACAACACTCATTGAAAGAACGTTGTAAAAGACCTCCTTAACTTAGTTTTTAAAAACCTATTACAGCGTTCTTTCAAAGAGCGTTGTAAAAGACGTCCTTAACTTAATTTTTAAAAGTCTATTACAGCGCTCTTTGAAAGAGCGTTGTAAAAGACCTCCTTAACTTTTTTTTAAAAGCCTATTACAGCGCTATTTGAAAGAGCGCTGTAAAAGACCTCCTTAACTTTTTTTTTAAAAGCCTATTACAGCGCTTTTTTAACAAGCGTTTTAAAAGACCTCTTAACTTAGTATAAAACAAAGTTTTGTGACCTCCTTATTTTTTTAAAGGCTTTTATAGCGCTTATTGTGACCTCCTCAAAATTAGGTTCCAAACCTTCATACATTTCATCACTATTGTCTCCCCCTTGGTCCATTTATCTGCATCTAGAACAAAGGAAAACAAAATTTTCAATATTTTGTTTAACATGTACGTGAACTTCAATTTACGTATGTTTACATGAACTGAGTTCACGTATTGTTACGCAATCTGAAATCCAGTAACCATACGTGAACTCAATTCATGTAAACATACGTAAATTGAAGTTCACGTATATGACTTATATTTTCAAATTTCATTGATTACGCAATCTGAGTTCACGTACGTTTACGTGAATTCAGATTGTGTACATATTGATTTGGGTTGAATTGTCAAACTCCATTAATCACGCAATCTGAGTTCACGTACGTTTACGTTAATTCAGATTGCGTAGTTTCTGAAATTTTTATTTTTTTTAAACAATATGTGAATTCAGTTCACGTAACACCAGAACGTAAGTGAACTGAGTTCACGTAAAATCCCCAAATTTAGAAAAAAAATACGAACTCAAATACAGACAAACAAACATACGTTTTTATGTAGATTTAACTACAATGTGATGATGAAACTGATGTGCTTTGGGATATGAGTGAGTGATGTAAGTTTTTAATGATTGAGTTATAGTTAGTGAGGTATGGTGATTTTTTTTATGTTAGTTATGAGATGGATTGAATGTTGATGAATGTGAGTTATGAGTTAATAAATGTGTAACATTGATAAAAGGGCATTATGGATATTTTTATTTTTTTATAATTTTGGGGGTGTGAGTAGCAATTTGAGGGGTGTTGGTAGCATTATTGTTTTATTTGTGTCAAAAAAATTTATTATTAACGTAATAATTTTTAATTACTAAATTATTATTTTTATTGGATAATTATTCTCCTATTTAAAAAAATTATCTAACTCTTCCAATTCATCATAAATAATTTTAAGAACTCTTAATTTAATTTTCATTAAATTCCTAATTCATTTGAAAAATTAAACTAAAAATAATAAAATTTACTTATGATGATTTAGAAAATAATATTATCTTTATTTTTTATAATTAAAAATTAAATAATTCTTACAGTGTGAATATATAATTTATTTTAAAACAATACTAAGATGAAAACTACGAGTCTGATGACATCGGTGTATATTGTTAAATCAGGGATTTTAGTGATTGATAACATCGGGGGAAATATCAGTTTGTGGTGTTGGTACAACACTAACTAATTGGACCCTTATGGAAGAATTTAGTTACAAATGAGTTTGGATCTAGTTCAGAATGTATATTATTGACAAAATAATAATTAATATTTTATGAAATTTTAAAAATGATAAAAAAAACCATTAAAAATAACATATTAATTATATCAATTTTACTATTCACACCCTTATTTTTACTAACTACACTTTTAAAAAAAAATTAAAAACGAAATACTTAAAATACCCTTGTTTATTTATTATATTCTTTAAATTATAATCTAACTTTATATCTTCATCTTCAACCATAATCTCTCTTTCTATCTTTATCTTCTACCTCACACTCATTCATCATTTTCTCTCTCACCCTTTATCCTTCTTCCATTTTCAACATCTTCAATCATCTTTATTGACTCTCATTTACATGAGATTTACATCTTGTTATTTACAATATTTAGTTAGAATTATATGATTGAAATTGATTTTGGTAAAAATGAAAACAATTTTATCAACATATTTTAGTTACGCAAACCGAGTCTGCCAAGAAATATACGTAAACTGAGTATGCGTACGTGAACTGAGTTTGCGTACGTGAACTCAGTATGTCCAGAAACATGTGTGAATTGAGTTTGAACTCATATTGCGTATGTGAACTCAGTTTGTTCAGAAGTTCACGTACGTGAAATGAGTATGTCCAAAAACATACGTCAATTGAGTTCACGTACACAAACTCAATTCACGTACACCAACTAAGTTCACGTATGTTTCTAGACAACTGAGTTCACGTATGTTTTTGGGCAAGTTGAGTTCACGTACGTGAACGCAATTCATGCAAGTCATATGCAAACTGAGTTCACGTAGTAATGTGAGTTCATGTACGCAAACTTAATTCACGTATGTTTCTGGGCAGACTGAGTTCACGTATACAAACTCAGTTCACGTATGTTTCTGGACAGACTCAGTTTACATAACCAAAATTAATTGACAAAATGAATTTCATTTAAAAAAAAAAGTTTTAGGTGTGATTAGAAAAAGGGAGGTGTAGATAAACATTGTAATTTTATAAGGTAAACTACATTTTTTGTTCTTGTATAACCAAATATCTATCAATTTTATTAGGCTGTTATTGTTAATTATGTAAATTTAGTGATATGAACAATGATATGACACATCACGCTCTCACTGCCACGTGTGTAACTAAATAAATAGATCAATATGACTATAGCAACCAAATATATTGATTAGTATACGGTGATTTGATCTTTTGGAAATTCAATTTGATGATGTCACCACATCAGGAATTATAGTAACTAACAATTAACTACTAAATTTGGTTATTTAAAAAAATAAAATTAGTGTTCAGGATAGGGAACCGATAGTTCTGTCTAAAGAAAAAAAAATGAACCTAATAGTGAAATGGTTTAATCATGGTATTGAAATTGGTAGAGTTTTGTGCCAACACATCAAACTAAACCGCTATTACAACCGAGGAAAAAAGGAATCATGCAAATTAGTGACGACACTATCTGAATTTGGAATCTAACTACACCATCAATGATCTGGTCCATCATGACTGGTAAGCCTGTACTAACATCGAGTTTTTGGAGTCATTCCAAAAAGGTAGCTTTAATCTGGCTTATCTGTGCCTTATGCTTCTTCACTTTGTTCCGAATGGCCCTTTATAACTCATCAAACACTCTTTCATCACCTTCTTCAGGTAATTAATTACTCTATTATGTCCATTTTTCCATTAAATTTTCAATCTTTCAATTTAATGATTTAAGTTTAACCAACACCGTGTTCATGTGTGTGTTTCGAGGTTAGTTTTGTTTAGATTTTTTAAGATTTGTTTTTTGAGTTTCTTGATTTTAGATTTTCTAAGAATTTATTTCAGTTTCTTGATTTAGATTTTGTTGCTTAGATATTTTGGCAACAAACTACCGTAATTAGGGCATTTGACACTCAGAGTGCCCCAATCCTTTGTTCCTTAGATTTAATAACAAATTTATTCCTTTGTGAAAATATATCATGCTTTTATTTCCTAAAATATGGGTTAATTTTAATAGTTAATAAGAACAATTGTCTGCGCTTGTCAAAAAAACTGTTTTCATTATTTTCATTAATGTTACTTCATTAACTGTCATTTTCATCTTATTTCTTCATCTTATTTCTATAATCATAGTTTACTTCAAGAGACTCTCATCAAAGTAAGATGAATAGACATTTTAGGAGATTAAAATAGGAAATGTTTTCACAAAGTAAACCCTCCTGATTTGTCAGTTTTTTATTTTTTGGCTTTCTTAAGACAAGTTGGAGTCTTTAGACTGGATGTTTTTTTGCCTTATGTAACAATTAATAAGTAACAATGTTTCCTTGGATGTGGTTTGTTCTAAATTTAATTTTTGGGTGGAGATAAATGTGAATTTGGTACTAAGATAAAAAGGTTCTATCTCAGAGTCTCCAAATTCAAATACGGATAGAAGATCCAAATTATATGATAAGATGGCAAGGGATCTTGATGAGCATGGTGCTGCTTTTCTGAAACATGGTGAAACCTCTCAGTCACTTTCTATTTCAGATATCTTCACGTTAAAAGATGGATCTGTAACACCTGCATTAAAGGTTACATATAACAATTTAAGCAGTTTTTGTTTCATGGGGTTCTTTTGTTAGCATCTGATGATAATTCTCTATATGCAGCCTGCAAATCCTCCGGTGCGAGCTAATGTGTTGTATATGAGCACTGAGTTCTCGGTCCCCATTGCGTAAGCGTTAAAAATATTTGTGTAATGATCATTTGATGCATCTATGGTTAACTAAAGATCTGTGTTTTTCCAATTTGGTTATGGTTTTGAATTGAATGCTCATATTTGTACTCATTTGAATATTGCTTTTTCCTTTCCTATAAATTATTCACATCATCTAATTATATCTGTTAAATTTTGTTTGTTTGATGTATTGAAAACTTGAATGTCTCAACAAACCACTCACGGTAACAGGATGCATACTATAATACTATTGCTCATGACAAGGATAAGATTTAGTGTTCCCTTGGAATGTGAAAGCTAGGTTGTATATTAACTATAGAATATGTTGATAATAGTCCTACACTGGAGGAAATATAGCTTGAAAATGGAGAAAACAAAACAAAGAAATATAGCTTGAAAATGGGTTTATAAGAGGAGGCATCCCTCACTTTACTAGCTCGTTTTGTAGGGTAGAGTTAGGCCTAATCTAAATTTTAAGACGGTATTAGAGCATATTTTAGATGTGTTGGGTCACCCACTATCGGGTCATGTTTCAAATGTCCAATTATGTGCCCGAGAGGGTGTACTAAGAGTCCCATATCTTGTAAATGTACATAAAATATACTGAAGAAAGTAAAAGACAAAATACTTTCATATTTTATTATTACAGCCCTAAGCTGTTTATATAGGAAAAGAAATTACAATAGTAAAACTGAGTAATAATGACAGAACAAAAATAAACATAATAATATAAAATAAAAGAGAATAAAATCTAATTTCTCTCGATTCTTCAACATATACCAAAGCCCATTTTTATTCCCAATGGATCAAGAACAAAAAAGTGATGGTTCAATGGGCTAGGCTCAACAGGCCATAAAGCAGCCTGTAATTAGGAGCAGGAGGAGTTCACTGCTCTGTGAAGCCAGCCTCATGCGGTATGAACTGAAAATGTGTTTATAACTGGGAGACGTCCCTCACCTTATTAACCAATTTTAGGGTTATTTATTTGCAGATTTCTGTTATCATTACATGCTCTGCAGTTGCAGGATTAGACTCATTTCTCAACAAAAGATCATAGGAGGACAATGCCTTTTCGGTTTTCTACTGTTCGTGGACTAGGAGATGTAGAGCATCTACTTTTTTTCTCTCTTCAAGTTTATCGCAGAATAAACAATTTCTTTTACTAGTATAGTATGCATAAAACACAAAACACAATGCATCTAGATGAGTCAGGTTATTTTAGGGGAAAAAGAAGAGCTCACTTGCAGTATTTTCAAAGATTAAAAGGGATATAGTATATCATTTTGAAACTTGATGATAATAGATTATTAGATTTTACAGGGTAGCTCTTCAAAATTGATTCAGACAAAAACCTAGAAGAGGATAAAGTTTCAGTTAGGATATAGATTAGGAGAATTAGTTAGGAAGGTTAGTTAGTTATTTGTTTAGTTAGGCTTATCTTGTATAAATAAGGAGTTATGGAGTTAGAAATAGGAATTTTTTTTTAATATAGTAAGGTTGAGAATAGAGTAGTAACTCTATTGTGAAGTGGAAAGCCTTGGAGGAGAGATTTCTCTCCTATTATTTCCTATTTCTTAATAAAAGGTGTTCTTCTTTTGAGTCCAATTTTTGGGTTCATAAGAGCATCTCATTCCACTTTTGTAAATTATCATGATCATCATTGTATCTCTACCTTCATGTATGCTTCTTTATTGTTGTACTTATCATCTTTAATATGATATGTCATTTTTTTATATTAACTGATTTAATATTCATATATGACATACATGGTTTGCATGACACAGGGAAGCTGTCAAAGATATTTTTAATCCATACTTTGATAAAGGTATTTCATAGTTGGATATACCTACAGCTTGACAATGATAACAAAATTCTCATCCGTTCAGTGGTTTTTATTTTTAAAAATACCCATTTCGCTTCAACCTTCTCTTTATATTTTTTATTTTATTTTATTTGCATACTTACATGTGTGTTGATTAGCAATCTGGTTTCAGAACTCTAGTATGTACCATTTCAGCATGTTCCATGCCTCCCACCACATTGTACCTGTACCTGCCACCAAAGAAGAGGTATACTTCAAGTATTGATGTCTTCAATTTGGAAATGGATTCCCCGCAGTAATTGTGTGGCGCAGTAACTCCCCTCCCCCAGCTGTCCGATCTAAATTAATGGCCGAGATTGTTAAAAATATATGCAGTGAATGTGTAATGTGAACTATTCGATCTCAAATCAATGGTCGAGCTTGTGTATTGCATATGTTTTTATTACTACAGGGAGTCCAATTCTGTGGCAGTTTGCTCACTTAATTCACGAGCATCATTGTTTTTTCAGATAGAAGCTGAAGCATCTTCTGTTGAAGCTGTTTCTGCAAGGCTCTGCCCTTTGAAAATTGTTTTGGATGGGGTGGTTTTAACTTCAACAGGGGTGCTCCTTGGTTGCTGGCAGGTTGTTTTCCATAATCTAATAATGATTCCACTTCTTGTTCTACACACATGTACTATAGACTGAGTTGCACTCCTTTATGCTAATCCAACCTGGCTGCCCCTTTGCCTTCTTTTTCTTTCTCTCATACCGAACAAAATAGTTTTGAATACTGAGCCCTGTAAAATGATTTAGAATGGTGAAGATTGATCAACAAAAATAAATTACTTGTTTTTTTTTTTTATCAGCAAATGTTACTATATTAATTGTTATATTAGTATTTTTTTCCTTCACTATGGTATGAACCTCAGTCCTTTAACTCCTCCAACTCCTTCACCCCTTAACTCAAACCAGATGAGCATCCCGGCCACCCTTTTGTACATGTTAGCCTTAAGTTGTTGAGTTTTCTAATTGTTCTATTTGGTAACATAAATTGAAGATATCTCTATCTATTTTACGTGTATGATCCATTCAGTGTTAGGAACTTGCAATTAGGTAGATACACAAGAGGACTCTAATCCCCTAAAACTAGAGCACTCTCTGGTTTACAAGTTTTAAAAAATGAAATATCGCTTCCCCTAAGTGATGTTACCCCTGTTTATAATGCATAGAGGTGACCCTCACAACAGAAAACTAATTAATCCTCAACAAACAACTAACTACCCTAACTCATTGAGAGTTTACAACATTACCCCTTCTCATATAATAAACTGTAGTTATCCTATCTCTACTAGAAGGAAATAACAAAACTTTATCTGTTATTTCATGCCTAAAATTAAAATAAAACCTTTTTGCTTCCATTTTTCGTAAATTCTTTTGTTCCACAACTTAATGAAGTGTTTCATGTTTTCTTGGTTATTTCAAGGTGTAGTAGGAAACTGTTGAAACTTTCAACCTTCACATTATTCGGTGACTCGGTGTATAAAATTATATTTGAAGCCAATGACCAAAAAAAAGAGAAAAAAAAAAAAGAACTAAATAATTAATACATTGTGTTAACTTGTGACTTTAAGAATTTCAGACAGCACTGATGAGACTAGGTTAATGATTTTATGTTTATTTTGTAGGTAATCTCGGGCACCGATCCCATAACCATTCGTGCTAGTTTGAAGAATGTGCTTCCACGTGCACCAGAGAAGCAACTTGTAAGCTTCATCTGAATACTCAGTTTTTCTGAATTTCAAGATGCATGGCTCAATTAATTTGAGATGTCCTATGTTCTTCTAAAGTTAATTGGTTATTTGATATGCCACCCAAATTGCATTGCAGTTTGATGCTTAATGATCTGCCATTATTTCATCTGCAGTATGATGCTGCAATTCTTCACACTACATTTGCAAGGCTTTTAGGTCCACCTAAAGCATTGTCTAAGGTACTATGCAACAACATTATTTCTTGGAATTATTAGAGATAGCATCTATTAAACCCGTGTGTTTCAACTACACAGCGGAAGTTCTTTATAAAGACTATGAGTAATAAATATACATAATGATAGGAATACTTACAGATATTCTATTTATTTACATAATGTTATTTTATCTTCAAGACTCCCCCTCAAACTGGAGCATATAAATCAAATGCACCAAACTTGCTACATATATAACTAATTCTAGGACCTCGCAATGATTTTGTAAAAACATCTACCAACTGATCACTAGAATTGGCAAAGCTAGTGATGATGACGCCTGATTCGATCTTTTCTCTAACAAAATGGCAGTCTATCTCAATATGTTTGGTCCTCTCATGAAAAATAAGATTTGAGGCAATGTGTAATGCAGCTTGATTATCACATATTAGTGTCATTGGGCTGACCTCTTCAAATTGAAGTTCTTTTAGTAATTGTTTCAACTAGATGAACTCACATGTTACTAGTGCCATGGCCCTGTATTCTGCCTCAATGTAGGATTTTGCAACAACATTTTGTTTCTTACTCTTCCAAGATATTAAATTTCCTCCGACAAGTACACAATACCCAGAAGTGGATCGTGTGTCAATGGGTGAGTCTGCCCAATCAGCATCTGAGTAACCAACTATTTGAGTATGTCCTCTGTCTTCATAAATGAGACCTTTTCCAGGTACAACTTTGATGTATTTAAGAATTCGGATTACAACATCCATAGGTTCTTGGCAAAGAGAATTTAAGAACTGGCTTACCATACTGGCAACGAAGGAAATATCAGGACAGGTGACTGTGAGATAGTTTAATTTTTCAACCAATCTACTATATTTCCTAAATCTGATGGAAGCTCCCCTAGATTAGGTAGGAGTTTGACATTTGGATACATAGGAGTATCAACTAGCTTGACATTTAATAGACCTGTTTCTTCAAGAATATCCATAGCATATTTCTTTTGTGAAATTACAAGGCCATTAGTGGATTGGGTTACTTCAATATCCAAAAAATAACGGAGTTTACCGAAGTCTTTAGTCTGAAACTGATTTGAAAGATGTTTCAAATGGAGTATTCCTTGTTGATCACTACCAGTTATGACAATGTCATCCACATAAACAATAAGATAGATGCACCCTTGGGCTGAGTGACAATAAAATACAAAGTGATCGACTTCACTACTAATCATACCAAACTCTTGTACTACTGTGTTGATCCTGCCAAACCAAGCTCTTGGAGATTGCTTAAGACCATAAAGGGACTTATGTAGTTGACAAATCATGGTGGAAGACTCCCCTTGAGAAACAAACCCTAGTGGTTGCTCCATATAAAGTTCCTCTTCAAGATAACTATGCAAAAAGACATTTTTAATGTCAAGTTGATGGAGAGACCAACGTCGAATTACTGCCATGGAGAAAAACAGTTTGACATATGCCATTTTGGTAACAGGTGAGAAGGTATCATTGTAATCCAACCTCAAAATATGAGTATATCCCTTGGCCACCAGGCGAGCCTTAAATCGACTAATCTTACCATTAAGGCCAACCTTCACCATGTAGAGCCAACGACAACCTACTAAAGACTTCCCATGAGGTAAAGGAACTAGTTCCCAAGTACCATTGCTTTGGAGAGCACACATCTCATCAAGCATTGCTTGCCTCCACTTAGAGCGGGATAATGCTTCACCTGGAGATTTAGGAATAGAAACAGAAGACAAGCAAATGTAATGCAACGGAGAAAGATGATGATAACACAAATCAATATAATAAGGAGATGGATTACGTGTTGTGCAAATATCTTTACGAAGAACAATGGGAAGGTCATGCTCAGGTGGCAGGGTCGAATCTGGTGGTAGCGTCGGAGGAAAGTCTGTAATGGGAACAAGAACAGGCACAACGGAGGGTGGGCGACGATGATATGTTTGTAGTGGTCGTGGAGTTTGGGGGCCAGGCTCGACAGATTTGAGAGGAATATGAGTAGGCGGAATAGGGGTAACTACTTGAGAAGGTTCGAGATTAATGTCATGATGGGACTCAGTAGCTATATGTTTCGGTTCAAAATATGGTACAGACTCGAAAAAGGTAACATCGTGATGTAACATATCGGTGTAGTGCAGGAGAATAACTACGATAGCCCTTTTGGGACCGATGATATCCGAGAAAGACACACTTGAGTGATCGAGCTGACATTTTGTCGAGACCAGGAGATAAATTGTGAACAAAACACGTGAACCCAAAACGAAGAGGTAATGGGTGAAGAGGGATATAGGGGACCAAAAGAGTGTGAACAAAACATGTGGACCTAAAGACACGAGGAGGTAGTGGGTGAAGAGGGGTATGGGGAAAGAGGACCGAATGAGAGATATTGCCATCAAGAACAGAAGACGGCATACGATTGATAAGGTAGCATGCCGTTAAGACCGCATCCCCCCAAAAGCGGAATGGAACATTACCATGGAAAAGTAAGGTTCAACTACACAATGAAAGTTCTTCAGATAAACTATGAGTAATAAATACACATAATGATAGGAGTACTTACAAATATTCAATTTATTTACATATTGTTATTTTATTTTCAACATTGTTATTTTATTTTCAACAGCTTCATTACTCATTTTAGAATTGCATATAGACATTAGCACAATGGTCTACCATGATGTAGATTGGATTATCTCTATTAATTCTTACTTTAGGTTTTAATTTCGTAATTAGGGTGCTCAATTTGGGATTATTTATTGGACTTTGGATTATCTTATTCATGCACATGCTTGAATCAGCTTGTTATCTTAACTTGGCGATTTATTTGAAGAATCGTAGTGTCATTGGCATAAAATTAGACAAAATGAATATGAACAAGTCATAAAATGTCAGATGATATAGTAATCAAATTCCCCCTTTTATTCTATTGTTGTTTACTTTTATTTCTTGTGATATGCAGGAACTGGTTAAAATGTCAGACGAACTCCAATTTTTTCATGAGTTAGTGAATCGACTTAATAGTCAGATCCGTGGATTCAAGGTTTGTTGTTATTTACTTGTTTGTTTCGTAGATAGCCAAATTAGAATTGCAGTTAAGACTTGAGGAGTTTAAATTTTTGGGAATATTTAGCAATTTATTGAAATTGTTTTGCTTAGTGTTTAAATTAAGGTCATGAGTAGAGAGGGATATGGTTCAGCCCTAGGTCACTTGGTGTGTTAGTAGCGGGCACAGACCCTTCGAGCTCATAAGCTTCATTTTTGAAATTCATTTTCTCCTTAGCAATATAGCATCGAAGCACCATTCGCTAATATTTTATGGGTTAAATATGGTTTTCGTCAGTACAAATATGTAACCTTTTGGTTTTAGTCCGTATGAAAAGTAAGGAATGTCAGTATGAGAAATGCACGTAGTCATTTATCATTTGCATTTTCTCTTTTAGTCTTTTTTATTTGAAAAAAATAAGGTACTGACCATTGGTCATCATCCTTTATATTTTCACATTATTTGGTGTGTATAGGATAAAAAATCGTCCAATAATTTAAAGAGTTGTCTTGTATTGTTTGTATTGTTTTATCTGGTACTTAATCTTTTGCAAATTAACGAATTCCCATTGATTTTTACTGTCTATATATTTTTCTATAAGCATACCTAACCTTTATTTTACCTGCTGAGTTTCCTCCAAACATATCCAGGTAGTGGTGTCCGAACTGTGGTACGTGGAGGAATATGATCTACTTGCCCTTGCACTAAATGGAAGAATGAACATTCACAAATTCAAACTTGGGTGTTCAAGACAAGAGATTCAAGTGTAGACACTCATATTTCATTTATTGAATCAGAATGCAATGAATTAATACGCACATGTACAAGAATCAAGTAGTATAAAGAAGAAACCGTATTTTTTATTTATTATGAATTTATCAATTCAGTCCAAATGATATATATTTCATAGGTTGATGTACCAATATGTATGATTGTAGAATAATGCTATATATATGGTTAATGAACTTTAATATCTTATCATAACCACGAAAATTATGATGCCTGGGATGTTCAAGTGGAATACATAATTGTTAAGTAGCATTTGTTTGACGTATCCCAATGTAGAACTAAACATGTAAAATGTTTTTGTTCACTAATTCATGTGTGTTATTAATATTATGGTATATTATTCATTTGTTACCAATATATCTAAGTAAAAAAAAAAAGCTTGAGCTTAAACTATGTTGATCATGAGGCTTGCTACAAGGTGATCTTTTATCCCTTTTATATTCTTAATAGAAGCTGAGGGTTTGGGTGTTCTGATGCAAAAATCATCTGCATGTTTGTTTAGGGGCTATCAGGTGGGTTTCAGATGAAGATATGGTGTTCACACTTACAATGTGCAGATGTTGTGCAAATGTAAAAGCAATAAAGCATTCTGCAAGAGGGTATCTACGGGTATAAACATGTGCCAATCTTGGCTTGAAGGTGTCCTAAACTTGAGGAATTATGTTTAAATACTTTAGTTTGCCAATTGGGACTAATTGTAGACAATAAACATTAGGGTGATTGAGATGGAGAAGATGAGGCACTCGAACAAGGGTCTTCTAACTTTCAGTTGTTTACTTTTTTCTTCCTTTCTCTCTATCTCTTTTGATTTGTTCTCTCTTACATCTTTTTTCCGCTTAAAAGATAGAGGATCAAAATATGATTTGTTCTCTCTTACATCTCTTTCCCGCCTAAAAGGTAGAGGATCTAAATATGAGGCAGTATTAAACTCCAGGATTTATCAATGGATGGTTGAATTGTCCTTTTAAAATCTATCAGTTCACCTTGTCTACTTTCCTCTTTCTTAAAGATCTTGATAGGTATTTTCTCTTTGACAAAAATATATTTCTTATTGTTATGCAAATGGTTGTGGAGAATGAAGGAAAAAAAATAACAAGCGAGAACACTTGTGTGAGAAATAGTAGATATTCAGTGTGATGAACAAATTTTCTTTCGATTGGTCAAAGTAGGGGCAACAAAATACACTCATGGTTTGCAAGTACCATGAGAAGAAGGGTAGGAAATGGAATAACACTTTTCTAGGATGATAAATGGGTTGGAGAGCTTTCCTTAATGAATTGATTTAACTATATATAGGAGGTTGTTCATCCTCCACTGTTCTCATAAACATCTTAAGATATTCTTTATCGGATCTCATTATCCGGTTCAATAATTTATCGAAATCATGTATCCGGTAACTTTTTACTGGATTGTGTTAAAGATTTTAATTAGATCTTAGTTGAATAACTTCAATCTTATATTATAGGATGACTCAATATTAATTGTTAATTATGTTTTCTTATATTTCGGTAGGAGTTGGTCCCTAGAAATTAGGAGTTTCAGTTGTATCTTGACTATTTAAGTTGACAAACCATGAATAATAAAAGTATCGAGTTTTATCTTTCTAATCTATAGCAGCTTTATACAAATCTGCTCCAACAGATCGGAATCTCGCTTTCGGTAAGCATCTTAATAAAAGGCAGGATGCCCTTTTCTCCATACATTCTATTTTTTAAATAAAAAAAATTCTCTAAACCTTAACTTCTCTTAAATCCAACTCAATCTCTTTTTTTTCCCTCAAATCCACACTAAAACATCACTTTTTGTTTTATTTTTTATTTGTAATGAATTTGTATTGATATATAATTAGTTAATAGTTATTATTGTAGTTTCAATAGGTAGACAGGGATGAAGATTTTGTTTTTGATGTTGTTGTTGTTTCAATTGAGTTTATGTTTTCTAAGTTGTTGTATCTTAAATGTATATTTTTTATTTGTAATGAGTTTATATTGAGTTTGTGGTTGTTAATTAGTTTATGTTGTTGTTGTTGTTTCAATTAGTTTGTGTTATGGACCATTAATGATTTTGTTGTTGGTGTTATGTCAATTAGTTATTGTTGAAATATGATAAAATGTTGAAATGTAATATACTCAAAATGTTGAAATGTGACAAAATGTTGATTTTTGTTTTTAAAGATAGAAGGTGATGGTGATGTTACTTGATTTTGGCATAGTAAGGAGACATAGCATAGGTTTGTACGTAGAAAGCGTTAGGCCAAAGCTCATGTTAAACCACAGAGGGTTAGAGGTGAAAACTACCACTCTTAAGCACATGTTGACGCTAAGGATGTACATAAGAAATGCATGCATTGTTGCGCTGCCACCACTGTCAAGGGGTGGGAATAGGCCAGGTCAGGCCAGGCTTTGCAAGGCCTGAGCCTGGCCTACGATTAATTTTTTAGGCCTAAGCCTGGCCTACGGCCTATCATAGGCTTTTTTTTCGGTCTGGCCTGGCCTTTTTAAAAGTCTGGCCTGGCCTGGAAGCCTATTTAAAAGCCTTATTCATATTAAAATATTTAAATGCTCTCCACATACCAATATCAATGTACATATCTATATATATTAAACAAAAAATAATTTTTCTAACAAAATAATTTTTAAAAAATCTGAAACAAACATCCTTTAAACCCTAAAACATAATTCTTGGTTTCAAAGAATAGATTTTTTTTTTTGAAACAAATGTACCAATTATTACCTCTCAAACAAATATGGAAGGACTACTGAGTTATTGACTAATTGAATGGCTACCGAATATGGAACGACTACCAAATATGGAATGGCTATCGAATATGGAATGACTACTGAGTAATTGTCTAATTGATAAAATTTAAAATAGGAAATAATATTATTAATATAATAATAAAAAATAACATTAATAAATAATTAAATATATATAGGCCGGCCTGTCAGGCCTAATAGGCTTCTTTATAAGCCTGAGCATGACCTATTTAAATAAATAGGCTTTAAAAATAGCCTGAGCCTGATCTTTTTATTAAATAGGCCAGGCCAGGCCA
>NC_021164.2:42243038-42246361 GCF_000331145.2 Cicer arietinum
AAAAAATCTGAAACAAACATCCTTTAAACCCTAAAACATAATTCTTGGTTTCAAAGAATAGATTTTTTTTTTTGAAACAAATGTACCAATTATTACCTCTCAAACAAATATGGAAGGACTACTGAGTTATTGACTAATTGAATGGCTACCGAATATGGAACGACTACCAAATATGGAATGGCTATCGAATATGGAATGACTACTGAGTAATTGTCTAATTGATAAAATTTAAAATAGGAAATAATATTATTAATATAATAATAAAAAATAACATTAATAAATAATTAAATATATATATGCCGGCCTGTCAGGCCTAATAGGCTTCTTTATAAGCCTAAGCCTGACCTATTTAAATAAATAGGCTTTAAAAATAGCATGAGCCTGGTCTTTTTATTAAATAGGCCAGGCCATAAGTAGGTCAGGCCATAGGCCCCTGTCGGACGGCCTAGCCTATTCCCATCCCTAACTGTCACCACCTACACCATTTCAGGGACCACCACATGTTCAGGGATTTTCGGGAGTCTTTGATATGATTTTGCTACCGCACTTTGAGGACCACATGGAGGCCTGCATGTTGGTTGGAGATATAAGTTTTAAATCTTAATTTATATAAGGTTTAAATATGTCGTTAGTCCTTGTAGTTATAATTATTTTTTATTTTGGTCCACATAAATAATTTTATTTGGTTTACATCCCTGCAAATACAAATTAATTTTAAAATAGTCATTTCACTCAACTAGGCATAGCAACGAGGAGGGTCAGGGACGAATTTCGCTTCCTCCACCCCTGCATCCGTCTAATCGGGGAATATCCACATTCTCCCCTGTTTCATAGCGGATGTAAAATTTAAGTTCTCATCCCCGCCCGCAACGGGGCTGGGGTCTCCTCGCCCGCAACGGGGCTGGGGTCTCCTCGCCCGCACCCGCACCCACTCATATATAAAATTATAAATTTAAAAATCATATCTGTTATAATTAATATAATAAAATAATTATTATTAGAAAATAAAAAATAGAATTAGAAAATAATAAAATAAAAAATATATGTTTTATAGAGATAGAATTATAATTTTTAATATTTAAATAAATATTAAGTGTATTTAATATGTATATGTATATAAAATATAAAAACTGCAATAATATTATTTACGGCGTGGATATCACCACCCCAAACCCGTCTTCGTCCCCGAATTTTAATTTCGGAGAAAATTCGCACTCGCACTCATATCCAATTAAAGCAGATTTTCCCTATCTAAAGCAAGCGGATTCAAGTGGATATCCGGATGTGCGGATTTTATTGTCATCCCTACACTCAAGGGGATTTTGTTGTCATCCCTACACTGAACTTCCGTTAAAAAAATCAGACACATATTAAATAATGTGGCAAGTGTATGACATGTCAATGTTTTTAAAATTAGAAATTATGAATTCAAATTATTTATTTATTAGAGAGGGAAAAACTAGGTCATTCTCCCTTTCTCCATGTCCAAACATACGTAGAACCACCGCGCCCTTACCATCGTCCCGTCATCTCTCTCTTCTTTCATCAACAACACCTCATTTCTCCTGCTCTTTCGTAAGCACCTTCGTTCTTCATCATCTCAGTCTTCCCATTGACAAAATAAAAAGTTGGAACATAAGTATGTTATAGTGTGAATTTAAAAATGTGTTGAAGTCCTACATTGGAAAGAAATATTTTTTTGTAAATTTAAGTGAAAAAAAACTTGCTTTAAAATTCAAGTCCCACATTGGAAAGAATTTTTTTTGAAGTCTCACATTGGAAAACTATCATATTTTGTGTAGTTTCAACTCTATACATACTAAAGTTCCGCATTATTTAGAAAACATATGTTAGTTTGCTTCCATCATTATATAATGAGTTTCAAACTATTGTGAAAAGTACACTAAAGTTGGATGTTTTTCCCAACTTTCTCTTTTCTTTCTCTTATATTTTGCTCGCCTAATTTTCGCGCCACTTCTCCATTTTCTTTCTGTCCCTTCGGTTTTTAGAGCGGTTGTTATGTCGTTGTCCTTTTGGTTTTTTGAGCGGTTATTATGTCGTAGTCCCTTCGGTTTTTAGAGCGGTTGTTATGTCGTAGTCCTTTTGGTTTTTTGAGCGGTTGTTATGTTGTAGTCCTTTTGTTTTTTTAGAGTGGTTGCTATGTTGTAGTTCCTTTGGTTTTTAGAGCGGTTATTATGTCGTAGTCCATTCGGTTTTTGTCTTTTTGAGCGGTTATTATGTCGTAGTTATAAATGGTCATAGTACCATATTGAGAGTGACTTTAATTGTCATATTGAGAGTGACTTTAACTGCCATATTGAGGGTGTAATTCTAGAACAGTTTTCTACGGTGCAGTAGAACTCCGATACAGTGAATCCGGGCTGTTTTATCCTGGGGACTTCGTGGTTGATAGTCTGCCTTGCACAATTTGGGTAGTGCCGAGAAACGTCTTAAAGAGAGCGACCTAGTCCGCAACTCAACCCAGTAATATCTTTGGTGGCATAAATTGTGAATTTTAAATAGTTTTCTAAAACTCAAAATTAACAATTTTAAGACGTTTTTTTCTGCCATGTCAACCGAAGAGATTACTGGATTTGGTTATGTTGCCTCTGATTTTGATAAACTGTTTCAGTTTGAAGCAAATAGAAAAGGATAAAATATTTGGAGAATTAACCCATGGGAGAATAATGATAAAAATTATATTCTTAATCGACTTGTTGATGATCTGTATAACTATTATAGTTCCAGCAATATTGCGAGATATGTTTGAGATACTCTGAATAAGTAAGTTGTGACTGCTACCTAGAGTAACAGATGTTCGATGACAGACACGTGGAGGCTGATAGATCCGTGGAGGCCCATAATGTAAGACCCGTAATTTTAAAGTGTACTTTATGTATTTTGTGTATTTTGGATTTTGGCTCGGAGGCTTTTAAACCAAAGTTAATAATATTTTGGGAGTTTTATAATCAAAAAGATATTTTGATTCTAATTAGAATTTCTCGTCGATAAATAAATTGAAATTAACTGCGATGAACCTTTTACGTAGAATTTTATGCCTTATGGGTGAAATGGTAATTTTAATAAATATCAAGGTATTGGGAGATATTTATTAAAAGTAATATATATATATATATATATATATATATATAAATATATATATATTTATGTATATATGTTTGTTTGAGGGGAAAGGAAAAGGAAATAGAAAAGAAAGGAAAGGAAATAGAAAGGAAAGAGAATAGAGGAAAGGAAAAAGGAAAGAAAACTGAAAAACACATTCCATCGTCTTCTTCCTCTGAACCCGCGGCCAAAATCCCTCC
>NC_021164.2:42246840-42314988 GCF_000331145.2 Cicer arietinum
TACGTTTATGGTTTTCGGTTTTTTTGTAAATTGTGCAGACCCGTGATAGGTGGCACCTTGGTAGATAGTACTTTGGCCTGTGATAGGCGGTACATTTACAATTTACGTTATTTTAGTAAGCCGTGCAGACCCGTGATAGGTGGCACCTCGGTAAACGATACGGGCCCGTGATAGGCAGTACGTTTATGGTTTACGCTTTTTAGTAAATCGTGCAGACCCGTGATAGGTGGCACCTCGGTAAACGATACGGGCCCGTGATAGGCAGTACGTTTATGGTTTACGCTTTTTAGTAAATCGTGCAGACCCGTGATAGGTGGCACCTCGGTAAACGATACGGGCCCGTGATAGGCAGTACGTTTATGGTTTACGCTTTTTAGTAAATCGTGCAGACCCGTGATAGGTGGCACCTCGGTAAACGATACGGGCCCGTGATAGGCAGTACGTTTATGGTTTACGCTTTTTAGTAAATCGTGCAGACCCGTGATAGGTGGCACCTTGGTAATCGGTACTTTGGCCTGCGATAGGCGGTACGATTATGATTTACGGCCCTTCGAGGAGGGTTTTGGTTTGGAATTCCGAGTCCATGCATTTTGGCATATACGCATTGCATTAGGGTGCTTGGCACGCGAGTCGTATTTGATTGAGTTTTATGATTGAGTGATTTGAATTTGAGTCGTTGTGGTAATTGCGTTGAAAATGCTAAGTGTTATGTGTTGATTGTTGTGTGTAAGTATGATGGTTATCGAGATCCCAATTGCCGTGGTAATCGTGTAGGAATTGCTAAGTGTTAGGTTGTGAACTTGATTAGGAATGACTTGAGTAAATGCATGAATTTTTGGAAAAACGATCAGGGAAATCGATTTCCCAATCGATTGGATGAGTTGCAGGAAGTTCACTATTTTAACCTAATCGATTTGCCAATCGATTGTATAAATATATCTTTCAAAATCTTTTAAGAAATCGATTTGGAAATCGATTGGCAGAGAGGCAGGAACTCAGCAAAACTGCCAAAATCGATTTGGAAATCGATTTGGCAACACAGGGACTCATCAGAACTGACAAAATCGACTTAGAAATCGATTTGGTCATGCAAAAACTCAGCAGAACTGACCAAATCGATTTGGAAATCGATTGGCTCAGCAAAAGTCCTTATTTTGAGTTAGATAATCGATTTCTCAATTGATTTATCAATGCTTTGTTCAGTTATGTATTACTTGATGTTTTGAGAACTTCATTGTTAATTGACAAGCATTATATGAACTTTTAGCATATGGAAAATCCTTTTAAGGTGCATGCTTAGTTGAAAGGTTATTTTGTGCATTTAAAACTTAAATGTTATGTGTTATCTGTTATTTTCGGTTGGTGACCCTTTACAATTATTGTGGAAATCTGGGCTTTGCCCTCAGATGAGAGTCAGGACGATCCTACCGGTTCGTACCCTACGGACGGGAATGGAGATGGGAACGCGTGATTGCAGTTACATTAGGAGGATCTCACGGGGCGCGTGAAGATACTCAGGGTGTATAGCTTTTTGGTAGGATGATCAGATTAGGATGATGTATAGGAACTAGGTGTCCTTCTTTTTGGATTGGAGTATTTTTAGTTTGGAAAACTGTACTTATACTAATATTGTCAGTTTGACTTTTTACTTGAATGGGTTCCATGTACCATTTGTTGTTGTGTAAATGTTTTGGATTTATAATTGGAGAAACTCTTCCGCTGTTTGTAAATTATAATGACTCAATTATTTATCCAAAGGCATTTTCCTGATTTAATTCTTTGTTTTATTTTAATTCCTTTTTATCTCTTTCAAAAAAAAAAATATACCCTCGCTTTGAAAAACGGGGTGTTACAGAGGCTGGCAGATCCGTGGAGGCCCATGGAGGCTGACAGATCCGTGGAGGCACACTCCCGTAAAATTTAGAAGATAACTCATGAGATCATCTATTAAGGTACGTCACTCATGGCATATTTAAATTAAATATTTAAATTTAATATGTCTCTTTATGTTTGAATGTTGAAATCAATAAAGTGTATCTTTCTGCTTACATGTTGTGTGATTTTAATTTTGATATGCTAGACTATGTGATGTGAACACATTTGATTTCAAAATTAAGTAACTTAGGTTTGATTTCAAAGTTATTGTTAAATGATTTTGAAAAATGTGATTTTTATAGTCAAACTAAAATAACAAAGAGTTTACATAAATTTATAGTTAGAGAATCTGAGTAATTAGATGTATTACACTTTGATATATGTGAACTTGATGAGACGTTAACAAGAAATAAAAAATAAAAGTGAAACGCTTGATATGTTAAGAATCTCTATAACTGAAATTGAAAATTAATTTAGTATAAAGTTTAAGAGGTTCCAAGTATGATTCTAGTTTACTTAATGAGTTTTATAAATTGTCTGGAATTATACATGGAACAACTGCACCATAATTACTTGAAGTGAATGGTAAAGTTGAAAGAAAAAAAAAATTAGAACTCTTATTGAACTAGTTGTTGTTAGTATACTTTAACTCTTATGTTTCATATCATTGGTGTGCGGAAAATATATTGTTTATTTGCTATGTTTTGAATAGAGTTCTTAAATCTAAAAACAAAACATCTCCTTATGAGATAGTGAAAAAAAGACAATCGAACTTGTCTTATTTTCAAACATGGGGTGGTCTGGCTTATGTCAGAATCCCCGATCCCAAGCGAATTAAACTCGTCAGTAGAGCCTATGAATGAGAATTCATGGGTATGCGGTAAAGAACAAAGCGTATAGGTTTTATGACTTAAATGCAAAAGTGATCATAAAGTCAAATGAAGTTGACTTCTATGAAAATAAATTCCCTTTCAAATGGAGAAATAGTGGGGGCAGCGAATCAAGTCACGTTTCTGTAACTAGAAGCAGCAAACAATGCAAAACAGAAACTCGAAGAAGTAAGAGAGTCAAACTTGCTAAAGATTATACACCCCATTATACGGCATATACTTTAGAAGATAATCCTGCAAATCCTTAAGAAGCTTTGTCATCTTTAGATGCATATTTATTGCAAGAAGCAATAAATGATGAAATGGATTCTCTAGAGTCTAACAGGATCTAGCATTTAGTAGAATTGCCTCATGTTGCAAATCAACAGGTTGTAAATGACTATTGAAAAAGAAACTAAAACCCAATGGAATGATTGATAAATACAAGGCACACCTTGTAGCCAAAGGTTTTAGACAAAGAGAAAATATAGATTTCTCCGACACTTTTCCACCGATCACTAGAATAATATCCATTAGAATACTCATATCACTAGCAACTATTCTTAACCTGGTGATACACCAAATGGATGTTAAAACAACTTTTTTAAAAGGTGATTCAGAAGAAGAAATATATTATGGAACAACCTGAAGGTTTTGTAATTCAAGGACAAGAATACAAGGTATGTATGTTAGATAAATCCCTGTACGGTCTTAAATAAGCTCCTAAGAAATTGCATGAAAAGTTTGATAACTTTATTATATCAAATGAGTTTAAAGTGAATGAAAGTGACAAATGTATTTACTACAAATTTGAAAATGACATTTGCACTACCATGTGTCTCGATGAAGACGACTTACTCATATTTGATTCAAACATTCATGTTGTTAATATTGTGAAATCATTGTTGTGTAACAACTTTGATATGAAAGATCTCGGAGAAGAGAATGTAATCCTCGAAATCAATATTACTAGGTCGGAAATTGGAATTTCTTTGGATCAGTCTCACTATGTTGAAACAATCCTAAAGAAATATAAATAATTTGACTGTAAACCTGTTTTCTCACCATATGATCTAAGTGTGAAACTTTTCAATTACACTGGTGAAGGTGTTAGACAAACTGAACATGCGAGCATCATTGGCAGCCTCGTGTATGCCACTGATGGTACTAAAGCCGACATTGCCTACGTCGTGGGACTGTTGTGTAGGTTTAATAGTAGACCTAGTATGGAGCATTGGCACGCTATGGAAAGAGTCATGAGATACCTAAAAAGGACCATGAGTCTCGGATTACATTATCAAAGATTTTCTATAGTCCTTGAAGGATACAATGTTGCTGATTGGAACGTCTTATCAGATGACTCCAAAACAATTGATGACTATATTTTAATATAGTGAGTGGTGTTGTATTTTGGAAATCGAAGAACAGACGATATTGGCTCAGTCCACTATGGAGTCTGAAATGATATCACTAGCTACTACTAGTGAAGAAGCGAGTTGGTTGAGATGTTTGCTAGTTGAGATCCGTATATGGGAAAAACCTATGATAGATGTGTTAATCCACTGCGATAGTATCGCGGCTATTGCGAAGATTGAGAATCGTTATTACAACGATAAGAGACGACAAAATCGTCGTAAGCACAACACTGTTAGAAAGTTATTTTCTAAATGAGTTGTTATAGTGGATCATGTATGCACTAATGAGAATTTAGCAAATCTTTTGACGAAATGATTAGCTATAGAGAAAGTCATAAATACATCCAAAAGGATGAGACTAAAGCCTATAGAGTCACTCATGATGGTAACCCGACCTAAAACACTAGAGATCCCAAGAATTAGGTTCAATGGGTAATAACAAGTCGTGGAGTGATATGAGATAAACATGCTTTTATAAATAAGAGAAACATGATTCATAAAGCAATGATAGGATGAGGTAATATAAACTCTTAATGAGATCTATACTCTATGTGGAAGGAGTACCTAGCTACAGGAGTAATCTTGATAGACTCACATATGTGAATGTGGAAGTGGAGCCGCTTCCTATGGAATTTCGAGACAGAATTCTTAGAGTGTCACTATATTGGGATACACGTGCAGGGCCATTAATGCACGAGCTTTCTAGAATACACCCTATGAAAAGTTTGTGTGTGGGTTTGATGTCAGAGATAGAGTTCAAGACTACGAGTCACTCTTGTTGAATATGAATCTTACTTACTATGCAAACGTTCAAGTCAAGAGACACATTTGTTTATGCACAATCTTATAGAAGCATTTGATGCTATTTCAGAAACATTTTTTTAAATTCAATATGGAACATAAGTATGTTATAGTATGAATTTAAAAATGTGTTGAAGTCCCACATTGGAAAGAAATATTTTTTTTTGTAAATTTAAGTGAAAAAAAAACTTGTTTTAAAATTCAAGTCCCACATTGGAAAGAAATATTTTTGAAATCTCACATTGCAAAACTATCATATTTTGTGAGTTTGTTTTCATCACTATATAATGAGTTTCAAACTATTGTGAAAAGTACAACAAAGTTATAAGATAACTTTGGTAACTTTAACGTATCTATGAGAGAAATTAATGATTAAAATAAATAAATAAAAATTATTTGGATGAGAGATAATAAATGGTTATAAGAGAGATAGAAACAAAGTTACCAGAGAATTGAAAGGGAGACAATCTCAACCCATTACACAACTCATATCATAGTAGCAACAATTTAAAGCATTAGAGTGTGAATCCTTTTCTATTGACGGTATCCAAATATTCGATTACAAACCAAAAGTAGAAGAAGAAAAAACAAATAAAAAACAAATTCCCCGTAGTACGAATTAGAAAAAGGAAAAACAACTCAAGAGAAGAGATAATTGGGTGCATCAGTGTTGTTGTTAATGAGAACAGATGGTGCAGCCATAGGATAAGAAGATGAAGCAAATCATAGAGACGAGAGCAACTGAGTTGAACGCACTTACGATTTCCAACAAAAATTTGTCCAAAATGGGAGATGAAGACGAAGACAACGAAGGACAACAATGCTTGAGAAAAAGAAAAGGGAGATGACGGTGTTATTGATGAAGGACAAGGGAGACGACAGGACGGTGGCCAAGGTTGGCGGCGGCTGTTCTGCAGAAGTCTCAAGAGGGAGAAGGAGAAAATAACCTAATTTTCATCTTTATAATTAATAAATAATTTGAATTCATAATTTTTGTTATTAATTTTTAAATTTTCGTTTTAATTTTAAAAATTTATTTAAAATACTGACACATAAGCAATTTGTATTTAGAGAATAAACTTGAGATGAAAACTAATTTGTATTTAGAGAAACGAAAATAAAAAAAAAAATTATCAAGATCAAAATAAAAAATAGTTATAATTATAAGAACTAAAAATATATTTAAATTTTTATTTAATTATAATTATATATTTCTAATTATTTAATTATAATTACATAATTTTAATTATTTAATTATTGATTAATTATTTATTTAATCATCAATACTAACATTTTTATTTTTTTTTAGAGTATTTCTCTAAAATGCGTCAACAACGAAGCCTTTAGACGATTGGTTTTAGAATTCAATCGAAGCTTCTAGTTTAGCTTATTTGATTGGTTTTGGAATCCAATCGAGGCCTCTAGTTTAGCTTATCTTGGATGCATAGGCTACAGGTTAATAGACGTGTTATATCTCTATACTTGCTCATCACCATACACCTCCTGGCACATTGAAAGATGTGAGGGTTGGGTGGTTGTGTAACGATCTTGGGTTCAGTTTAGCTGATGCGCTGACAAATGTTCAATGAATCAAATGAACTCATGTCAATGGACATTATGTATGTGTAGTATTTCAGAGACCTAATTATTAGGGGTGTTCATGGGTACACGTAAATCCGCGAACCCGATCACCCAAACCAACGCAACTAGCATTTTGACTAAATCCATTCAAGTTCAGGTCTAACCCAAACTAACCTATTTAAACCAATGATGTTTGATTCAAATATCAGATTTAATATTTTAAACCCGCAAACCTAACCAACAAAAAATATCATTGTGACACATAGTAGGAGGATGTAGTCAAATTAAATCAAGTAGACACTATTCAAGGGACGAATAATGTGTTTGGGACGTTGATTGAGGTACAGGAGTGTTTGGCTCCGATTAGTTCAGTGAGAAAAGGCTGGGCTATTTAAATGCACAGTAATCTTCATCTTCACGACACTTGAAACAAATGGTGCGGCGTGGTATAGTTGCTTGTAATTTTGTTTTAATCTTTCGGTTGTAATCCATATCATCTAAGCAATTTCACTCTTTCGGTTTTTCATCTTCATAGAAATTTTGAATATATTTAACTCTTTTTTCATTCTTATAATCTTTATTTAACATTATTTATTGAACATATTTTAAAACTTGAAAAAAATCAAAACTCATCTCTTCCAAATTATTTCTCCCCAAATATTGGAAGAGAGCCAAAATTAAGTGACTCATGAAATACTGACTTCCATTCCCCTCCTCGTATAAGCATATGTTTGGTTTTGCAGTAGGATTGAGAATAATCCCACCATGGAAACAGACATGCATGTAATTATTCAAAAAGCATGGCAGTGGCTAATTTGAAACATCAGAGACGACCTAATATACATCTAAAATACAATGGGATATTTTCAAAATAGTTGATGAAATGAACTTTGTTTATTGGAATTAACCAAAATATCCACTGATTATCCATCCAGGCTTACAAGGAGAGAAAAAATAGCTAAAAAGCTGTGTGAGTGAGTAATCAGGCTTCAGTTTCTGGTTCATCTTCATCTTCATCACCATCCAAAGTTTGACTAATGTAAGCCTGTGCTTCATCTAATGCTGACTCTTTTGCATCAGCAGCATACAAAATCTTCTTAATTGCTACAGATATCTGCATAAAGTAGTAACACATTACACATGCATTCTTTATTTAATTCATTTTCAATGACTGCTAAGAGTATAACAGCCATAGATGGTCAAAATTCAAATAATATATGAACCACAACATGATCGAGTATTTTCATTATTAACCTAGATCTAGGCACAAAATCTTCATATATTTTTAAATATATATGAAGAATTGTAACTATCTTCAACACCAATACATAACACATTTTCAAGCTGGATCATACAAAGCAAACATATACAATTTTGAGAAACATAGCGGTTACAATCCATGTAGTATTTGAAGAGGGAGAAACACCGAATTGACATGGACGTAGAAGTAGAAAACACCTTATTGCATACACTAAACCTAACCTGTGAACAATATATGTCATTGCCACAGCCAAATGTTTTCTAATTGAAGAAAATCATTCATTAAACGACCTTTCAGAAATTTAGGCAATTGAAGGTATTAGGAAATTTCGAGACAATCGAAGGTATTAGGAAATTTAGGTAAAAGAAAATCGTTCATTATACGACCTCAGTTTTGAAATGTAAAAGTAAAATTAACTAAACTGCAAGCCTTTGCCACAATTCTTACAGGTTCATTCTCCAGTTCTGTTGTCTGACAAAGAATTTCTATGTCTCGTAGTTTTGAAAAGTAAAAGTCTCTTTCCTTTTCCAAGAGATCCACCGAGATTTTGAGATCAGTAACCTGAGAAACAAAAATCAGGATAATAATGAACAAAACAAAGGTAAATAATGCTTTCGTTAAATATCAAGGGAAAAACTTAAAACGCAGATATTGAAGCATGTATAAGGGTCTAGCATCAGGAAAATCATTAATGTCAACATAATACATACTTCAAGCTATTTAATTAATATAGAATTTGATAGAACTCATAATTTTAATGGAAGAAAAAGGTATATTATTTCTTAAAATTCAAAGTAGTATTTCTTACAATAACGAGATCGGGAAAGGATGCAAAAAGAAAAACTGAACAAGAGTTCTAAGAACTCCTAAATCAGAGCATAATTGCTCCTAACTAAAAGAATTCCCCTAATTATTTCTTAGAATATTTTCTGAATATCTTCCCCTCTTCCTATTCTCTCATTCTTATAACATAAAATAAGAGACGTTATTAACTAGCTTTTATTCCTTCCATTCATCCGTCTTGAAACTAAATGCTTTCCCACTTCGCCTTCCCTCATTCATGTAATTGAATATCAGTAGAATAAGAGAGACATTATTAACTAGCTTTTATTCCCTTCATCCATCATTCTAGAAACTAAATGTGTGTGGGGTGTGACTTGGGTGAGTGGGGCCCACTCTTTGGGCCCTCATTCCTCTTAATTTGCAGTGTTCTATCATTGTCACCCGTTTCAAAATGAGCCTTGTCCTCAAGGCTAACATTAAGACATTGATTCAGTGGTAGACTTCCAGGTTCCCAACTGACGGTTTCCTTATTCCCTTCCCATGTTATGATTTTTCTTGGCCTTAGTATATTCGTGGTAACAAAATTAAGTTCTTTTTCCTAATTGATTCTCCAATTCTCCGGATTTTGACATTGCAACTTCATAGCTTTCCCTTTCCAGTCCAAGCAAATTGCCACTTCTTCCCAATCAAATAACACCTTGCCTGGCTTATGCAGCCAAGCCACTCCCAAAATCATGTCCTCACCTTGCGTCAAACTTCCCACACTTCTCTGTTATGATCACATGGGAACCGTTTCCAAATTTCGCGTTCGTAATCGGGATCTGTTCTACTGGAAGTTGCAAAACTGCAACCATTTGAGGAGTCACAAAATTGTGACTAGCACCAGTGTCCACCATCATTGTGACTGGTATGCCCTTCACGGTACCTTCCAAATGTAGGAGAAAAGGGAACAAATTTCGAGCTCTGCCTTTCTCTTCTATTCCAAACAGCATCGTGGAGTTGCACATTATTGCAGCGTTGTCCTCCCCTTCTTTCAGTTCGATAGCTAGGACTTCACCGGCGTCGTTTGTCACTTCATCATCTCCTAGAATCACCAAACGCAACTATTTGTCAGCACACTGATGAAGAGGATGGAACCTTCCTCACATCGAAAACAGAGGCCTTGCACCTTATGATCCATTAGTTCAGAATAGTGAAGATGATTGGTTCCCCTATTTCGATTTTCGTGGTTCCTCCATCGCTCCTCATCGCCATTTGTTCGTGTTTGGTTCCAATTCCAGTTGGATCTTTGCATGCTCAATTTCGGGTTAGGATTTGACTCAATTTGAGTATTTCTGGATTGGGTTCCCCCACTTGGCCCAAAACTCGCATTTCCCTTGTTTGAGCCTGGAAAAAGACCCAGTCCGGACCTGTTTCTATTAGTAAGCCCATTACTTCCTTCTCTTCCCCCTTTTCAGTTTCGCGAACGACCTCCACCTCTGCTTCCTCTGTAATTCAACACACCCCGTAACTCTATTTCAACATCACGAGCCAATTTCATCGCCTCCACATGTGTCTTAGGATTGAAGGTCCTTACTCGCAAACGTACCTCTAATTGGTGGCCACCCAAAAAATACCCAAGGTATTTTTCTTCGGGGAGTCGCATAACCTGGGAAGAGAAATATTCAAAATCTGAAATGCACTGTTCCACATCTCCAGTTTGTTGAAGATCTTTCAATTCTTTGAATGGATTATCGCTCTTTCTTCCTCCATATCTCTCAAACAGCGCTTCCTTCAACTTTAACCATGTGAGGTCATCCTCCGTTTCACGTAGAAGATTAAACCAATGAATGGGTGTTCCCTCCATGCTAATTTTCGCCAAACGAACCTACACTTCTTTAGATATTCCCTGTACCTCAAAATATGTCTCTGCTCGCATGATCTACTCCACTGGATCGTCACCATCAAATGACGGCAGCTCCACCTTCTGCACCGCCATCTTGTATTCTGTAATTGGCGGCTTGATTGTCTGTGACACCCTAGGTGTAGGCTGATTCAACAGTTTCGCAAACTCTGTCAAAATGGCATGAGGAAATTCATCCAAGGTTTGACGCACCGAACCTTCCATCTCAGCCATTCGTATCTCCAAAGCCTCAACTTTGTCAGACGTTATTAACTAGCTTTTATTCCTTCCATTCATCCTTCTTGAAACTGAATGTCTTTCCCACTTCATCTTCCCACATTCCTTTAATAGAATATCAGTAGAATAAGATACATTATTAACTAGCTTTTATTCCCTCCATCCATCATTCTAGAAACTAAATGTGTGTGGGGTGTGTGACTTGGGTGAGTGGGGCCACACTCTTTGGGCCCTCATTCCTCTTAATTTGCAGTATTCTATCATAATTCTATTCTAAGTAATATGTTTACAGTTGGATTTCAATGCTTAAAGGAGTTTTATCTTGTATGCCATTTTGATAATCATAGCAGTTGCAGCAAGTATAACTTTCAGAGTCATACCTGCTTGGACAAGGCCTGAATCTCTGCTGATGAATTAGCCCCATCAGATCCTCCACTTGACCTCGATTGCTTAGGTCCTACACTCAAAAGTACATTAATCAAAAAGGGAAAAAGTAAAGGGAGAGTAACATGAAACAACCATTAGGAAAAAATGCACAACAGTTTAGGGTCATAGATGCCAATAAGCCAACCTGAGTTTCTAGGTGGACTGAGTGCATCGCTTGACCCAGAATTATTCATTGCATTTGATTGAAGTGACTTTGAGCTCCTTAAACTCTTAGGATTTTTGTCCTTTCCACCCTTTACCCTACGCTCCACAGGATTATAGTTCCTACAGAAAAAAAGAAGAAAAAAAAAAGGCTTTGATAACAGATATAGATAGAACATAGTTATGCAAATTTAAATATTAGTAATGAAAATTATGCATTGGACTTCGACATATATAATTCAAGCAATTACATCATAATAGCAATGATATAATAAAGTATTCCTACAAGTAATATCAATCAAAGCTGTTTAAAGGATCAGAAAGAACACAGAGCAAGTAGCATACTCATTCATAATGCCACCATTCACAGAATCACAGTAACGTTTCAGCCATTGCAGGAACTCCAAGTTGTCCAAAGGTCGCCCTTTAACAAGCCTGCTAACCTCAATATGCTGCCACATGGTAGTCACATTAGCTCAACAAATGCAAGCATCAACTACTTATTGTGCCAAAGTATTTTCTTATACTAGTTTTTATTCTCAAGTGAAGTTATTATATCATGAAAATAAATCACTTTAAAATCAAGAACTTTCACACACTGACATTAAAGACATGCAACCAAATCCAATAAAGCTAGGATAGCATGGCCTAAAAATTAAAATATCTAGTATTGTTGAGCATCAAACCAAGAACACACCCCAACTTTGTACTCCATCAAATCTCTTATGAAGGCTTAAGCACCTCCCTGCCTAAGGAAAAAACCCTAAAAAATTGCAGTCCACTAGTGATGAAAGTGTAGGGTATAATTGGGGAAGAGGAAACATAAATAGTCTCCTTAAATATGGAATGTGCATGAACAAAGGGGGCATTGGATAAACAACTTAGATGAAGGTTTATTCACTAAACATTTATCATACTAAAGCTTATATATATTGAACAGTTTGGAACAGTTTTAGGTGAGCGCTTATTTATCATACAAAAGTTAATGTATCAGTAGTTTCTACAATCAAATACTTTATGGGGATAAGCTTTGTACAAGCTATTTCCAAAAGCTTTTACAATCAAATAGTTTAGGGGACAAACTCTGCTTAAGCTAACTTATAGGAATATTATAGGCTATTTTTTAAGCTCTTCAAACACTTACCCAAGTGAATGTCATAACATAAGCCCAAATGCATGAACGGGAATCAAGTTATCAAATTATCTTTCATCAGCATTTCTAGATCTTGATAATTATACTATTTCACATAAGATTTTCTTGCATATAAATAAATTATGATATTTTAAAACCTAAAAGAAGAAATGTTGATACCATACTACAATAAATATTTATAATGAACCACCCCATCCCACTGTTATTTCTTGCTTTCATATACACAATAGCAAAGCTCTCTTCCAAGTGTTTAGCTTAACATTAGGAGGGAAGGAAAAAAACACACCTTCTCAATTTTCAGCTTGTTGAACACTTCCTGTAGAACTTTATAATTTTGAATCATATCATACTCCGTCTTTGCATCAAAATTCACCTAAAGTGAACCCCAAATTTCAAAATTGCTTGTAATTAAAAGGAAATATCACAAGAGAGACAAAACAGAAAGTAAAAGCAAAGTTGTGTTGCAACCTTATGCATTGGCACAACCCCTGGATACGTCATGTCCATCATTTGGCATTGCACAGCACCAGATGCAGCCTAGCAATAAACACAGGGAATATGCATAATGAGCCTGAGAACAAGAAAGTATACTTTCATCATAGATAATAGTCAGCTTTGAAGTCATAACTGTGCCCCCCGTTTTTAATAACGAAATAACCTAGAAATTTGATGCATAAACAATGGTAGCTGCATCCTGTGTGAATGCTCAAACTTGAACACACTACCATTAACATTAACAGTTGGATATATAATTATCTGACGTCCTTAACTGCCCAAACTGTCTCGAACATTGTGTGTTTGTTTGAGACAGTTTCGACTTTCAACAATTAACAGATAACGATTTATAATGCAAATTTTATCGAAATATAAGAGATGGCTTGCTTCTACAATAAACAACTTCGAGAGTCCAGGAAATCTGTAACAAACAAGCTACGTGGTGCATTAAACAAAAACTTGTACTTGTAATAACTGGGGGAGTAAAGTCTATCTTTTCTGCTTAATTAACTCTGTTCATAAAAAATGCAACACAGACTAATTTAAAAAATAATGTTACGAACCAAAAATACATTGAAGCTTTGTTTTCACACAAACGCTGAATCATTTCTTCAAATGTCCAAAATGTGAACTCCCAAAAATCAACATGCAGATCAAACAAATCCTATTGTGTTTCAAATCAACTTATTCACATTCAATCAACATGTCTACACTAAAGAACAATCCCCCCTAAATGCCAAACACATTTGCATTCTTCGTGAATTTGATGCGGATTTTGGCAAAAGTTACATTTTAGAACTTCAACAAATCACAATGTCTGCCGTGGATTTCGCCAAACTGACCCCAATCCAAACAAGCTTGTTTTCTTATTCCAATAAAACCATTTAAAAATAAACCCTCCTTTATGAGAGAGGGGTAAAAAGCAATGCTATTTAGGTGGAATCAAAGGTTTCATATTAAAATGCATCACCAACACAAATACCCCCCTCCCCCTGGGGAGGGGTAGAAAGCAATGTTATTTAGGTTATTATTATTATTATAGCATAATAGAAAACGCAGAAAATGTTAAGAATAAAAAAGAAAACCACATTTTGATTATGTTACCTCTTCAATGCGAGAAAGGTTAAGTTGAAGACCATTGTTGATCCAAGTGAGAATCTCATTCCTACCGACAAAGTAAGCACTATCCATTATCCCTATACTAGTCGCCATTTTCAGAATGAAAAAGAAAATGAACAAGAACAAGAAAAAGAGAAAGAGTTTTTTTTTTATGTTTGATTTTTGATATAAGAATGGGTGAAGTGAAGATTCTATAGGGACGAAATCTCGGGTTTCTTTGAAGTTTAAAAACAAAAAAGAATTGTTTTTAATTTTTGTTTTATTTTTGGGAAAAATGGGAAACAGAAAGAAAGTAAATGGACGGTGGTGAAGGAATGAATTGATTCTGGTGGTGAGAGATGAAACGGTAACGGAAATGGAAACGGGAAACACAAAAACGGATAGTGGATACAAACTTAACCCGAACCAGAAAATGAGTTGTGAATTTATGAATATTAAACGATTGCTTCCGGTGCTGACAATGGGAGGTGGGAAATGCCTTTTTAAATTATTTTTTTATTTCTAAATTATTTATTCTTTTTAAGATAATTTAATTTATATATGTTACTGATGTGAAAGATTTTTATACTTTTAATCAATTATATCTATTAAATTATTATATGATTGCTAATAATTTATTTATTTTATAAAACTTTTTACACTAACTTATATATAAATGAAAGTCTAAAAAGATGCTATCTAACTTTATGTCTAAAAATTTGGATATTATATTGTGAGACTTGAGAACGAGTTCTGTGAAAAGAAATTGTTGTCTTAACTTAAAGTTTGTGAATATTGTGCCCATTTATTGTATTTTTCTAAATACCGATTTTAATATTTTTTATTTTTTAAAAAATTTATATTTTAAAAAATTATTATTATGATCATTTATTTAAAAATAATAAAAATTATTTTAGATTCATTTTATTATAAATTAAAAAATAATTAATATTTAATAACTTAAATATTTATTATTATATATTTTAATATGACAAAAATCACATTTTTTTATAAAAAATTATCATTCTAATTATTTTTTTAAATATTATTATCTAATAATAGTTGTATTAAATAAATGAAATACTTAAAATAATACTTCATAATAAATTATTTAAATTAATTTTTTATTTGAAATTTTATTTTTAAAATAATAAAATTAAAAAATTAAATAAAATAAAAAAAAATTAAAAAAAAAAAAAAAACTATAACAATAGAAGCTTTGTCTTGAAAAGAGCTTACGATTTCTAAGAAAATAGTAATTTTAAAAGTTTTTATACATTTGTTAGTTATATTAACTTCTTTTGTAATCAATTACTCCCTTAACTTTTGTTGAAAAAAAGAGTTTATGAATTAGGATCCTTTGAATCATGTGGTTGTTGTCTTTATTCTGGAAGAAGGTAAAGTAGTTGCGATCCCATAACCAACAAATTCCTTAATTTGGATAAACGTTTAACGAAAGTAGCAACTTGAAGGGATAATTACGGCATTAGCTATGTCAAATGCTATTGTAAGTAGTCTTGATAGATGAAAAGTAAACGGACTTTTTATTACTTTTTCTTTCAAAATGAAAAACGTTTGTAACAACCACGTAAAGAAGCCCACAAAATCTAGTAATTGTAAATGTTTTGGAACTTTTATCATGTCATTCAGTGTTTAACTTTTGAATGTGTGCATGTGATAAATACATATACTTTTTTCATTAATTGAAAAACACCCATATATGCTCCTCCCTATTGGTTTTGGCCAACAAAATGGAGTATTTATTTTAGGATCATGCTAGACATTCTGTGAGACTTATTAAGAGACAAAAATTAAAAACTTTGTCAAAAAAAATAATAAATTATAAATTTTTAAGAAGTTGAAAATATAATTTTCGATATACTTTCGAACTAAAATTCCTATATTTAGTTTCTTTGGATTAGGCCACAACAAACACAATTTTGAAGTGTGTAAGGCCCATTAAAAAACAACAACAAGTGTTAAGACTCGTTCGCGCTCCACAATCTGAAGCGTGGAACATATCTAACATATTTATGCATTCCACAATGGTTCTAGCGCAACTGTCAACATCGTTTCCTGCCAAAATCCATCCATCATCTTCCTTTGTAAGGGAAACAATTTGAAGGGCCATGTACGATATTCTCACGATTCCCTCTCACTCTATTAACTTCACTCATTGACTTATGAAGTAGCAATATCAATTACAAAAAAAGAAGAATTTGAATTGTGATCCTTTTTCAAATCATACACTTTATTTTAATTAACCCAAGAACAATTTTGGTTAAAATAAAATAAAACTCCATAATATTCTAAATGTGTTAGTTTAAATAAGACAGTTCAATTTATAAGTTACTGAAATGTGATTAGTGAGTACAAGATAAATATAGAGAAGGAATAAGAAGATTACACAAAGATGTATCCTAATTCACCCGAGGTGGACTACATTCAGTCCTCACAATCTATGAGATATTCCACCAATGTATTTAGCACCAGAACATTCTGCTATGTACTATCTTTCTTGATCACACTTTGATCAATTACAACATTCACCTTCCAATCTTAAAAAGAATCTCTACAATCACTTTTCAGTCCATAAAGGATGATCCACGAATATAGTGATAAAAAGTGTTGGAGATCTAAGACTTCTCAACTCTTGATTTGAGATTGATTCATCAGCAAAAATCCAATAGGATGATCCACGAATATAGTGAGAGAACTGGAGTTTTGCTTGAGATAAGAGCTTTGAAACTTGAGCTTAATTGATCAAATGTAGATTGATTGCTTTGGAAACTCTTGTCTTCATCTTCTAATTGATTTTTCTTTTATAGAGGAAAAGAAGCTTGAGAATTCAAATAAAGTTGAATATAGTCGTTAGACACACTTGCCAAGTGTGAGATGTGATTTGATCACAGTAACCACATGTTTGCATTACTATTCAAAACATTCATGATCAACCCAGAACATTTTACCTTGAATCTGAAGGTAACGTGAATGAGTGTGAGAATGACTTGTTAAATGTCAGTTAGTATTGTACTTGATCAAATACATACATAACTTTTTGCAATAGCAATGCTAGTATGGCTTATTAATGTCTTTTTGTCCTTTCTTACAATTCATCAATCTTGAGATCAATCTGAAGCTTGTTTTAACCAATTGAGCCCTCAATTTGAGTCATTTAAGTTCTCATTAAATCTCAACAGCCCCATGTGTCAATTTGACATTATTATCTTACAAATGGACTTCCTAAACTAATGTGTTTTAACTTTGTCTTTAATAAAGGACAACCATAATGTTCTTTTGATCATTCTCCAATCATTTTGACATTCCTTTTGAAGATTCTTCCAAAACATCTGGACATTACAAAGTGAATGTTTATCTTGATATAGTATTATATGGGATCACAAATTATGACCAAATTTTTCTTGATTGCTTTGAAAAAGACCGCATTATTTTAGCATGAATATGCATGCTTGAGTTTGATTTCCTATCTTTAAATAGATGATCACTCAACACACACAATTTAATAGATAATATATCTAGAATCATGATTAACAATCTAATTAAATGTTTGATTGTCTTCTGATAGCGTTTCAGTAAGTGTACTGAATCGTTGCAAGTAATAATAAAACGGTAGTACCGAGTGTCGAACTCAAGGATTGCGTTTTACTATTGAATTATATTTAGTTACTAAAATTGAACAAAAAGTTCCCAAGTTGATTGAAATAATATTTAGAATTGACAGCAATAGTAAAATTGATCCTTTATAAATTGAGAAAAATGTCAGGGATGAGTTTCACTTCGAATCCAACCTTGGTGTCTAATTTGAACCTAGTTATTGAAATCCTTTATTGAATTATTACCGAATTGTCTTTATTATTCTTGCCCTAATGTCTTAGTGACATAACCTTTAATTCCAAAGTAACCCCTAATTCCTTAGTAGATTTAAGATTAGAATTAAGCATTACCGTATAGAAATTCTCTTGAAAATTATTGCTTTGCAACTAATTTAATTGGTTTCATGACCTGCACCTATGTCTAGACTACAAATTCATGAATTTCTCATCTCAAGCATTCGTAAAGTCCACTTCCGTTTCAAAATACAAATCGTAGAACATTTTAATGTTGATCAAGCAATAAAAAGCATTAAGCACGGAGATGAGAAAAATTATTCAATAAACTCATTCATATAACTAGAAATCAAATCATAAAAATAAGGGTTTCATCTTGTTACACTCATCCCTAACAAATAGGGTTTAGTTACTCATGACAGAAATAAAAGAGATAAAGATTAGAGAAGAATTACAAGAAGGATTCATGAATGATTCTTGATAAAACTGCTCCAATGGCGTCAGAAACGGCCGTCTTTGAGTTTCTATGCTAGGGCAAGAGTCTTCCAACTTCCCAATAGTCAAAAAGATCCCTAAAATAGTAAAAATATGCGTTTTTATGGTTGCTGGTGCGGGTCGCGCGCCCAGGCGCGCTTGGACGCGCTTCAGCGCGTTTGGGCAGTAGCATATGCTGGAAAAAGCGCTTGGCTTGCGCTTGGGCGCGCTCCAGCACTCAGCATCTGCTGTCTGATGTATTTTGCATTTTTCTCATCTTTTGCGTCTGAATTTGGTCCAGGTGTCTTCATGCAAGTTGTAGATATGGATCTTAGCGTTCATTAGCACTTGGAGTGACACTAATTGGACATCTAGAACTCCAGATATAGCTGAAATACTCCACATATATCATGTTGATTTTTCACCAAAATTCAGCACTGCACTAAAACAAAACGCAATGTAAAATTACGACAAATTCCTACTTAATCAACGAAATAAAAATAAAAAACATTTTATTAACTCAAAGAACAAAAATCAACAAAATGTATCAAATAAATCCTTAATTTAACTGATGATTGAGGATAAATAAGACTAATATAGTGGGAAAATATGCATATGATGAAGAGTCATCATCTTCAAAATAATAATTAGAGGTTTTGCCTCAACAACTTATCCTACCTCAGATCATTTGGTGTCATCTTTAGGGACACTCCCTCCAGTTTTTCAACTTAATTCAATATGAACTACTCTAATATGGTTGGAATAAAGAGTTCCAAACAAGTTTATAGTGTCATCATCCATCTAGTATTGCCTCCACACAGCGGAAAGACAATGTCTCCATCGCTTGTGTCCAACGCTCAGTGAAATCCAAAATTCTTTGGTTTTTCCTCTAACTCCATCTTATGCACCACCAGTCTTTGATTAGAAGAAGGAAAATATTTCTAATAGAAAACTCACAATTTGCTTGATGATGTCAAGTATAAGAGGTATTTATAGGTACAAATAGATAACTCTAGACACATTTTTAGGAGCTTCCTAATTAATACTCATTTCTAGATACTTCCCATATTTTTCTGTAACTAAAGCACTTCTAGATTATTACATAGAAATTTTATATGGTTCTAGACTTATCTAATTTAAAATTAGTAATAACATTGCTCCCCCTTAATTTGAAATTTTCTTCTTCATTCCAAGTTTTGCTCTTAGCCTTTGAAAGTCTCCAAATTTTAATGGTTTTGTAAAAATATCTACAACTTAATCTTGATTTTTCACATATTTAAGCTCAACTTTCTTCTTGGCAACGCATTCTCTAATAAAATGGTACCTTGTGATAAAGATCTCAAGAGCATGAGGATGATCCATATTTTAATAAATTAGGATGAATTTTATTTTTATTTGATTTATAATAATTCTTAGTTTGTTTTAATTTGGAATTGTAATAGTTTTAATATAGATTTAGTTGATGTTATATGTAAGTGAAGATACTTTGCTTCCTTATATTTAGTTTATTTTAGAAAAATATGATGTAAGCCTAATTTGGGCAAAGAGAATGGTGTCACTTATGACTCCATTTAGGTTTAGAGATGATTTTACTATAAATATGAATTTTTAACCTCATTAAAAAAAGTTTGAATGAATTAGAATTTCTCTAATGAGAATTGTGAGTGAGTTATGTCTCCTCTTTAAGTTCTTGAATTATAACTTGCTTGAATCTATTCAATGACTTTCTTACCATTGTGACGATTCTTCATTGGCTTATCAACCATCCTTGATTGTGGCGCCTTCTTCATATTCTCAACCTAATCCATTTTTGTTTCTTTATTTTTCCTTATTTTTTTGTCATTTTATTTGAAGAAACTATTTGGGTAGATCTTCAATCTCATGTGAAAGTACTCAAATCCACATCACTTGGTATTCAGAGTTTGTCACCAAGTGGTAATATTTGTTATTAATATTTGTTTTTAAGATTTTGAAGTCCTTGGAAAATTTGAAGTTGTAGGTTAATTTCTTGAAACTTGATATTTGTTTTTGTGTAATCTTGAGTTGCTAATTGATTATAAGTGTTATAATATGTGTGAAAAGGTTTAATTTGACGATTGTTTGCTTCATTTGGTGTGAAATTCAAAATCTTGAGTTGCTGGAAAAAAAAATTCGCAGAAATTTTTTATGCATTGCATCATCATCTTCACTTACAACTCTCTTTGATCCAAAATTTCATTTGTAAATTCGTTTTTAATGTTATTTCTTCCATACGTGTCCGATTCTGAAAATTCAAAAGCCTAAATTGATTAGAAAAATGAGAAGAATTCAAATATGTAGAGAACAATCCGAACAGATAAGATCTTTGAAAAAGTGATTTTGTACATAAGCCCTTATTGAAAAAAAGGCATTTTAAAAAAAATCCAGAATTGGTTCACTTTGATACATCAATCACTATTGTCTTTATTAGGAATTGCATGTTTTATCTTAGTAATTTACTCCTCACATATTTGTCAACTCGCATATTTATATCACTTAGTCATTTAGTTATAATCTTTTTTATTTCTTTGATAATCTACTTGGTTGTGTCTCCATATACTTAGTTTTTCTTGTTCCTCATTTTAAATTCTCTAAGTTTTGTCTTAGTGTTTTCCTTCTTGAAACTCTTGTAGTGATAGCATGTGTGGATTTGTTACATTGTGTTTGAATTGTTGATTTGTTTCTTTTTAAGAATTTGAAAGAGGAGTTTGAGTGGAAAAAGACAAGAGTGCACGTCATTAAAAAAAAAAACCATCATTGAGTGATATGCACGAGTATTACATTTCTTGAGTGCAAACACTTAATGAGTGGTGAAGGCTTTATTTTTATTTCCTTAACGAGTTCTTGTCATTTACTTGATTATTGTGGTACTTGTTGTTGTTGTTGACATCAGGAGTGGAAGTGAACCAAATCCTCCTTCTTCTAGAACCGTGTTTCTTATGGATCATTTTGCAAAAATTTAGAATACTCAAATAAATGCCTTGAGAGAAGGGCTTATAAATCAAAGAGATAAGAGATCTCATCATGGAAGATCTTCTCAAAATGAAGATGGATTCAAAATCGAGGGAAAAAATTAGACATAGATTTCATAAGGAGAGAAGAAGATATAAATATTATGATGAGAAGGAAATGAAGCATGAGAAGAGATTTAGAGAAAAAGAAAGAAGATGTGAAGATTATGATGAGAATGATACAAGGTATGCAAAATAGAAAAGTCATGTATAATATAAAAATGAGGATCAAGAAAAAAAGAGAAGTATATCATATCATGAATATATTAGAAATTTTGTATTGGATCCAGAGTATGTCGAGTATCTTTATGAAAATAGGTATGCAGAGAGAAACTAGCCTTGAGAGAGAAAGAGAAAATCAAAGAAAAGAAATAGAAAGAGGAAAAAGATAAATTAGCCTTGAGAGAGAAAGAAGAAGATGAAAAACATTTGAGAGATAAAGAGAAAGATATTGACTACAACTATTTATCTAACTTTGATAATTCTTTTGCGCAAGTGCTTGAAGAAGTGTCTTTAAAGAAGGAATGTCATTAATACATTGACTTTGAAAGCAAAGAGAAAAATGATGATAAAAATGAAAGTCTCTTTAAACAATAGAGTGAAGTGAATGAAACAATGTTAGTACTTGAAGGTGATTGGTCAAATATTTCTCAAAAGGAAACTTGTAAGAAAATTATTGAGTCACCATTTGTTTGTAATGAAGATAATGTTCATAAGACTCAACTTTATTTGAAGCCTTTACAAATACAAAGTAACATATTGTTTGCCACAAATTTCAATCCAAAGAAGGTATATTTAGTTATGAATATCAACTTCAAAAGGTGTAACTTTATTCTCATCTTTAGAATTTCTTACCTTGACCATAAATGTGATAAGATGTTAATTGTTCAAAATGGAAATATGTTTCACTACTTATTACATTTGATGATTTTTCCAAATTTCCATTTGACCCTGGTGGATATGATGAGCTTATGGCTTATATGGATTCTTTCTTCATGTACGATATAATGGAACTTAAGTTCGTGGTGGAATTTCTTCAAGAATGTGAGAATGATAAGAATCTCAAGAGCATGAAGATGATCCATATTTTAACAAATTAGGATGAACTTTGTTTATTTTCATTTGATTTGTAATAATTCTTTATTTGCTTTAATTTGGAATTGCAATAGTTTTCATATATATATATATATATATATATATATATATATTTAGTTGATATTGTATGTAAGTGAAGATACTTTGTTTCCTTACATTTAGTTTATTTTAGAAAAACATGATGTAAGCCCAATTTGGGCCTAGAGAATAGTGTCACTTATGACCCATTTAGGTTTAGAAATAATTTTACCATAAATATAAATTTGTAACCTCATTGAAAAAAAGGTTTTAATGAATTAGAATTTCTCTAATGAGAATTATGAGTGAGTTATGTCTCTTCTTTAAGTTATTGGATTAGAACTTGCTTGAATCTTATCAATGGCTTCCTTACCATTGTGGCGATTCTTCATTGACTTATCAATCATCCTTGATTATGGCGCCTTCTTCATATTTTCAACCTAATCCATCTTTGTTTCTTTATTTTCCCTTTTATTTTGTCATTTTATTTGAAGAAATCACTTGGGTAGTTCTTCAATCTCATGCAGAAGCACTCAAATCCACATCACCTTGTCTATATGTGCTTGTTGCGATCATGAAACACTAGATTATTTGCAATTACTTGTGTAGACTCATTGTCTATACAAATATCAGTAGCTTCCTTTTGTGGCATATGAAGTTCATTTAACAATCTTATTATCCAAATGGCATAACAAGTGCAAGATGTTGCTGCTACATACTTTGAATCACATGTTGAAAGTGTGACAATAGGTTGTTTCTTTGAGATCCACAAAAAAACATATCCCCCCATGAAAAATATAAAGCCACTATTACTTTTTCTATCATTAATATCTCCTGCAAAGTCGCTATCATAGAACCCAAAGAGTTTTAAATCATTAGAAGAAGAGTAAAATAGTCTATAATTAAGTGTACCTTTAAGGTAGCGGGGTATCCTCTTAGTAACTTTCATGTGTGTAGTAGTACGAGTTTTGAAACGACTCTCTACTCCAACTTCATACAGAATATCAAATATTGTCCATGTTAAGTATCTTAGGCTTCCAACGAGGCTTTTGAAAAAAGAAGAGCCCACATTTTGTCCATCTTCAAACTTTGACAATTCCAATACGCTTTTAATTGGTGTGTTTACTGAATTGCAATCAACCATTTTAAATTTCTTCAAAACTTCATTCGCATAGTTTTCTTAAGAAATAAATATACCTTCTTCCAATTGTTTTACTTCTAGACCTAAGTAGTATGACATGAGCCCAACATCAGTCATCTCAAATTCAAGCGTCATAACCTTTTTGAACTCTTCAAATAAACTTGAATTGTTCCTAATAAATATAAGATCATCCACATAGAGACAGACAATCAAAATATCTCCATTATCACATACTTTGACATAAAAAGCATATTCATTAAGACAACGAGCAAACAATTGTCTTAGAAGTATTTTTCGATGCGATTATCCATGCTCTTAGTGCTTGCTTTAATGCATACAATCCTCTCCTCAATCTCAAGACTTTATCTTCATGTCCTTTAATAGCGTACCCCATTGGTTTCTCAACATAGACCTCTTATTCAAGATAGCCATTTAGAAATGCTGATTTTACATCAAGTTGATAAAGTTTCCACTTATTTTGAGTTACTACATGGATTAGCAAATAAATAGTGTCCATGCAAGCAATTGGTGTGAAAACTTCTTCATAGTCAACTCCATGTTTTTGTTTGTTGTATTTGACAACAAATCTTGCTTTGTATTTTTCAACCTCTCAATTAATATTTTTATTAGCCTTGTACATCCATTTGACTCCAATAACTTCATGACCTTTTGGAAGCTAATTCTCAAGTGTTGTTCTTCACAATTGATTTGATCTCTTCGTCCATGGCTTATCTCCACTTTTTATCTTTCACTACTTCGCCATAATTTAATGGCTCACTTTCCACCAAGAGACAACACAACTCTTCAAGGTCAAGAGTAACTTCAGTTGACCTTTCATAAATGTTTTCTATATCTTTCATCTTACTTGGTCTTTCGCTTGAACTTTCATCTAGAGAAGTAGGTGAAGGAGGAAGTGAAGAAGGTGGAGTTGCATCTTGAACAAGTGTTGTGGTCTTTGATCTTCTTCAAAATATGGAAGGAAATTATAGGTTGTTTCTTTTTTACCCTCCCAATTCGATATAGCATCTCCATCAAATTCAATATCATGACTCACCAATATCTTATTGTTGTATGGGTTGTACAACTTGTAACCTTTAGAATACGGATCATAGGCAACAAAGACATGTTTGATGTTTCGATCATCAAACTTAGATCTTTCTTGTTGTGGCACAGGTGTATATGTTATGCTCCCAAAGACACACAAGTGATTAACACTAGGTGTCCTTCCATTTTATGCTTCTATAGGTGTTTGGTCTTTGACATTTGAAGTCGGAGAGCGATTTTCCAAATGGAGCGCACAAGAAACTACTTCACCCTAAAACTCTTTTGGCATGCTTTTGGATTTTAGCATGCATCTTGCCATGTTCAAAATAGTTATATTCTTTCTCTCAAGTACTCCATTATGTTGCGGAGATCTTAAAATTGTCAACAGACGGATAATTCCATGAGTTACACATAATTCATTAAACTCCTTCGAAGTGAATTCACATCCTCGATCAAATCTCTAAGCTTTGACTTCATGATTGCTCTCTTTCTCTACAAGAGCTTTAAAGTTCATGAAAGCAAAAAAAGCTTCTGATTTTTGCTTTAAGAATAAATCCATGTTTTCTACTAAAATCATCAATAAAAATAATAAAATATTTACTCTTACCAAATGAAGATGGATTGGTGGGCCCACATAAGTCGACATGCACAAGTCGTAGTGGCTTAGTTGATCTTGATGTGGCTTATTTAGAGAAACTTTTTCTAGCTTACTTTCCAAGAAGACAATCTTCACACAATTGATTTGGATGATTAATTGAGGGTATCCCTTTCACCACATTCTTTTCTCCCATAATTTTAAGTGTACCAAAGTTCAAGTGGTCATACCTCATATGCCAACGCCGTGTTTCATCTTGGACATTCATCTTTAAACATTTTGCTTCAATAGTTCTTAGGTTCAAGATAAACATTCTATTTTTCGACATAAGAACCTTAGTGATTAAACTTTAATTTTGGTCTTTAAGCCAAAGATGTATATTTTCATGAGAATTTCATATCCTTTTTCAAGAAGTTGACCCAAACTCAAAATATTACTCTTTAATTTAGGCACATAGTAAACATCACTAATCAACTTATGGCTCTCATCTTTAGAAGAGATTAGAATCGTATATTTCCCTTCAATTTTGACTTTTGATGAGTCTCCAAAGGAAGCATTTCCATTCACCTTTTCATTAAGCTCCACAAACATCTCTTTGCATCCACTTAAGAACTAAATCCACTATAAAATGATAATTATTCAATCTGCTTCTTCAAACATTGCGTGTTCTTAACGCTTTTTCAAGCTAAGTACTATTTTCTTGCCTCTCCAGGCACTTAATATTATTCACCTCTCTAAGAAACAAGTATTGCTTCCTTGCCTCTTCAAGCATTAAATATTGTAAGCCGTCTAAAGGCTACCAAAGGTACAATATTTGGATTCCCTAAGATTCTAACATCACTCGTCTCTTGAATTGAGTATTATAAACCTCTCCAAGCATCAAGTATTATTTCATTTTCTCTTGAGGAAATTAGTATTATAAGTTCTCTTCAAGCCACATAAAGTATAGTATCTAAATATCCTTAAGATATGGTGTCACTCGCCTCTTGAGTTGAGTATTATATACCTCTCCAAGCAATAAGTATTATTTTCTTGTCTCTTTAAGCACTAAGTATTATAAGGCCTCTCCTGGCCACCAAAAGTAAAACCTCTATATTTCCTCAAGATTTAGCGTCACACGCATCTTGAGGTGAGTATAGTTTACCT
This sequence comes from Cicer arietinum, assembly GCF_000331145.2. NCBI lineage: Eukaryota > Viridiplantae > Streptophyta > Magnoliopsida > Fabales > Fabaceae > Cicer > Cicer arietinum. Next base: position 42,273,269 of record NC_021164.2, read on the forward strand.
CTCCAAACATTAACACCAAATTCGTCTTCTCATTAATCCGACCTTACTTGTCATGCCAATGAACACAAGTATTCTCTAAGTCACTCCAAGAATCAAACATGTATTCTTTAATCTATCCTCACCATGCTCTACAACATCTATTCTTTATTAGCCTTACCAAGCTCAACAAACTTGGTCTTCCCAACAATCCACCATTGAGCCATTAACAAAATTTTAGTTTGCATATGTGGTGATACAAAGTCATCTATGATTCTAACTTTATTATGAGAATATACAACGAATAAAATTTACCTTTCTAGGCAAAAAGTATTGTTTCCTTGCCTCTATATGCATTGGGTATTATAAGGCCTCTCTAGGAAAGTAGAAGTACAATGTCTGGATTCCCCAAGATTTTGCCGTCACCTCTTAAGTTGAGCCTTATACACATCTTTAGGCAACAAGTATTAATTCCTTGCTTCCCAATGCATGGAATGTTATAAGGCCTCTCCAAAAGTATAGTTGATGTATTTCCTCAAGATTCGGCATCACTCGCCTCTTAAATTGAGTATTGTTCGCCTCTTCATACTACAACACCAAATTATTCTTCTCAATAAACCACCTCAACTCACCATGCCTAGGAACACAAGTATTCTCCAAGTCTCTCCAAGCATGAGACATCTATTATTTAACCTAGTCTCACAAGCCTCTGCAATATGTATTCTTTACAAGTCTCACCAGGCTCACCAAACTAGGTCTTCCTATCAATCTAGCAACTACCCAACTGTGATAAACGAGTGTTTTAGCTTGTTCAAGCATCCCATTTTTCATCTAGGGTTGTTGCCATTATCAAGTCATTTACAAAAGTTAAGTTTGTATCTATTGTAATACAAAGTCATTTAGGATTCTAACTTCGTTACGAGGATATGCAAATAGGATATAAACAATAAGATATTAGCTTATTTACAACAAGAAAAATAATCATGTAGGAAAGTATTTTACAATCTTACTTTTTTTTTTCAAGACTTTTTTCAAATATATTTTATCCAATTGAACTTCTCCCTTTTTTTGTTCTCTCATTGTGATCTTGGGATTACCAAGTCACGTTAATCAATTTCTCTCTAACCATGGATGTTCATCAAAACATTCTCATGGGACTTTCCGACCAGATATTATAGTTATGTAAACGTTATTAACCAACAATGCTTTGATACATGAATGTTCGCCAACAACATTTAATTTGAAGTTCCTTTTATAGAACTTGAGAAAATAGTCATTGATATATAGTCGTTGAACATATAGTTGTTCCTATTGCAGATGCCATGTCATTGAAGTTGCAAGAATGACTATACTTTATATGGTGTATCTGTACGGCCAATTCATTCAAATCCATGATCATATTTGACTTTATAGATTGAACTCGTACTTTTAGAAGTGCGTCTGAAATTTCTATCATCTTATATTATACTTAAATTAGTTGATGTCATTAACAGATGCAGATGTTTAAGTGTAGACACTCCTTCGACTACTTTTGTTGAACTAACTATCTTCTGATCTTCAGTAACCATATGATTTTCATTTCTTGACTTCTATCACGGTCCATATCCTTTAGATTGTCAATAATATATATTTTACATCTCCATGATTGATTGCATAACATTCTACATACACTGTTGTAGTATCAGTTTAACAATGCAAACAATCGGTGAAAACTAAAATTTGTCTCCTCTAATTTTCTATTCCCTATTGTTCCTAACAAGAAGCACTCTTTAAAAAACAATAGTCCCTAAATATAATTTTTTTTTCTTCAATTTACTAGATTCATTTATTTATTCTCCAAACGTACTCCTTATTATTACTATGATTCAACATTTTTTCCAACATTGTTTTTTTTAGTCACATAACTCTTATGTTTCTCTTCTATCATCAAAACTTTTTCTCTCTTAAACACATGTACTCCCTCTGCTCAAAATAACGGTCATATTTACAAAAAAAATATTTGTCCTAAAAAGACAGCTACTTTTAGTTTTTAATGCATTTTTTAATTTTTTTTTAAGTACTCTCTAATTAATACAATGAATTTATTATTCTCTCACTTTGCCTTTATGATAATTAGAATACATAAGTGGTTAATAAGGATAATTTGGTAAAATTAATATTATCTCCCTTTCAATTATCATTATTTTGTCTATCAATTATCATATTTTCTTAATGTGTATTAATTAAAATACATCAATAGTTAATAAGGATAATTTAATAAGATTCATATTCTTTCAAATGTGAAAGTTATTTCTGAGACGAAGGAAATAACATCTAATTTTGAGATAGAATTTGAAGAAATAATTTTCAACAAAAATTGGGATGAATTAAATTTAAAATAAACATATTATAGTTATTAAAGTTTTCAAATAGAGTAGATTAAACAATTGAAAAGATTTCAAAAAATAACTCCTAAAGCTAGACTCTTGACTTGATTCAACACCGACTCAAAAAACATTAAACTATTGATTGATGAGCATTTTACATTAAACTATTGATGAAGATTTCATATATATTTTTCAACTTTTTAATGATCTCTACTATCCGAAAAAGTCACCTCAAGAAGATAATGAGTATAACTCAGTAATATATAATTATATAAAAATATTTAGTTTGATTTGGTTATGCTTTTGCAATATTTTTTCATGAAATTCAGAAGAAAAAAACAAAACTTATAAAGTATAAATTATACACCGATAAACATTTGTCGTTGGTCAAATAATTTAAAAGTTATTTTTCATAAATCAGTTTATAGAAAGATAAATGCATTTTTCTTTAAATAGATCTTTCTATTTTAAAATATTAAATCTAGTTTTTGGTTTTAAATACTTGAGAAACAAAAAGATTTATCTGCTAAGTAATCAACTATCAGTATAAGAAAAGAAATAACTATAAAAAAACTAATATTAACCTGCTTATTTTTAACTATTTCTAAATTTTAAGGGATATAAATGTCAATAAACTATCAATATAAAAAAAATTAATATTTGCAAAAAAAGACAAGCTAATATTTTCTTTTTCTATTCAAAATAATGCGTTAAGTACTCCAAATCCTACTATAAAAAAAACAAGTTACATCACCCTAAAATTTTATTATATAAAAAAAAAAGACACTTTACAAATTTAAAGAAAAATGCATATTAATTATAATTTTAGATTACGTCCGAGCTAAAAATGCATTTAACTAACATTTTTATCTAGAGGGGAGATTATGGATTATGTCATTGGAGGACAACTTTTCCTCTATAGTCTTGTATACTCCACAAAGTCAACAGCTTATTTTACCATAAGAAAGATGTGTGTCCAAGTGAATATCATCAAATTTTTTTTTAACGTTAACATGAAATTTTTTATAAGCATCAATGTGATTCATAAAAATCTCAAAAAGGATAAACAAAAATGTAAATTTTACCCAAAATAAGTGGATAAGAACAATTAGACAAGTAAGTTGGACACTACATATTTATCCAAAATATAAAGGCATGAGGTATATGATTCCTCTTACTTATATAGTGTTCAACAAATCTTTGTTATCCAATGTGAGACAAATACTCCTACTTGATACGCACAAATTTACTGATCACGCATAAACATTTTCATCCACATACACTTACATCATCATTGGTGGCACGTCAACGAGACATGTCGCTTGACCACCATTGCAAGGAAGATTTTCGACACAAGGAGTAATTAGTCAAACCTCGACTTCAATACTACAATTGAATCATTAGAGGTTTGAGAGATCATCACATTGGACAAAGAGTAACTAGACAAGTAGACTAAACACTATATATTTATGCAAAATGTTAGATATATAGATTATTTTACTTATATTAGGCTCAACATCCATTATTCTATCAAATACGAGACTCATATATTTACACTTGATACACCGATAAAAATAATTGAACTGTGACCCTCTTCTACAAACTCAACATTGTTTAATTAATTGAGTTATATTTTTTTGGATAAATAAATTTAAAATACAAAAATAAAAACATTATTATAAAACTTTATACATAAGAGTCAAGCTAACCAAGCTTAAGTAATTTGCTTTGTAATATATGTTCTTTTACCAAACTTAATGATATTTTATATAAAATAATAATTCTTTTTAAGAGTCCAAATATTAATATGGTGATTTGATGTGAACTTTACACATGTGGGTTGAAGATATGATCACCCTAGTTCGTCACTTGTAAAAATAGATCGAGGACTCACATCTTAGATTTCTGCTGATTATTCTATAGAAAATACGGTTTGTTACAACAATTCATCCGGTGTTGATGGACACAAACTAGTAGACCTTCCACTCACATTAGTTACGATTTTCCTTTTTAATTTTTTTAATTTATATAAACCATACTAAGAAGATATAAGATTAGTTTCATAATTGAAGTGATAACTTAAGAAATAAAATAATAAAAATATTGAGAGTTCTAACAAAATATCAATATATACTAACACTTGTCATTTAAAAAATATAAGTTGTCTGGAAAGTTGCCATTTCATGTTGTAGATTTTACTGTGAAAACACATTGGGACGCGACAACTATCCAAATATAGCAATAACGATGGAATATGATTAAATGCAGACATAATATCTTTTACACGGAAAATGTATATACATTAAATCAAAATTTGAGTTGCACTCTAGTGTTATCAATTGGAGCAACTCTTTAAAATATGAAAACATATCATGCATGCATCCTCAGTGTAAATTAATTTTACATGGTCACCACATGATTCTAATTTTCATGAATTAATAATTATACAATCAATTTAATTGTAAATATAAAATTATTCATAGTGTTTAAACCTTTGAAATATCACTTAAACTTAAATAACTTATATTTTACCAGATTTTTTTTTACAACAATTAGTATAGAACTAAATATTTATGCATTTAATTGATATTTAATTGATATATGTAATAAAATTTACAAGGTCAGCTAATCACTTGTGATGGACTGGAAATATTTATTTATTTTATAGTGACTTTATCTCCTATTGTTACTAAGAGATGTTCATTTCTTAAAATATTTTATATGGACGGTAAAAAAATGAAAGAGTAAGATATATCAAACGGGAGCAAGAGTAATAATAATTTTTATATTTCTACAGCAAGAATAGTACACAAAATCATAGGAAGAAAAAAAAGTGGATACAAAATATCGATAGTGGATTGATATTATATCTCCAGCATTCGAACTTTTTGTTTTAAAAGATGAATTCATCAAAGTTGATCAACCATTAACTATTAATCATGTTCATTCTAAACTATATTTTAATGCGTTGAAATGACAATTATATTTTTTATTTTTAAAATTCGAGTTAAATCACCACGATGTTTGTATCTTTTCACCTTTGTGAAAATATAATATTAATTTATTTTATACTATAATATTGAATCGTGATGGTAGAGTGGTGTGATTTACCAGTGACGTTAGAGTTTTAGATTTTAAGAATTCATTAATGATTTATCTAAAAAGAGTCAAATGATAAAATATCTCAAAGACTAATTGTAAAAGAAAAGAAAATTGAAAAAAAAAATAAAGTTTTTAAAAGAATTATTTTAATAGTGAAATTGTTTTGAAATTGTCTAAATTTTGGATTATCATGCTATGTGTATATCATTTCTTGTTACATGAATTAACCTAACTAAATGGTATGCATCTAGATTGATATGTATATTGACATGTGTAGAGTGCATCATATAAATTGATATGTGTATATTGACTAAAATTTAAAATTTCACTTTTTTTAATTAAAGACCCAATCTTTAAGACTAGAACACAGCCTCCAAAATCTTTAAGAAGGTCTTGATGTCACATTGTTTTTTATACTAATCTTCCTACCCTAATTTACAACATCTTATCGTATATCAAATATCTGAAGTAAAATATAAAATAAATTATAATAATTAATCACAATAATAAATTTTTATAATATTAATTATAATTATAATTATTCATACTTGATCTGTGTAAAAAATATTGGTAGTATCAACTCATATTTTATCAAAAAAATTTTACAGTTTACGTTTTAAAATTTATGTACCCAAAAATTTTAAAAAAATTTCACTATGCAACTTTTCAAAATTTCCTGACAAACTATTCTGTATCAAAAAACTTGATTTGATTATGTTGGTAATATTTGAAATGGTAATAAAAAAATGAATTTGAGTATGTTAAATAGTAAATTTTTTTAAAGGTAAAATCAATATTTTAAAAATATTGTGGGATATATATCTGGGGGTACATAGTCAACTTGCCTTTTGTAAAACATATTTGGGCTTTGATAGAAAGAAAACACGTATTTGGGCTTTAATCAAAACACGTATTCAAACCCAAATAAAAACTAGGGTTTGTCTTCACAACCCTTAAAAAGCCACGAAACAAATCAAACCAGTCTCTGTTCACTCTTAAGGCGCCAGAGATCAAAGAACCCTAGTGCTCCGCCGCAAACGCAATGGTGCACGTCTCTTTCTACCGCAACTGTAAGTCGTTTCTCCTCCGATCTACATCACCGTTGTTTTATTTGTTTTCAAAAACTAATTAACCGTCGTTTACGTTTCAGATGGGAAAACCTTCAAGAAGCCACGTCGTCCATACGAGAAGGAGCGACTAGACGCTGAGTTGAAACTCGTCGGAGAGTACGGACTCAGGTGCAAGCGCGAGCTATGGAGAGTACAGTACGCCCTTAGTCGTATTCGTAACAATGCTAGGAACCTTCTTACTCTTGATGAGAAGAATCCACGTAGGATTTTTGAAGGTGAAGCTTTGCTTCGTAGAATGTTTCGTTATGGATTACTTGATGAGACTCAGAATAAGCTTGATTATGTCTTAGCTCTTACCGTTGAGAATTTCCTTGAGCGTCGTCTTCAGACACTTGTTTTTAAATCTGGTATGGCTAAGTCTATTCATCATGCTAGGGTTCTCATCAGACAGAGGCATATCAGGTATATACGTTTTTTCTTTTTGTATTTCGATTTTTGTTTGTTCAAATTTTTTCATTTAATCAATTGTTTGATTTTGTGATAAAATTAAATAGTATTGTTGGTTAACATTTGCTTATATTTATTATTTTTATTTTAGACTACAAAATTGAATGTTTTTGTTTTTGTTGGTTTCTACATTTTTAAGTTTCATGAATCGTTTATGGGTAAATATAGTATGATTTGTTAAGATTTTAGTTTAGATTTTAGACTAAAAAATTGATGTTAGCTTAGAGTTGTTCCCAGCATTTTTAAGTTTAATGAATCGTCAATGAATGGCGCTTTTCTTTGACCTAAAGTTGATATCTTCAATGGTCTCTGCATGAAAAGATTGACAGATATTTTGATGATGAATTCTGAGCTAATTTTCAATTACAGTTAACTTGTAATGTGAATGTATTTGATAATTTCTATTTTCTTAATAATATTAAAATCTGATTATAATTGATAATTCACTTTGTTAAGAATTTTTTCCAATGTGTGTATTCATTAGGGAGAATAGTTACTTTTTGTTCTAAATATTTTATTACTGTTTTTAGGTCATGATCTAATAGGTGTGTAAGTGGAAATGGCAAATCCAACCTAAGAAAACTGAACAAAACCAACTCAAACATACTTTATTCAACCAATATGAACTGGTTTGATTAAAGAGTTTTTGTTTTGAAAACCGTTCATGAATGTTTAATATATCATTTTTATACTACCTGTCCAGACCACTTAGGCAAGCCCCTAATCATTTTACAACTAACATCTGAACTAACCTAGAGATCTCAGTTCTCCTCAGCACTGCTGCCAACCATCATCAGCTGAGCTTATTTTTCGGCCAGCCTATCATCTTGACGCAGTTTCTGTTCCCTAAGCAGTCAATCATCCACTAAGGAATCCTCAAAAACATTAAGACACTTGGTTGAAACTAATAAACCTAGACATGTATTACTTGTTTTGAATTGAGTTTGGAACTGTTTTGTCAAAAACAGATTTTGGAACTAAATTTAATAAACAATAAATTTGACTATCTCTTTGTTTTCTCTTTTGGTTATTGAGTTTTTTTGTTATTTGTGTTTTGCAGGGTTGGTAGGCAGGTGGTGAACATCCCCTCTTTCATGGTTAGGGTTGACTCACAGAAGCACATTGACTTTTCACTCACAAGTCCCCTTGGTGGTGGACGTCCTGGAAGAGTGAAGAGAAGGAATCTCAAGGCTGCCGCCAAGAAAGCATCTGGTGGTGACGGAGATGAGGAGGATGAGGATTAAACTGTTGCTGCCATTATCATAGTTGCATTCTCTATTGAAGTTAAATCTTTTGTCAGCTGTTATGATTTTGTCCCTAGTCTATCATTATTGACTGCTATACTATTTTGTTTTTTCATCCTTGGTACTAATTTGAGAATGTACTTTGCCTGAGATATTATGTTGTTTTTGAACTAAATTATTTTTCTAAAGTTTTTTCCCGAATAATTTATGATTATCAAAGAGTTATAGCTTTAACTTCACATGTTTTTCACTTCTAGCTAGAGTCCTGATTTTGCAGGCTAACACATTAAGCAATAGTATCATGAATTTGTTTTAAGCAGATTATCGTACGTGAATCTGTGTCAACATCATTTTACCGGCCGGTCATGCCCTTATCTTATTTCTCTTTAGTTTCAATTTGGTTCTCTTCTAATTTTGAAAGTTTAAATTAGTGTTGTTTTTTAAATTAAGGATGGTCATTTAACTTTTTAATTTAGGTCTCGCTATCATTCTTATGTTTTTTGTTATAATTTGGTACATGGGTTTGTAGCTCTAGCTCTGATTTTCTGCGGTCATCTCACTCGTATTGCATGTCATTGTTTTCTTTCGTCGAATCGTAGTGACATCTGTTGGGAAAAATCTCATATGGCTGCCATTTTTTCTTTACACCAAACATCCCCCGTATCTTATTGCGTTATACGTGGTGGGGATGCTAAAGTTTACGAACATGGAACAAACGAAAAGAAAGAATTGCTCTATATTAAACTTGAAATGCACGTTTTTTTGACTGTTCTCACCAAGCTCACACATCTTTCCTAGAGATGACAATTTTTTTTGGTGAATTTGTTCCTGATAATATGACATTGATGTGAGATAATATGACATTGATGAGAGTGTAAATGGATTACAATAATTTTACATTGTCATTCAATTTTAAGCAAATCACTTTGTATAATTTTGAAAGTAGGACTGACAAAGTACTATTGGACAGTGAATGACTTGTTATTGTTTAAGATATGAAGCTTTGGTGGCTTTGAAAGGTAATTATCTTATCACTGCCCTCTCCTAATAGAGAGTGTGACCCTTGCTCCCGAAGCCTTTCAGATCTCTGGATGTGTGGCTGGCTGATGCAAAGTTCTAGCAACTTGTACGTGATGAATGGCGTCACTTAGAAGCGCATAATATGCATAACAGATTGAAAGCATTGAAGTTCCAATAAAAAAATGGAATAAGAATATTTTGGAAACATACATAGAAGAATTGAGGAGCTGGAAAATGAATTGAAGAGAATTGACGCAGTAAGTGAGCGAATATTGTGTCTCTCAAGTCTGGATGTGGCTCAAAAAGAAGGAAAGCTATTGGTTCCAAATGGCAAGATCATAGGCGATGACATTGAAAGACAAGATATTTCCATATGCTTGCTTCTATTAGAAAAGGCAAGAAAGCAATAAAATTGTTAAGAGTGGAAAACAACATGCTCACTACAACAAAGAATAGTATGAGGAAAGGCCTTAATTGCTCCAGCCAATGATTTGAACTTTCTGCACCTCAAGACTGATTTGAACTGAGTTTCCGTAGCTGTGTTTATGCAGCAGTCTGACCAATGATTTTTCATTTTCTCTGCTTGACTATTTAATAATTTTTTTAATTACAATTAATTTTCAAATCAATGTCATTTTCTGGCCGGCGTTTAGTCGGGACATGTAAAAGAATTGTCTACCATGAGCAAGTGTTATTTTTATCTGTAGTTGTCAATCATAATCGGTAAATTTTTTTAAAAATTTAATAATGAGTAAAATAATAATTTATATTTATACTCATATATTCCTATTCAGAACAACGAAGAACATAAATCCTAGTTCGCTTTTAGTTTTTAGATCCAATCCGACCCTTGTTTTTGTATTGATTGTGATTGCATTTGAGTTACTTTGTAGATAGTTATAGGTTGGATTTATATAACATAATTGTTAGATTTTTGGTATAGATCTACTATTTTATTGCCATAATGATTTATTAAATTTTTTTTTTTGAAAATATTTGGTGGAGTGTTTAATTGTGGTATGGATCGTAATGAAATTATGAAGCTTTTGCATTCGTCAATGACATCAGAAATTGTTGAGAAGCATGAAGATATGAAAAATATTTTGCTTGAAATTTTGTTTTTATTTTGTGAAATTAATGTATATATTTGATTATAGGGAGTTGGTGATAGTTGATACGAGGAAGATGTTGAAGAAAATGACAAGGGAGATTTTGGATGTAAATTTGTGGAGGAACATGCTCTTAACTGTGTTGGTGATGTAGAAAAAAATGAATTTCAAAGAAAAAAGTTCTAATAAAATAATGAGATAATTTTCTGGATCATGAGGTTGCATTTATGATTTAGAATCTACAGTTGTTTAAATGGGTTTGCTGCTACAAAAAAATACAGTTATTAAGAGTTGTAATGGTTAAACTTCAACAAAAGTAAAGTTGTTAGGAATTGTAATGGTGAAATAGTTCAACAAACATTTCTTTGTCATAGGAAAAATATACAAGATGAAAAATACAACAAATCTGTTAGCAGAAAATGAGAACTTTAAAATTTGAAACACAAATTATACGATTTAATATAATTAGTCACACTTTGAAATTTGAAATACAAATTATACGATCCAACCGTTCGATCTAATCTAATTAGTCGTACTTTGAAATTTTAAACACAGATTATACTATCCAACCGTTCGATCTAATCTAATTAGTTGTACTTTGAAATTTTAAACACAAATTATATGATCCAACGATTCGATCTAATCTAATTAAATACACTTTGAAATTTTAAACACAAATTATATTATCCAACCTTTCGATCTAATATAATTAGACACACTTTGAAATTTTAAACACAAATTATATTATCCAACCTTTCTATCTATTCTAATTAGTCGCACTTAGAAATTTTAAACACAAATTTTACAATCCAACTGTTCGATCTAATATAATTAGTCGCACTTTGAAATTTCAAACACAAATTATACTATCCAACTGTTCGATCTAATCTAATCAGCTGCACTTTAAAATTTTGAACACAAATTTTACAATCTAACCGTTCAATTTAATATAATTAGTCACACTTTCAAATTTTAAACACAAGTTATATGATCCAATCGTCCGATCTAATATAATTAGTCGCACTTTGAAATTTTAAACACAAATTATATGATCCAATCGTCTGATATAATCTAATTAGCCGCACTTTAAAATTTTAAACACAAATTTTACGATTCAACCATTCTATCTAATCTATTTAGCCGCAGTTTGAAAATTTAAACACAAATTTTACGATATAGCTGTTCGATCTAATCTAATTTGTCGCACTTTGAAATATCAAACACAAATTATATGATACAAGCGTTCGATCTAATTTAATTAGTCGCACTTTAAAATTTTAAACGCAAGTTATACGATCCAACCATTCGATCTAATATAATTAGACGCACTTTGAAATTTGAAACACAAATTTTAAGATCCAACCATTTGAACTAATCTAATTAGTTGCACTTTGAAATTATAAACAAAATTTATACGATTCAACTATTCGATCTAATCTAATTAGTTGTTGTAACACCCCGATTTTCAAAGCGATGGTGTATTTTTTTTTTTTCCAAAAGAAATTAAAATAAATCAGAGAATTAAATAAGGTAATACCTTTGGATAAATAATTGAGTCATTATAATTTACAAGCAGCGGAAAAATTTCTCAAAATATGAATCCAAAGTATTTACGCAACAACAAATGATACATGGAACCCATTCAAATAAGATGTCATACTGACAATATTAGTAAAGGTACAGTTTTCTAGTTCAAAATAACGTAATCCAAAAGAAAGACATTTGTTCCCTCTATGTCATCCTAATCTGATCATTCTACAAAAAACTATAGCTATACACCCTGAGTGATCTCCACGCGCCCCGTGAGATCCTCCTAACATAGCTCCAGTCAAGCATTCCCATTTACATTCCCATTCGTAGGGTACGAACTGGTAGGATCGTCCTGGCTCTCATCTGAGGGCAAAGCCCAGATTTCCACAATAGTTGTAAAGGGTCACCAACCGAAATTAACAGTTAACACATAACATTTAAGTTTTTAAATGCACAAAATAACCTTTCAACTAAGTATGCACCTTAAAAGGATTTTCCATATGCTAAACGTCCATATAATATTTGCCAAGTAAAATGAAATCAAATAAGGTTTTCAATCAATCAAGTAACGAGTCAACCGACCAATCCATTGATGAATCAATTTGGGCAATCGATGGTATGACTCAGAATAAAAATTTCTACTGAGCAAATCGATTGGGAAATCTATTTTCGTAAAGGTTTTCAGTGAAATCTGTATTCTGGGTATGCATCAATCGATTGGGAAATCGGTTTTCTTAAATAGCTGAGCCCCTGTAACTTGCCAAATCGATTGGGAAATCGATTTTATAAATAGTTGAGCCCTTGTAACTTCCCAAATCGATTGGGAAATCGATTTTATAAATTCAGTAGCAAAACAGCATGTCTGTATTCGAATACAGCTTTCTGTATTCGAATACACATCAGACAGCAACAGGAAAACAGCAAAATTCAGCAAAAATCAGCTTTTTAAAGGGTTTCAAAACCAATCAACACTTACACACAAATCCGAACAATCACACTTAGCAATTCCCACACAATCACCACGACAAATTGGGTTTCGAAATAGTTTTACAATCCATCACACTTACACACGATAATTAATACATAACACTTAGCAATTCCAACACAATTACCACGACAACTTGAGTTTCAAAATAGTTTACAATTAGTCACACTTACACACCAAATCAATACATAACACTTAATTATAACTTGATTCAGACACGACTCGTGTGCCGAGCACCCTAATGCAATGCGTATATACCAAAATGCATTGACTCGGAATTTCAAACCAAAACCCTCCTCGAAGGGCCGTAAATCATAATTGTACCGTCTATCGCAGGCCGACGTACCAGTTACCGAGGTGCCACCTATCACGGGTCAACACGATTTACTAAAAAACGTAAATCATAAACGTACCACCTATCACGGGTCAGTACTGTTTACCGAGGTGCCACCTATCACGGGTCAGCACGATTTACTAAAAGAAAAAAATCATAAACGTACCACCTATCACGGGTCAGTACTGTTTACCGAGGTGCCACCTATCACGGGTCAGCACGATTTACCAAAAAGCGTAAATCATAAACGTACCACCTATCACGGGTCAGCACGATTTACCAAAAAGCGTAAATCATAAACGTACCACCTATCACGGGTCAGCACGATTTACCAAAAAGCGTAAATCATAAACGTACCACCTATCACGGGTCAGCACGATTTACCAAAAAGCGTAAATCATAAACGTACCACCTATCACGGGTCAGCACGATTTACCAAAAAGCGTAAATCATAAACGTACCACCTATCACGGGTCAGTACTGTTCAAACACACATTAAGTAAACAAGATATTAAGAGATTCCCCATTCTTAATACTCGTTTAACCCTAATGGTTTTCAAATTCCACACAAAACAACTCAAACATATTATCAAAACCAAATCACAATTCACACCAATTCACGTCTCAAATTTCATAAGCATCAATTATGAACACGTCAAACACGATTAACACAAATCATCACAACATACCACTCAAACACCTCAAATTTCATTTACTCAAAATCATACACAAATGAGTTAAAGTCATTTTCCACGAAACATTCATCAATAACACCAAAACCTAACTCCAAGATTTTACCCAAAAAGCCTTAGATTCATTTTTCCCCAAGTCAACACTCTAACCCTAACAAAATTCTTTTCCACACAATCACATATAAGTCCCTAAATGCAAACTAAAAGTTTGGAAGGAGCCCTTACCTTCACGTTAGCTTTAACGTTCGGTTACGGTACCGCGAGTAAATCCGGTAAAATCTCCGCTCGCAACGTCGCCTCCAAAGTTGGTTCCCTAGCACCGTAGCGTGGTAGTGAGCAACTTTTCCTTCTATCTCTTCGCGAAACGAAGCTTAGATCTAGATGAAACAGGGAGGTTTGTGTTTGACGGTTTTGAAATCCCTAACACCGTTTTTCTTCGTTTTCGAATCAAAGAGGAAGAGTGAAGTTGAGAAATCCTTGTCCTATCACCCACCCAACCTTGGGTTTCTATTCTTGAAGCCAAAGAAAGAAAAAAAAAAAAAGCAAAATCAACGAAGAAGAAAAAGGGAGATGGAGGGTGAGCGCGAGGCAGAGGAAGAAGAAGGAAAATGTTACGTTTTCTTTCTTTTGCCTTTCTTTCCTTTCCTTTTCTTTCTTTTTCTTTCTTTTCTATTTTCTCTTCTTTCTATTTCCTCCTCTTTTCCCTCCACACAAACATATATATATGTTTATATATATTAATTATAATTAACAAATATCTCAAAATAACTAGATATTTGTTAAATTACCATTTCACCCATAACGCATTAAAATTTTCGTAAATGATTCACCGCAGTTAATTTAATTTAATTATCGACGAGTAATTCTAATCGGCATCAAAATATCTTTTTGGTCATATAAACTCCAAAATATTAATAACTTTGGCTAAAAAGCCTCCGAGTTCAATACTAAAATACACTAAAATACATAAAGTATACTTTAAAATTATGGGTCTTATAGTTGTACTTTGAAATTTTAAACACAAATTTTACAATTCAATTGTTCGATCTAATTTAATTAGTCGTATTTTGAAATTTTAAGCTCAATATTTATTTTAAATTAACATTACAAATTATACAATTGGAAATAACAATAAAATTTTGTTTGATTGAATGAACAATGTGGAGAAAGAACGAATGAGAGTTGATAAAAACAAAAATACAACGTTGGTAGTCAATCACATTAGCACAACTCCCATAACATGGATTTTCAATTTGTCTCTCTTTCGACAAGAATGAATGCAATAAAAAACACCAAGTTGATGAAGGACATGGTGGTGGAGGAACATGAACTATGTGATTAAGATCTGTTGAACATTTTCGGAGAAGAATTAGGAACTAAAACATGATTTCAGTAGAACAAGCTTCCACTTCAACATCAAAACGTTCATAAAATCATTATAATGAAATGAAGGTCTTGAAAACCTTCATTATAAATTACATAAAATCATTATTGCATATTTGAAAGAAAAAAATACATAAAATTTTCTAAAAGAATTTTTACTATAAATTCAGTCCCTCACAACAATATAAACACACAAATTTAACAACAACAAAAAATACTATCATAACCAACAATAATGACAAATATCGAAAGATAATTCAAAGAGAAATATTGAGAGGTTTTGAGACTATCTATGTTTGGTTTTATTTAGTTTCTATATTTATCTTCAATTAATGAAAACTTTTATTCCCATAATAATAAAATTCTAATTTTTTTAGTTTAAAAATTAATCAACTTAATCATTACAGCTTATTGCAACATTTTCGATTTTTTTTTTATTTAGTTACAAAACATAAAAACAAATATCTTTTATTTTTCAATATCAATCTACCTATTTCTTTTCTTGTCCTCTGTACATTCTATTTGTATTAAAAAAATTATTAAATAAGTAAAATAACTACAATAATTTCAATTCTTAATGATTCATTTATATATATATATATATATTTCATTTAATAGTACATAAGTAAAAAAATATTCAATTATTTTAATTTTGTCAAATATTTATTTATAATTTACACACCATTACATAGATGCATTATTTATTTATGTTTCTATAACGAAAAATTACAAATAGGATTTGCAAGATATTTTAAAGATGTCTTAGAAGATATATGAAACTTCATTAATTACAACTTTGACAACTCACACAATGTAACATTCAACAAAGATTTTAACAATTCACTATTAACATACAGTTGGATGAATTCCAATCTCATTCCAAAAATTTAGCTCAATGTATATATATATTAAAAGAGAAAATATCAAATTACACTCAAAATTATACTTATTCAATAACATCGTATTTAATATTTTTATTTATTTAAAATCAACGATTAAATTGAAATATACTATCATATAGATTATAACTATAAATTTCAACATTAATCTATGATCATTTTCTATGTCATCTTGATTTTATTAATATTAAGATCAAACGTGTAATTGTATAAATTGTTAATCTATGTTTGATTTATGGTAAATACTCGTAAAGTTATTAACATGGTTGATCAAGATTCACCAACTATATAAAATATTTTATATTATTAATGTATAAAAATTAAATTTTTACTATTACTATTAAAAAATTTAATTCATATGCACCGTGTAAAAAATGGTTACAGTGGATTAATTAAAAAACTACTTATAAAATCACTTCGTATGATGATTGTGTAAATTTTTTGAAGTGTGATACATATGAAACTTTTATTAAAAAAGCATACTTGACTGAGACACCAGAATTTGAAATTCCACCTACGAAAACACGGTTTCAAAGGTTATATTATATTAGTTCTGTTTTATTTTCCTTCCTATTTTGTTCAAACAAGTAAAAAAAAACTCCTAGAAATGGATTCTCTCAAAATTTTCAAAGGATATGACAAAGTAGAACACAAACACGACAACCTCGAAGATCAACAAATCCAACCACAACACCACCTTCACAAAATCTCCAAACCCCTCATTACCACAATTTCCATCATCATCATCACCATCCTCTTCCTTACTCTCACTTTATCTTTCACCCTTTTCCACCACCAAACCAACACCGAGTCACAAAACCCCCTCAACTCACCCAACTCAATCCGATCCATCTGCAACGTGACTCGCTTCCCTGATTCATGCTTCACCGCTTTATCTTCCTCAAATCAAAACCCCACCGACTCAAAAACCATCCTCAAACTCTCTCTTCGTTCCTCCATCGACGAACTCACCAAACTCGCATCGTCGCTCGGAGCAAACTCCAACGGAAACGCGCTCGGTGATTGCAAGGAACAGATTGATGACGCGGTGAGTCGACTCAACGACTCAGTCTCGACGGTTACTAACGGCACCGTGAATTTAACGGATGTTGAAATTAACGATATTCAGACGTGGGTTAGTGCCGCGTTGACGGATCAAGAAACGTGTGTTGATGGATTGGAAGAGGCTGGGTTTTCTTTGGGTACTGTTGATAAGGTAAAGAAAATGATGAAGAAATCGAATGAGTATACTAGCAATAGTTTGGCTATTGTTGCTAATATACGCAATTTGTTCCATTGAAAAAGTTTTGGGTAAAACCCATTTTAGAAGCATTATCACTTATGCTTCTCACTAAGTACCAAGTGAAAACTCAAATTAATTTTGGAATTATCAAAATATCATTCTAGTTAGTTTAGTCTTTCACGTTGTAAATGTTAAAGACTATTTTGACTAAGAGTTATTACCATGATTCGAGAATTAATTTGAATTTGAACGTGCAAATTGTAACTTTATGATGTATGTATATATTTGTTGGGATTGGATTTGAGGAAGCCGATAAATCTCCTCTGTTTGTAATTGATTTCTTCATTTCATACTTTGTTAAGATTTTTTGGTTTTGATTTATTGAAGTAACCATCAAGAAACCTACTTAATCCACTACTAAATTTGAATTTGCTTTTGCTGCTATTACTGATATATGACTTAAGAACTAGAGGGTTAAAGAAAAAGAAAATATCATCACCATTATGGACATTAGTTAGAAAAACTAACATAATAGTATTATTAGTTATGTTCATGTAATTTGAGCATATATGTAGTAGTATAGCTAGAGTAGAGGTTTTAGTTCCAATTTTTCTTCATACATATAAAACTAATGAGATTGATTACTTATAACACTAGATGGATTTGTTATTATGAACAAGTATCCTTCAAGATCTTAGTCACTAATGCATGCACAAAAGCAAGCCTCAATCACTTGAGACAAAAACAATTGAGAAAGCTAACAATGCTTAACGAAACAGAAACAAAAGGTCAGTTACAACAAGCTAAGAGTTTGTTAAGACTCCTTAAATATCTTCCAAGTTCGTGTGTGATATCCTCCACATGTTGGAGGGTGGAAAATGTCAACCATGCCAAACTTGCCAATGAGATCATGGAAAATATGAAGGTTGGAAAAATATTCTTTGAATTTTCTCCTTTATTACTTAGAAAGTAGGCAGGAGATTCCACAATTATCCAATTCTAAGTAGAATCAAAAGAACACTTGATTTTCCCCATTACTTGAAATTAAGTATAACTCCTCAATCATCTTTTTTTGAAGAAAAGGAACAACTCTTTGGATTTTCTTTATTACTTAGAAAGTAAGTATGGCTCTCTAGTCATCTTGTTCGAAGTAGATGAAAATCTATTTGGATTTCCCCCATTACTTAGAAAGTAGGTATGATTTCTCGATCTCCTTTATGTATAGAGAGGAGAATGAGTAAATGACTCGCACCAACATATATATTCACTTATTTTTACAGGTAATTACTCGTACATACAATGTTTATTTTTACCATATTTGTTGTAGGTAGTTTTGTTACATAACTAATAAGTATGAGTTTAATTGATATTCTTATTTTTGAAGTAGAATACTCTTGTACTCTTGTATGGAAACATGAATCAACGTAGAGGGTGATGTGTGTGGGGGTGGGGGAAGTGATAGAGATACCTAAAATAAGAGAAGTCATAATCTTTTTATGTAAGGGCCCTTCACGGGTCTTATATCTTGGCCCATATCCACAATGGGCCACATATCCATCATTTCTACATCTTAGTACATCAGCTCCGAGTTCAATTGATCAACAAATCGACTCCATTAAGATAGACCAAATATTTTAATATTAAAAATATGAGATAATTAATATATTAATTTTTTTGATTAAATTATAATTTAATTGGCTTTAATTAAAAAATAAGAGCAAATTATGCTACATAGCTCTTTGTGAAACAACTCAATCCCTCTTATTTACACTGTTATTCACGATCTCTCGTCACCTTTTCCATCATTAAAAATAAACGAATTTATGTCTTATGTGAAAATTGCACCCAAAATCTAAAGGTTAAGTCAACAGTTCATTTCACTATTAATTCATATATTTTGTTTATAAAAAAAACTATTTTTATAAATGTGACACTTTGTGATGGAGTGAGTACTAATTTATTTTAAAAACGAAAAAATAGAATTGGATATATTGATATGTAAATAGTATTTTAGAAAGACAATACTTAAAATTGACATATTAAATTGATTATTCATTTAATTAATATACAGACAAATTACAGTTAGTATTTATAATTAAGAACAAAATAATATTACAATAAAAATAATAAATAATTCTCTATTTTTAAAGATAAACTAATAAAACAATTTAAATTTTTAATAAATTTAATTTTACAATAAACTATTTTTTTTATATTATTAATAATATTTAACTTTTATATTAACTACTGATAAAATCATCTACATAATTAATTATGATTCATGAATCACGAAAGAAATTTAACTACATGCAAATTAAACTCAATCATAAAATTATAAAGGCTAAATTACATTTGTGGTCCTTTAACTTAATTTCAGGTAACGTTTTAGTCCCTTATCTTTTATTTTTCTCCCGATTTAGTCATTTATTCCTAATAATATCAAATAAAGTATGAAAATATGAGTTTATTTGAAGATTTGCGTTACAGATTTGATGAAATTTGTATTATATTGAAGAATATAATTAATTTTATGAGTTTTGATTGAATTTTTTTTTGAATTTTTGTTTAAAAAAGGATAACGTTGTTGAAATTTTAAAACATAAAATATCAAATTATTATTTAAAATTAAAATAAAGGACTAAGTCGGAAAAAAAAAGATAAATGACTAAAACGTTACCTGAAATTAAGTTAAAGGATCACAAATATAATTTAGCCAATTATAAAAATTGAAGTTTACCTTACAGCATATGCTCTCTTCGTTGTTTGGAATAATTAAACCGTCTAGAGAACGACATATTTAATCATTAAACCCCTTCTACACTTTTTTAATTCAGTAGTGGAGTAAGATTTCATTTTTTGTATGGATATTTGTGTAGTTATGAACCGTTGGCATCATGAGTTAGAATAGCACACAACCATTTCCTGTCGGTTGACTGAACAATTCATGACAATGTGATCTACTAATTAAACACTATTAAAGTTTATCAGCCTAAGATGCGATTTTCTAAGTCACACGTACATCACATTAAAAGTTAAATATTTATTAAAAAAAATAATAGAGAACATAAACCTTATTCAAAAATTGAAAAGAAAAAAAAAAAAACTTTGAATTAAACATGTTATTTGACCCTGGACGAATATTATATATTTTGGTTTCCTTCTCTTACTTATGTTTTGTTTTTATTTGTCTCATAAATCATTTTTGTAAAAGGCTCATAACTGGTTGTAAACCTATTCTTTTTGCATGCCTTCCCTTCGCATGAGTATATCTCCTACAATTTGTTTCTTTTGCATCTCTATCCTTCAATTCTTTTTACATTATCTCGAAATCATTAACAATTATGAGACGTAAATTATCATCAATGACAATAATATTCAATATGTCAAACTCGACACTATAGCTTTTGATTGTGAAATGATATCTAAATTAAAAAGAGATTTGATGATTGTTCTTCTTTGACACTTTATCACTCCAAGAACCTTTAATTCCCATATTTGTATAATAATGATTCTCTCGAAGATGATATGTGTTAACTGAATTAGATAAGTTGAAACTAAAGACCTCGTGAATTACTTTTTTAGGACTATTTGCAGTTTGAATCTATGATTCCTGAAGAGTCTTCATTATGGTCTTTGATTCCCCAAAATTAATTGAGTTTGACTCAAGTTTCATCACAAGTCTTGTCAATTTTCTTTTCTTGATTGGAGGGAGAAATCTTGAATAACAATGGTGTCTCTTAGTTTTAAGGTTGAAGATATGATAATCAAAAATAGTGTTAACAACTCGATGAATACTATTATCGTTGTTTGTATCTTCAATTTCGACATTGGCCGGAGCAATATTTTTAGGTAGATACTTCTTTACCAATTCCTTTTCCACTATCGCATCTTCAACATAGTGTGTTATTATATGTTCATTAGAATACTTCTGAAATTTATCTATAGAAATCCCTACAACCTTACCAGTTCTGCAAAATAATGGCAATCTTTTATTAACAAAAAATGTATACTATTTTGATTCAACAAGAATGCGATCTCTCAATTCTTGTGTCATGTCCAAATAAATCAATACTATAGCAAAATGTCCCAATGTTTTTGAATTGGTTTCTTCATCAAGAGATAGAGAAGTGTCAATACTTGAAGCGATTGTGAAGATTATATTTGGCCTCAAATGTTCCTGAGGTAGATTGTGTATGAAATAAAAATGTCGATTTACAAGGAAGGGGGGTTTGAATTGTAAATGTACCTTTTAAAAATTCCTGTTACAAGCTTAAGAAAATAACTCAAGATTGATCTTGGTTAAGAAATAGAGAAACGGAGAACGTTCTTGATTTTATTATAAATCAGAGAACGTTCCTTGATTAGCTTAAAACAACAAATCAGTTTGTGTTTTATCTTGGTTAATCAATTAAGTTTAAAAAATAAAGAGATAGGATAGAGAATACCACACAAAGAAATATCCTGGTTCACCCAACTTGGGTTACGTCCAGTCCTCACACTGTGAGATTTTCCACTAAGTGTTTAAAACAAAAAACCTTCTTGATTTTACAGCACCTAGTCTAGATCAACCTTGATCTGTTTCAATCTCTATTAGTTTCCACCCAGAAAGCAACAACAACACCTATCTAACTTTGATAGGATTCAGTACTTAAACAAACTATAAAGAAACTCTTATAGTTTGAGTTTTTACAATAAGATTGTTTTTGACAGAATATGAGATTTCTCAACTCTTGTTTGAGAATTGATTCTTTTACAAATGATTCACTGATAATTACGCAATCTAATATGAGACTTTAGATCTGCTTCTTCTTTGCAAAATTTCAGAACTTCAAGTATGTGTATGTGAATGATTTGTGGGATTTTACAGCACTTGAAATTCTTTCTTTGCTCCTGGATATTGGCCTTCTATTTATAGGCTTTAGAAGCATTTAATGAGGGTCAAAAAGAGTTGTTGGCAGTGATTTGTATTTTTGATTGAAACCAATATTTCAGAATAAAAATAATCTAGTCATTGATTTAAAACTGCTTTTGACTTTTATGTTACAGCTTTAAATCAGTTTTGTCTTTTAGTTAAAAAGCATTTGAAGTTTCTCCCTTGATCTTGGATGGTACAGTTTCGATCTTGAGTCTTGAATGTAGCCAATCGAGTTTGGAGAAGAATTATAAGCCATTGCAGAAGAGAACAAACTGCTGCTGGAGTTATGCAGAAAACGGAGATTGATTATCAATCTGGATATGTCAATTTGATCTTTCTGGAGTTTTGATGATCAATCTGGAGTTTCTGTTTTGATCATTTTGGTTGTCCTTTGCAATGTCTTATAATATATCAAGGTTGATCAAACTTTCTTGACAGTTTGATTTTAGAGTTACAAACTGTTCTTATTTTTGACTGTTTTTGAGTCCTTTTATTTTAGTGATCAGATAGCCTTTTTGATCTGGGATGAATCCTACTTGTTCCTTGCCATGTACTGATTCTCTTTGAATAAATTTCCAAGGCAGACTCTTTGTTAAAGAGGTAGGAAAAGATTGGTCAATATGCTGTGATGAACATTTTTGAAACTGGAGATCATTCTCTGTTTTAATGTTCTTGTTGCTATCTTCTCTGCTTTTGCTTGATTCTGTTCTTAATTAAATTCACTCAAAAGTACAAGTTAAATTAACATAACATTTTAGAATCATAATTAACTTTCTTAATTAACCTTTGTTTATTTTCTTCAAAACTTTAAATATGGAGTTTATCTCAACAATCTCCCCCTTTTAATTCTGATTCTAAAATCAAGTTTTTAAAGAGCTTAAAAGCTCCCCCTCAATTCATGCAGTTTTTTAAATTGACAGAATTTAAAACACTATATGTGATAAACTGGTTTTTCATTTAATTGAGAACAAAATTACATAACTATGAGCAGAATTACATAATCAGTCTTTTTAATACAAATTAAAAGCTAACTTAATTCTCCCCCTTTGTCATTCAAAAAGGTAATAGAAAAACAACTAAGAAGCTAAGGAGGGAGAGGATCCTTTTGAAGAGGAGGATTTTCCTGGTGGAGGAACTTGAGGAGGAGGAGGAACCGAATGAGGTGGAACTCCCAGCTTGGGAGCAAGTTGCTCTGTGAGCCAAGTTCGCAGCAGAGTGATTTCCTGATCTTGCTGAAGCTGTCTAGCCATAATGACATGCAGTGCAACCATGATATCTGAATTGGAAGGTTCAGACTGGCGAGGAGTAGTGTGAAGATGAGTTGTTGGCTGGATGGTAGTGGCAACAACTCTATTGGGAGACACATAAATAGATGGAAGAGTGCCAAATGATGTGGACATAGATGGTAGAGACGCTGGTGGGGTAGACAAATTTGTAGATGGGGAAACATGTTCTGGGAAGTTCAAAAACTGACTAATGCTAAAAACAGAGGAGCTGGTTTTTTGTGGGGAAATAAAGAGTGGTGAGATGGTGCTCGTGTTTTGAGCAGTTAGAAAAGTCCCAAAATTCTGAAGTGGGGAGCGAAGAAGTTGAGAGAAAGAGATGAAGTCAGTTGAAGAAATGGTGGACGAAATAGGGAGAAAAGTTGAAGGATTCGGGTTTTTAGGTGGAGAACATTCTTGAAGAGGTGAAGAACGTTCTTGAGCAGGTTCAGGAACTGCTTCTTGTGAGTGATCAGATGAGGAGGGTGAAAAAGGAATGGGAATGGTGGTAGGCCATATTCGAGCTGATCTCTTTCTTTTGAGAGATGTGGGAAAAGAAGATGTGGTGGATGAAGGTGAGGCAGAAAGGTCTTTTTCATATGAGAGAGATTTTTGGTGGAGAATTTGGAGAGTTTGATAAGAGATTTTTCAGAAGAAAGGGAGACTCCAAAATACCTGAAGACTTTAGTCAATACCATTCCATAAGGTACAATATTCTTCTTGTAGTCTTTGGTTGCTGCACAAATCATGTGTTGAAGAATCACATGAGGCAAGTTTAGACGTTTGCAGTTTAGGAGATGGTGGATGAGCAGTGTGTCATTGTCAGAGACATACTCATGACTTCCACAGTGAGGAATTAGAGTATGCTGGCACATACTATTGAACACTTTAAGGAGGGGCTTGAGGTATGTTGACAAGTAGCGGGTTGAGTCTTCTTGAAACAAATTAGAGAGTACTTTAGTCTTTCGAAGATTCAAGACTGAGTACCAGTTGTTACCAAACACAAATGGGCCTTCTGTGGGCAACTGAAGGATTGAAGCCAAAATGTCTGGAGTTAGTTTGATCTCAACTCCCTTAACCGTGGAAATGATAAGGAATTTGTCAGCAAACGTCTTTGCATTGCAATAAAATGCTCGAACAACATCTGAGTAGTAGCATTCAGATGTTTGCAGGAATGAGGTCCATCCAAGAACATCTGTGTGATGTTGGACAACATTGCCTTCAATGATGAGGTTGCCAAAGACAAAGACTCATCCAATCCCAACTGGGCGTTGAGCCCATTTGTTTTTGAAGAGTTTGGTTTTGCTGGGAGGAATCAGAGGTGGAGTATTTTGTTTGGATTTTTTAGGTGGTGGGGATGGTTCAGATTCAGAAGAGGTGGAGGTAGAGGAACGTTCTAGAGTAGGAGAACGTTTGGCGTGTGTTGATGGGGAAGGTTGCGGATGAGGATTGGATTCTAGAGGAGAGACTGTGTGAGCAGGAGAACGTTCTTGATTTGGAGAACGTTCTAGTGATGGAGTAGAAAAGGGAGTTTGAACAAGAGAACATTGCAAAATTGGAGAATGTTCTTGAGGTTGGGGTGGGGAAATTGTGGAGAATGTTCTGGAGAGGCGGGTTGACAGTGTTTGAGGTTTTGTTTTGGAGCGAGGGTTTTTCTCCTTTGAGGGTTTGGGAGATTCTTTCGAGCAAGGAATTGCGCAATTGTCATGGCATTTTTTGTTTTCATTTTTTGTTTGGTTTGAGAAGGAGGTTCAGTTTGTTTAGTGAGAGGGGAGACGATTTCATTTATCAATCTCCGTTTTTGGTTTGAGGGAGTTGATTGTGAGGGTTCAGAGGAGAAAGCTGATTTGGATGGTGTGGTAGGTTTGGTGTTTGTTGGTGTCCTTGCTGATCTTGATGGTTGGGTTTTTGTGGGTGCCTTTTCTGATGATGGAGGGCAAGAATCAGAGGAATCATCAGTCTCAGAATCTGAGATGATGAAGTAATGTGGTTTTAGGTTTGATGGTTTTGAGGTTCCAATTCAGATTGAACCCTCATTGATCGTCGTTGAGGAATGGTTTGGTTACGCAAATGTGGAGGAACTTGAGCAAGGTTTGGTGTGGGACGATTGTATAGTGGTGGAAGAATAGTAGACAGATGATTGGGATTGAAGATTTCTTGGTTGTTGTCAGAAGAGGTTGAATCAGAGGGGGTGTGTGGTGGTGTTGGTCGAGGTGGTGGAGAAGGTGAATGTTCCACAAAATCAGATGAAGGGGATGAAGAAGGTGGTGAGGAGGGAGAAGCATTTTTGCGTGCTGATTGTTTGGTTCTCGCCATTTTTGTTTGTTGAGTAAGTGAGTTTAGAGTGAGAAAGATGAAGGAGAAGGCTGGTATTTAGATGCAGATTTTGGGAAAAAAGAAGGTGAAGAGGTTGAAAAAAAAGGAGTTGCTTTTCTGACTTGAGAAGAGGAAAAGAAAATAATGATTATTTTCTGACTAGTTGTTGTCAACCTAGGGAAGGAGGAAAAGAATTTTGGGGGCTATAAAGCTTGTGTCAGCACTCTATCTTCAGACAGAGAGACACATGTATTAAATGCCAAGATTTGCCTTTTTGGTTTTGAGAAGGAAGGTGATGACTCAGACAGAGAATGTTGTTTTTTCAGAACGGAGAATGATGCTCGCGAAATGGAGACTGATAAACGTTCTCTGTTTTCTGCAGAAGCAGAATTTATCCAGAATTTTCTGGATTTTTCATGATTTTCAATTTTTCTTTGATCAAATTGAAGCTATCCTCGACAAGAGGCTTTGTAAAAATATCAGCAAGTTGATTTTGAGTATCAACAAAGATTAATTCAATATCCTTCTTGTTGACATGATCACGAATAAAGTGATGTTTTATTTCAATATATTTTGATCTAGAATGCTGAATGAGATTCTTAGACAAATTTATCGCACTCGTATTGTCACAATAAATTGGAATACTGGAATAACTTACAGAGTAGTCTTGAAGTTGATTTTTAATCCACAAAACCTGTGAGCAACAGTTTGCTGCTGAAACATATTTGGCCTCTGTTGTTGACAAGGCTATTGTGTTTTGTTTTCTGCAAGACCAGCTGATTAATGCTTCGCCTAAGAATTGACATGCTCCACTCGTGCTTTTTCTTTCAATTTTATCTCCGGCATAATCAGCATCACAATATGCTATAATATCAAAATGTGAACCCTTTCTATACCAAAGACCAAGATTAGTGGTTCCAACAAGACATCTAAATATGCGTTTTACTGTTGTTAAATGAGATTCTTTTGGTGCTGATTGAAATCGAGCACATAATCCTACTGCAAACACTATATCAGGCCTACTAGCAGTTAAATATAGCAGAGAGCCGATCATTCCTCGATACTCTTTCTTAGAAACAGCATTGCCATTTTCATCTTTTTCTAAAGAAGAAGATGGATGCATATGAATGGCCATGATTTTTGATTCATTCATTTTGTATTTAACCAACAGATCTTTGTTGTACTTTTCTTGACAAATAAAAATGCCGTTTTCATATTGTTTAATTTGTAAGCTGAGAAAGTACCTTAATTCTCCCATCATGCTCATTTCAATTTCACTTTGCATATGTTTTGAAAAGCTTTCACACATTTTTTCATTTGTTGATCCGAAAATGATATCATCAACATATACTTGAACGATGAGTAAATCATTCCCCTCTGTTTTCTTAAATAGTGTGGTGTCGATTTTTCCTCTTAGAAAACCATTTTTAATTAGGAATGAACTTAGTCGTTCATACCAGGCCCTTGGTGCTTTTTTTAAGCCATATAGAGCTTTGGTAAGTTTCAAAACATGATTTGGTTTTGATTGATTTTCAAAACCTGGGGAATGTTTTACATATACTTGTTCATTTAAGAATCCATTTAAAAAAGCACTTTTAACATCCATTTGAAATAATTTGATAAGTTTATGAGATGCATATGCAAGAAGTAGTCGAATAGCTTCTAACCTTGCAACTAGAGCAAATGTTTCATCATAATCTATACCTTCCTGTTGATTATAACCTTGGGCTACCAATCTTGCTTTGTTTCTGATAACCTTACCTTCTTCATCTAGTTTGTTTCTGAAAACCCATCGTGTACCAATGATTGTTTGATCTAATGGATCAGGTACCAGAGTCCAGACTTCATTTTTCTCAAACTGCAGTAGTTATTCATTCATGGCATTTATCCAAGATTGATCAATAATTGCTTCTTTGATTGATTTTGGTTCGATCTGAGATATCATTGCCTTGTTGTTTTCATCATTCTTGAATGATTGCCTTGTTGTTTATCAATCTCTGTTTTCTGCAAACTGTTTTGCTGCTGTGTTTCGATTGGAGTTTCTTCTTCCTCATCCTTTTTACTTATATCTAAGTCATCAAACTCATCAAATAATATGTGCATACTTATTTCAACAACATTTATTCTTAAATTAAACACTCTATAACCTTTAGAGTTGGTTGAGTATCCAAGAAAGATTGCTTTATCAGATTTTGCATCAAATTTTCCAATGAGATCTTTGTTGTTTAAAATGTAACAATAACAACCAAAGATGTGAAAGTAATAGATGTTTGGTTTTCTATTTTTCCAGATTTCATATGGGGTTTTGTTGATGATCTTTTTGATAGATACACAGTTTAGAATATAGCAAGATGTGTTTATGGCTTCAGCCCAAAAATATCTTTCAACATTTGATTCTTCTAAAATAGTTCTTGCCATTTCTTGTAGTGTTCTATTTTTTCGTTCACAACTCCATTTTGTTGTGGAGTTCTTGCACATGAGAGATTATGAGAGATGCCAAGTTCATCAAAAAAAGTTTTAAATGAGGCATTTATGAATTCTCTTCCATGATCACTTCTTACAAAAATGATACTGGATTCTTTTTCATTTTGAACCTTTTTATAGAATGTTTTGAATGCTTCAAAAGCATCATCTTTTTGTTTAAAAAATAGTACCCACGTAAATCTTGAAAAATCATCAACAATAACAAAACCATATTTCATTCCTCCTAGACTTGTTGTTTTGACTGGCCCAAATAAATCAATGTGAAGTAGTTCAAGAGTTCTATTTGTTGTTACAAAATCTTTTGTATGAAAGCTACTTTTGACTTGCTTACCTTTGGCACAAGCTTCACATATTTTATCTTTTTCAAAGTTGAGTTTTGGTAATCCTCTAACAAGATCTAGTTTAGAAATCTTTGAAATGGTTTTCATACTGGTATGCCCAACCCTTTTATGCCAAATCCATTTATCTTTATTGATTGATATAAAACATGATTCATCAGGTAGTTCTTCAAGATATAAAATATATAAATTTTTCTTTCGATTTCCAGAAAATAGAATTTCTCCAGTTTTTGTTTTTCTGATTTCACATACCTTTGGTTTGAAAATGACTTCACATCCATTGTCACATAGCTGACTTATACTTAACAGATTGTGTTTTAAACCTTCCACATATTGAACATCATTTATTTGAGTAGAGTTGTCTTACCAATGGTTCCATTACCTTTAATCTGAGCTTGATTGTCATTTCCAAAAGTGACCGATCCTCCATCTTTCTTGGTGAATGTTATGAAGCAGTTTTTATCTCTTGTCATGTGTCTTGAGCAGCCACTGTCCATGAACCAAAGTTTTCTCTTTATATTTGGAAAACCAATCTGCATATGACATTATTTCAACCTTAGGTACCCACTTTGTCTTGGGTCCTGGAGAGTTAGCTTTAACATTTCCTTTTTCTTTGAAATGCTATATCATTCCTTTATTCTTGAAACTAGCTGAGTTTTTAGTTGTTGATTTAGAAATAGATTTAACAATCTGATTTTCAAAAGGTTTAAACTTTGGTTTGAAAGAGTTTCCAAGTCGTTCAGCTTGTGTTTTCGAACTTTCTCCATTTAGGAAATATTCTGGAGATTGTTCTCCTTCTTGCAGTTTTTTCACAACTGTGTTTTACAAAATGATTTCCTCTTTCAATTACCTTTTTTCCTTTCAATCTTTTCATCTCTTTTTCTAAAATAACAAGCAAATTCCAGATGTCCAAGTTTTTGACAATATGAGCATCTAGTTTTGCATTTCTTCCTTTCTTTCTGGGACAAAGAAATTTTCATATAGCTTGGTTTTTTGGGTTTGATTGAAACCTAGGTCAGCTTTATCAAAAATTCCTATTTGAGATCCCATAATGTTATGAAAGGTTTCAATGGCTTTAATGAAATTTAATAAATCTGTTTTGAGAAGCTCATTTTTATTTTTCAGTCGAACGTTCTCTGTTTGTAGTGCAGAACGTTCTTGACTTTCTTGATTTTCAAAAATCTATTTTTTTTGTTTCTTTTAACTCTTGAATGATCTTTTTTAGCATGTTATTTTTAGCCTCACTTTCTTCTTTTTATTCTTTTTCTTTATAAAGTTGTTCTTTTAAGGAACTGCATTTTTGAATAAGGAGATTTGAGTCTTCTTCTTCTTCTTCTTCTGAATCATCCCATGTTGCCATCATTGATTTCTTTTTGAAAGGAAATCGTTTTGGTGGATTTCTGTTTGAAGGACATTCTGCTTTGTAATGTCCTAATTTGTTGCATCCAAAGCATGTGACTTGACTTTTGTCAACCTCTGTTTTGGGATTTTTGTTTTGAAATTCCTTTTTGATTTGATCTCTTCTTCTCATCATTCCCTGTATTCTTCTGGTGAGAAGAGCAATTTCATAAGCATCTTCTTGTTCATTTTCTTCTAGTTCTTCCTCTAATTGTGCTGTGATTTTTTCTTGGGAAGCTTTTAGTGCTATTGCCTTTCCTTTCTTGATTAGTTTGTCTTCTTGTAACAATACTTCATGTGCTCTTAATGTTCCAATTAATTCTTCCAGAGGCAGTGATTCAAGGTTCTTGGCTTGACTTATAGCTGTTACCATTGGTATCCATATAATTGGAAGGCACCTCATGATCTTTCTTACTTTTTCTTGTATTTTGTAAGATTTGCCAAGGGAACACATTTCGTTTACTATTGTAGTAAATCTTGAGTACATCTCATCAATAGTTTCTCCTTCTTGCATTTCGAACAATTCGAATTTCCTTATACCAATGTCTATTCTTGTTTCTTTGACATGACTTGTTCCTTCATGATGAGTTTGTACTGTATCCCAAACTTCTTTTGCAGTTGTGCATTCATCTACCCTTTCACTTTCTTCTCTGCTTAAAGCACATGATAAGAATAACTGAGATTTAGAATTTAAAAGTACCTTTGCTTTATCATCGGCTACTCAGTCTGTTTATTTCTTTATGGCAGAGTTTGAGTCATCTTGATCAACCCTTGGTGTGAAGTCTCCATCTGTAATGATACGCCACATTCATGTGTCTTGACACTTTAGAAACAGCTGCATTTTGTTTTTCAAAAAGTAGTAATCTGATCCATCAAAGAGTGGTGGTCTGTTTGAGGATCCTCCTTCAACAATGTATTTTGCTTTCGACATTCTTCTAGATCTTTTCTCTAGCACTTGTTAGGTGTTTTTTGAACTTTCTAGAGATCAAAATCTGATGCCAATTGAAGTAAAAATGTCGATTTACAAGGAATGGGGGTTTGAATTGTAAATGTACCTTTTAAAAATTCCTGTTAAAAGCTTAAGAAAATAACTCAAGATTGATCTTGGTTAAGAAAATAGAGAAACTGATAACGTTCTTGATTTTATTATAAAACAGAGAATGTCCCTTGATTAGCTTAAAACAGAAAACTAGTTTGTGTTTTATCTTGGTTAATCAATTAAGTTTAACAAATAAAGAGATAGGATAAAGAATACCACACAAAAAAATATAATGGTTCACCCAACTTGGGTTACCTCCAGTCCTCACACTATGAGATTTTTCACTAAGTGTTTAAAACAAAAAACCTTCTTGATTTTACAGCACCTAGTCTAGATCAACCTTGTTTTGTTTCAATCTCTATTAGTTTCCACCCAGAAAGCAACAACAACACCTATCTAACTTTGATAGGATTCAACACCTAAACAAACTATAAAGAAACTCTTATAGTTTGAGTTTTTACAATAAGATTGTTTTTGACAGAATATGAGATTTCTCAACTCTTGTTTGAGAATTGATTTTTTTACAAATGATTCACTGATAATTACGCAATCTAATATGAGACTTTAGATCTGCTTCTTCTTTGCGAAATTTCAGAACTTCAAGTATGTGTATGTGAATGATTTGTGGGATCTTACAACACTTGAAATTCTTTCTTTGCTCTTGGATATTGGCCTTCTATTTATAGACTTTAGAAGCATTTAATGAGGGTCAAAAAGAGTTGTTGGTAGTGCTTTGTATTTTTGATTGAAACCAATATATCAAAATAAAAATAATCTAGCCATTGATTTAAACCTGCTTTTGACTTTTCTGTTACAGCTTTAAATCAGTTTTGTCTTTTAGTTAAAAAGCATTTGAAGTTTCTCCCTTGATCTTGGATGGTACAGTTTCGATTTTGAGTCTTGAATATAGCCAATTGAGTTTGGACAAGAATTATAAGCCATTGCAGAAGAGAACAAACTGCTGCTGGAGTTATGCAGAAAATGGAGATTGATTATCAATCTGGATATGTCAATTTGATCTTTCTGGAGTTTTGATGATCAATCTGGAGTTCCTGTTTTGATCATTCTGGTTGTCCTTTGCAATGTCTTATCATATATCAAGGTTGATCAAACTTTCTTGACAGTTTATTTTAGAGTTACAAACTGTTCTTATTTTTGACTGTTTTTGAGTCCTTTTATTTTAGTGATCAGATAGCCTTTTTGATCTGGGATGAATCCTACTTGTTCCTTGCCATGTACTAATTCTCTTTGAATAAATTTCCAAGGAAGACTCTATGTTAAAGAGGTAGGAAAAGATTGGTCAATATGCTGTGATGAACATTTTTGAAACTGGAGATCATTCTCTGTTTTAATGTTCTTGTTGCTATCTTCTCTGCTTTTGCTTGATTCTGTTCTTAATTAAATTCACTCAACATCACAAGTTAAATTAACATAACATTTTAGAATCATAATTAACTTTCTTAATTAACCTTTGTTTATTTTCATCAAAACTTTAAATATGGAGTTTGTCTCAACCGTATATACGAATCCAACATTGAACATTTGTTTTTTGTACCAAATTTGGATTGAAGTACTTTGTCCAAGAGGAAACGCGAAGAAGACCTGATTTCAAATTTCAAGTTCAAATTTTTGAATACTTTACAAATCATCATGAAAAGTAGTGGAAAACTCATACAATTCAATCCCGAGAGGAACAATTTGACATCAACCAATGGATTTCCATATTTTTAAATTTTTTTATGTTAAACTGACAACATGATTGGTTTATCACCTTTAGTCATGGTGACTTTACCATGAAAATTATTCTTTCACTCGCTAAACCTAGTTGGTATTTATAATACCCCAATATTTTATATATATTATATGTGTTTCTCAGTAACATCTTGATTCATTATTTAATGAATAATTTAGTTTATGCGTAATGAAATTTAAATAAATTGTAATGCCCTCTATTTATTTATTTAAATAGTTAGAACTATTATTGTATGTAATTTTTTTGACGTGACCATTATATGATAACTATTTCTTGAATGAACATTTGTTATATGATTTGTTGTCTATTTTATTTAATAAATTAATTTAGAAAATCATGAAATTGATGTGTTAGATGTTGTTTGTATTAATTATTATTTTGTGTGTGTTTCTAACGGTGATGATTATTTTTCTTGCTTGATTTACTTTAGTTGATAAAATTATTAGTTGAATTATTTAATAAATTGGAATTTATAGAATTTATTTGGATTGTTGTTTTATCTTGGTGCAAGAAGAGATTGCGTTAGGGGATTGTAGATCTGGTGTGATCCAACCCATATGCATGAGTATTCTTGCATGAAGATATTTTTTATACATCCACCTTAAAAAAAAAAAGGAAAGGCGCCAACTTGCTTGAGAAAGAAGAAGATTTGATATATTTTTTTGAATAGAAAATTCTGTCTTAAATATTTTGACCAAATAAATTAGGAAGAAATCATCGCCTTTTAATTTCTATCTCATCCCCCTCTCTCTCTCCTTGCCTTTTAATTCATATCTCATCCCCCTCTCTCTCTCCCTTACCTTTCATGTGTGACTAGATACATTAGCTTCTTCGACATACCTCTCTAATAGTCTAATTCCTTTGATTTCAAATTATTTTTGATAATTAAAGTTAACAAAAAATTGACCTTGCCTCTATTCTATTCCTCTTTCACATCCACTCACTAATACCCACCTATCTCACATTAAATTTTTCTAATCCCACAATTTTCCTACACTCATTAATAGTAAGCAAAAAATAGCTCCCTAACTTAAAAACCCTTTAGAGACAAATATTCTATAGATAGAAAAGAAAACGGCAACCCTAGACACCACTCATTATACCACCACCACATTATTGTTCATTCAAGAATCTTCTAAGTTTCACCACTCATTTTCGTGGGACTAAAGGTAAAGTTATCTCCATCAGTTTTTCCATTCCTTCATCTTGGTCCCTTCCAAACAATTTTTTGAAACATAGAGCTTAGTGCTAGGAAGTTAAACGACTAAGGTAAGGCTTTTTCCACACAAATCATAGTTAGACTGTTAGTTAGATGATATGAAATAAGTATATGTCATTGTTCGTCTTTCAAAAGGAATAAACATAAAATAATGATTAAAATAATAAAACCCTGAATTTTTAATGAGTTTGATATGTAATATACAATTTTTATGAAATAAAGTTCGATTTTTTTTGTTATATGTGTTAAAGTTTTAACTTTTCCGATGAATATGAAATAAAGTTTAAATTTTTATGTTATATGTATTAAAGTTTTATTTTTATGATTTAAGTGAGATAAAGTTTGAAATTTTATGTTGTGTGTTAAATTTTTAATTTTTATGATGTATATATGAGTTGAAGTTTGAATTTTTATGTTATATGTGTTAAAATTTTAATTTTTATGGTGTATATGAAATAAAGTTCAATTTTTTTGTATTATATGTGTTGAAGTTTTAATTTTTATGATGAATATGAAATAAAGTTCAAATTTTTGGTGATATGTGCTTGAGTTTTAATTTTATGATGAGTATGAAATCAATTTCGAATTTTTATGTGTATGTGATGAAAGTTAAAATTTTTATGGTCATCATTCTATGAATATATGATTCTTGTAATAAGGGCAAGTGGTACATGAATTTAGTGATTTTTGAATATGATGATGATTTGAATAAGTGGATTTTGAATGCATGTGACATGATTTTAGTGGGCTGTGTGAAAATCTTATATTTAATAATACATCATCATGTCATTACATATGCATATTTGTGGAAGTTGTCCTTGTGGCAGATTACTTTTCCACATTGGTATGAGCGATTTTTTTTGTATGAAAGTTGCCATAGTAACATGTTTATATCTGAATCATATAAATTTTAGGAGTATGCATAAGTATATATATTTTTATTACACAATTTTACTGTTTGCAATTTATTTCTTTTAAATTGAGAGTTTTTAATTTACATTTATTGGTTGCGTCATTTTTCCATATGTTTAGCTTTGGTTTGATGTGGATGATAGAAAATAATTGACTCTTACAAAAACATTTTAGATACTAATGACTTCAATGAGATTCAATATTAGTTGTTGTGATGTGTGTCGTAGTTTGACGAACGTGGGGCAAAAAAATGGATTTTAAAACTATTTTATAATAATAAATTTTCCACGATATTTCTAAATTTATTTTAATATTTCTTAACAAACTTTTTAAAAGTACTAGAAATACTGAAGTGGGTTTCCAACCATTAAGAATAGTTGATATTTCATCATTTTTAATTATAACATCTTTATGACCTTGACTCGAAAGGTTTTATTTTATTTTAGCATTTGCATAAACATTTTCTAAATATTATTAAATAAACGTTGTTGTTACTAATTATTTGAATGAATATTAGTCTACTAGTCTTGGCATTACAATATTCGAGGCCATACAATATTCATTTTATAGAATTTTGATAGTGAAGTTCAACCAATTGATATAGAGTTTTGATAACTCAAAAGAATGTTGCAAGATTTCTTAAGAGTTTGGGAAAAAGATTTGATTAGAGGTTGCAAAGTTCTAATCGTGCTGGCCGACAAAAGAAGTATTATTAGAATCTTTGTAGGTGTTGATTCACAAAGAATGACCCATGAGGGTGATTTACACATAGCATACATTGACGATACCCTAAGTCATAGGTCCAAACAGGAACTAAGCGCGGGAAAATGAAAAACTTTGCAAACGATCTGCGACATTGCAATACAAACACATAAACACAAAACAAGCAATATGAAAATGCAAAAAAAAAAAAAAAAAAGAACAATTTGGATGAAGGTGCTGAAAAACTCAAGAAATGGTGGTTTGAATTGTGTTGACCATTTATGAAAATGAAATTCGATTGCTAAACAAAAATGATGTATTCTTTATCATAACATTCTATTTGTGATTGTAAATCATTTTTGAGTAAAATAAAGTTAAATCATAAATAACTTAAACCAAATAATAAAGTTGAGAAAGAGAAGAGACACAAGTATTTTTTATACTAGTTCAGAACAACTGTTGCTACATCTAGTCCTCCATTTTCAGAGAAATTTTGCCTTAGTACAGTCAAGTACTAAATCCATTACTAAATCAATTGTATCCAAGTATTCTTTGTTTTGCATCTTCAGACTACGAGCATTCTTTTATCTGCCTCTTCATACTCCAAGTATTCATTTCTCTATCTCTCCAGGCTCCAAGTATTCTTTCACCTCTTTAGATACAACTTTTTTGGAATATAGAGTTGTTGCTACTATTTGTCTTGGATACATTCATTCAAGTATATGTGTGAGCTGACACATAATATTTCTTCAGATGTTTAAATCTCATTCCTAAGATAATACAATTCAATTCTTATATCAATTCAAGTGTATAAAAATAATTTGATTGATTTACATCAATTTCTAATAACTCTCAAAGAGTTTTTCATCCATTCTTTTCTTTTGATGTGTTCACGACTTTTTCAAAAATCTTCTTTGAACATTGCCTTTTTCTCTTAATACATTAATCATTTTAAAATGTTATTTTCTTGCATCAATTTCTTATACTTAGAATGTTCATGATTGGATGATTTATTTTGAAATGACGAAGGTCATTGAGAGTATCGTGATTATCCCAATGATCAACTTCATTGATTATCATTTTTTTTAATAATATTTAACATTATTAATTGAATATAATTAAATCAAATTTCATCAATCTTCTTTAGTTTGAAAATATTTCTATTTAAATATTGAAGAATATATGTGTTGAGAATAGTGTTGTTGGAGATCTTGACACATAACAATAGTACACTTAGCAGTTAAAGATGAGTATTGTTCATAGTACTATTCCAGACTATTGTTGTACTACATGGATAATTGTATTGTACTACAAAGAGGATATAAACCATTTCCATATTATGATGCCATGCCATCAGAGGAAAACAATTTCACTTAAAATTATGTCTTCAGACGAATATCCATAACTTAAGTCAGTCTTCAATGTTGACTTATTGACTAGAGGCATTGAATTTTCCATATGATAGTTTTATCATAGGAAACAATGCTTCATAGAATTTATAAAGTAATTTTCTTCATCAGAGAATTTGACTTTTATCAGTGTTGACTTTCTTAGAGGTTTGATTAAGATCTTACTCTTTTTCTTCGCAGCAGACGATCAACAAAAGTCTTGACTCATAGTGGACTTTGTTAGAGACATACACTCATATTTGTGCTATTTTCTTTTCTGATAAGAAGATCCTTCATTGACTTATATATCATTTGCTTTGACTTGCATATGAACAATCATACGTTTGTTGCAGTGTCTTTCATTAATATATAATAACTTGCTCTATTGGTAAACATAATTTCTCATGCGTTAAGTAATAATATTTTTCGTGTTAATTAACACTCAAGTTAATATATCTAATTCACTCATAAAATATATTACCTTAAGATAGATAGTCATTGAAATAAATCTTAACTTCTAACTTCGTTTGCACACTAGCACATATAGTTAGAGGATAATTATTCTTAATATTTTTATCATCATAAAAACATCGATAAGATGA
The DNA here is from genome assembly GCF_000331145.2 of Cicer arietinum. Taxonomy (NCBI): domain Eukaryota; kingdom Viridiplantae; phylum Streptophyta; class Magnoliopsida; order Fabales; family Fabaceae; genus Cicer; species Cicer arietinum. Next base: position 42,311,057 of record NC_021164.2, read on the forward strand.
TTGTAGTTAAAATCACTCCCACTAACATTGAAAACATGAACGATATAAAACCACAAGCAAACATGAACTCTAGAAATGACCAACAATCTAAAATTGGGAACACGAGAGCGGGTTAAACGGAGGAGTCGTGAAATGAAACAGGTTAGACGAGTTGTACACGTTGGGGAGGCTCGCAATTGTAAAAAAATCATTTAAATACTGATCATGCCAACAAGTGTCCTTATGACATTTGTTTAGGAAACAAAAACTAGAATTTTTGTATTGAAAACAAAAAATTTTAAACTTTTAAAAAATTCAAAACACCATTTTCAATATAAAATTTCTATATTTAGTTACTTAACAAGTTCCCTTGGACACTTGTTAGCATTTCTTTATAAATAAACATGACATAACAATGCCCGACCTAGCGGGCGCACCCCCCCTTTTATCTTAATTACTTCCTCCAATCTCAAATATAAAAAAAAATCGTATTTGTTGGTCTCAAAATATAAGTAAAATTTAACTAATTTTATTATATTTAAAGATATAATTTCTATAATACCCTTTAATTAATTTAAATTTAAATTTTCAATAATTCGCTGAACAAGTTCTCATGAAGGGCAACGTAGAGAATACATTGACTTTTTTCATTTATTAATTTGAGAATATTAAATCAACCCAACAATGTTTCGTCAAGGGTTCGTCAAGGGTTTGAATTTTGTGTGGCTAATATATGAGTTCAGAGGGAGTAAGATATTGTCACATATATTTAGTGTTTTTGTTTGTATTTTTTTTGTTTCGCCGTTTTAAATGATGCAGCGTTGTTTATTTTGTTCTAGTGCCACAATATTGATTTTCCGTCCTGTTGCATTGTTCGTCTGATTCTAATTGACATGTTAACTTTCGATCAAATACAAATTCAATCAATAATTTTGACATCGTCAACGTTATAGATAAAGAGACATGAATATTTTGTGCATGAGACTTTTGTCATATTTATAGCCTTTTTTCATATTTGTTTGTATTTTTATGTTTTATTCCATTAACATGAGTGATGCGAGTTGTTCGTAGATTTATCATTTTCGATATGAGCAATTTTGATTTGTTCTTGATCCATGTATTCTACCACTTTTAATTAAATGAATACCATTTTTTTAGTACAAAAAACATAATTACTTATCCGTCCCAAATTATAAATCAGTCTGACAATTTTATAGAAATTTAGAAATGTTCATAATTTTATATGGAAAAAAGAAATTACGAATAATTACTTCATAAAATTAACTTTAATTAATGTATAAGAAACATAAATTAATAAAATTAAGAGAAATTATCTTACAATAATTTCTCTTTTGGAATAAAATATAAAAAGAATATACTTAAATGAAGTTTTGATCCACTGTTTTTTACCAATTCCACGTATTTGATTCCCTTTAATTTTTTTGTTGCCATTTTGGTTTACTTTTAAAAATTATTGACATTTTGACCACCAATGAATTTTTCACCAATTTTAATGATGTGACAGTGTGGGAGTCTTTTCACCCAATTTTATATGCTGACATCATCTATAGTAACACAGTCAATATCTTCATCCTCTTCAACTACATGTTCACCTTCTTCAACTATAGTTTCAGTTTCTACGACAACAGGGTCCATATCATTTTTTTTCAACAGTTTCTTCAACAAGTCAATATTTGTTTCTTCAACAACATTGCCAAGTAGTAAAGATAGTGACTATGTTTATGTAATGGAGAGAAGTCGACATCAACCAACTAACCTGCCACATCACGAAAATTGAATAAAAACTAATGGGTGGGCAAAATGCCAACAATTTGAAAAAAAAAGAGACATCAAAATTACGAAAAAAAGTTAAAGTATACTAAAATTGCAGATTTGATAGAAAAAGAAAATAAAAGTTACGTTTAAATAAAAAAATATTTTAAAAGAGAAGTATTATAACATACACTTCGTTCTATTAATTGAAATTTATATCTAATCCACACTCCACATAATTTAGTAAATTCAATATAAAATTCAATTAATAGCAGAAAAAAAAAATACTGTAAAAAATATATTACTAACATTTTTTATTTAAAAAATATGTCATTTTGATTATCGACCATAAATTAATTTAAGTAGTAAAAAAAAAAATTAATGTAACAATAAGTTCGAGAAGATTAATAATTATAAATGATGAATGATAAGATAGAATATTAATAGTACAAAACATGTTTTAATATATAAAAGCCAGAAATGTCAAATATTAAATAGTCTACTAGGAATCAATGATTAAAAATTTTAACAACAATCAAAGATAAGATTTTATTTATCTTTACAATAAAAAAATAATTAAAATAATTTTAATTAATATTATTTAATAAAAATAAAAGACAATAAATATGTTCTGAAAATATATACATCAATCAAATCGTTTTAATTTTAAAGATGAAAGATTGTTATCTTATAAAAGTCCTGTTTGAAACATAGACATTAGATATTTCCATATGATAATAATAGGTGAAATGGCAGAGAGAGCATATGCATAGATCGTAATATATCTTTGTTGGACCCTCTCAGGGGTTATTAATCATTAAAGAAGCATGGAAATAAAGTAATAAGAGATGCACGTGACCAATACCACCGTCCTCGCTGTTAATTGGATCCAATGTCATGTGCGCCGAGATGCACGCTGACCAATCTCATCTGCATGCATCTTTTATATTTCATTTCCAGACTCATCGGCAATTCAGCATTAACAATATATTATTTATAATTTATTTTCTACTTTTCACCTCAAAACAAAATTTCTTTATCAAATGTCATGTCACATGTCATCTATTTTAGCTTTCCTTTGAATGAAGTAATCAATAATGATATATATAGACACAAACACCAATTTTATACATATCCGGTCGCACAGTTGAGATGAACATCGTCAAATATTTCAATTTTGGTAATTATTAAGTTAGATTATTCTTTGATAATAACTTAAGTTAAAATATGATGTAAAAATTTTAAAATTTGAAAACAATGTGATATTTCTTGTTAATTTTGATGGTCAAATTTTGTTTCAAGAATAAAAAATTACTAAATATATTTGAACAATTAAATTAAGATCAAACAATATGATATTGAGTTACTTGAAGACATTTAGTAGTTTCAAACAATTGAATTTACTTGAAGATTAAAAAATGGTGTGTATCAAACATTTCGAAGCGATTTATGGTCAAAAAGAAGAAGCATGGTGTTAATATTTTCATTGATTTTGTAAGTATATACATGTGTCTGATACGTTTCATGGACAATAAATTTTTTTTTAGTAAAAACATAAATACATAGTAAAAGATATTATATTGAAAGTAATATAAATAATATTATTTAAAAAGTATAATTAAAAAATATATTAAAAATTGAAAAGATTAATTATTTTGAGATAATATTTTTTTTTCAAATGAATCAGTTATTTTAAGACAGAGAAAATATAATATTTTTAAATTTTCATTACAATACAATCAATTATAAAAAGTTAAATTATATTTGAAAATAATTTGTTTGTTAAATAAAAATAGATGGAGTACTGGATTAAAATATGAAGTATACAAAGGAATAATTAAAAAAATAAGATTTTTTTTTAATTCTTCAACAACTTATCATATCAAAAATATAATTTTATAGAATTAACTCTTTTAAAGTAAGTAATTAGTGAAATAAATAGATCAATCGTTGATATTATGATCACTTATGATTAGTCATGTATGTGTACAAAATAATAAGTATTTATTTGATGATTAATAATTGACATTACTCACTTTATTATCTAAAGTATATTATTCACTTTAGATGAGTCAAATCTATAATTTTATATATCTAATGAAAATTATATATATATATATATATATATATATATATATATATATTTTATATATTGTATATATATTACAATGTATTATATA